>NC_133827.1:15161515-15464545 GCF_047830755.1 Zonotrichia albicollis
ATCTGAAGTTTTCTCTACAGCCTGTCAGGAGCTCAGATTTTGCAATATGCATGAACTTAATTAACACGGTTATAAAAAGTGCTGGATTGATGAATAAACCAGAGTCAGATGCGAAAAATCTACAATGGTGGTCGCTCCCTCACTTCGACAGAGGCCCATGTTTACAGCATATGTCCTAACCTGCTAGGATTTAAAGTATATTATGACCATGTTGTTGTCACCTACAGAATACACCCTGTGGGAAGGGGGATGGAAGTGTTTACTAAATCAATTAATAGCAGACTATGCTACTAATGAGGCAAGGGCGGAATTGACAGTCAACCATCTACCTGGGGAAGGACAACACAGCCTGCCAGATGATCAAGCAGCAAGTATCCCCAGAGAAGAATTGAATGATATAAAAGAGATGGCTTTGAAAGCTTTAATCCAGGTATCATATGGTAGTGTCATGGTTTGAGCTTGGCACAGAGCCAGTGCTCCCTATGAAAATGCTTTCACTTTGGTGTTTGCTTTGAGATGTGACTAGGAATAAGCAAAACAGGCTCTAACTTAAACATAAAAAACACTTTATTACTTAAACTACAGGGAAATAGGGAAAGACTATAAGGAAAAGAAAAAAAAGAAATTGAAAACTTTACAAAAAAACTTTCTTCTTCTTCACTCTCTGACTTTCTCAATCTGATACATTCTCTCAAATCAACTGCCCAGCTTTGGCCCCACACTTTAGTATACTCAAACTGCAGTTCATGAAGAGGAAAGGAGTCTTTCTTGTTCTATAGGCTTCTTCTGGAAACACACTGAAACTTCGTGTGCTTCTTTGTCACTTCGGCACCGCCCGGAAAAAGTTTTTTTGCTGCTTGTGACATTTTCTTTCTATGCTCAGTGCTCTCACCACTGACGGCATGGACCAGAGCTGCTTTTAGGGTTGTCTTTCAAGGATGCTTTGTCTCACTCTAAAAAGGCACAGTCTCTGTTTTGGGACATCTGTCTCTCCCATATTTTTCTAACCCCCTGGGGCCGGGGGGTCTTCACGAATGAACTCTCTTGGTTTTGAGGCACTGCCTCCCCCTAAATGCAGTCTGTGTCACAGGAACAACTGAGTTCATGGCTACAAGAAAAGTCTAGCCAAAAGGCTACTCCAAATCATCTCTCCCCATCCAATCATCTCCACGTTCTTCGGGCCAGGTCCTTGTCTCATCTCATCTCTTATCTCTCTTCTTATTCAGCTTCGAGGAGGATTAGCATTTTTGCAAGGCCCCAATCATGAAAGAAAGGGTTAAAAGTTTTCAGTCTTTGTCTATCTCAGAACGATAATACTCCCACACGTGCTGCTGCTGCTGCGGCCGGCCGGGCTGCGCCCTTCCCCCCCTTTCTCCTCCTGGGCCGGCTGCTATCACCGCTGACTCTCCCTCTCTCTCCCTCCTGGGGGGGGGGAATGGCTGCCCGATGTTTCTTGGGGCTCCGCCACCCTTCCATCTTTGAGAACTTTCTCACCCCCATCTCCGTCCAGGCCCCGGGCCTACCGCATGGCTGCCCCTCCCCCGCCCAGCAGCAGCGGCTGGGCTGGACGGGGGAGAGAATCTGACCTCTTCGCCGCGACGTCCCCAAGAGAGAGTGCTAAGGGCAGTGCCCTGCTTTTAACTCCTGTGTATTCTCGGAGGTGTGTCCAAACCCCACTGGCTACACCGGGTGCCAGTCTCAAACTCAAAACCTTCATTGGTTTGACCACAGCTTCCCAGAATTCCCACTCCTTCCTGGTCAAACCACCACAGGTAGCACCCCCAATTTGGACAACCTTGGGTGGCTGCAGCTAAAGCTTTAGGACAATCAGACCATCTTGGTTGCCTGTTAAGTAAGCAAACCAATGCTACCTCCCACATGTTGAGTGGCCTGCTCTCAGACATAGACACCATCAGACATGCCACCTTGCAGAACAGCGATAGAGTTTTTACTCTGAGCACATGGGCATGGCTGTGTAGACTCTGAGGGCAAGTGTTGCATGAACCTGTCCAGCCACAGCAAGTCAATCCACAAGAGCATTCAGGTACTGAAGGAAGGGTTCAAGAAGCTTCAAGTGGAAAACAAAGACTGGGTCAATAAACTCTTCCCGTCCTGAGGACTAAAGGGTTGGATTATGTCTAGCTAAAACAGGACTATTATTTCTCTTAGTGGTTGTTTTTGTTCAATTGGTAATTGTTCCATGATTGTTTGGATGCTTTTAGAAAGTCTTACAAAATTCTTTCAGTTACATCTTTGTTGTAAAACAGAAAGGTGGAAGATACCCAACACAGACTCCTCATGGACTCCTTGGACAAGAGAACTGGAGGCCAGGATGGCATGAAAACCTCTCAGAGACTCAGTGTGGGAAGGAAAAACCTTAAAAGTACCTAAAAGTATTCTGAAATCCATAAAGTACCTTAAAATCCTTGAGTCTCTCAAGGCATTAATGAGCCCTACCGAGTGTCAGTACAAAGCTCTCAGGGGATTCATTAAAGCAGGTAATTGGGGCCATGATTGCACAAACTTCTCACAGAATCTGCATCAAAAGGGAAACACCAAGTACCCTAAAATAACTGAAGTACCTTGAAGTATTAACGAGCCCCAGTGAGTGTTGTTACTGACAAAGCCTCTCCAGGGACTAATTTAAGCAGATAATTGGAGGCCATGATTGCACTAACATCTCAGAGACTCCAAGGCAAAAGCCAAAGCCAAAGTTCTTTGAAACACCTGCAGTCCCTGCAGGGAGCATTAAGAAGCCCACAGGGCCATTGCTGAGAAAGGCTCCCCAGGGATTCCTTCCAGCAGATCCTTGAGGCCACTGGGATGTGGGCTAGGGGGGGATGCTGAGGGCAGGACAAGGGGCTGACAGTGCCCAGCCTGGCTGGGGCTGTGCCAGGAGGCCCCTGGGCCTCAGGACAAGGTGTCTCCTCACAGCCCTTGGTGGCACAGACCCTGCTATGCCCCAGGGCACCAAGACTTGGCTTCTCTTTGTCCCCACCTGTCATCACTTCCTCCAGTTCTCTGCTCTGCCTGAGGCCTGGGGACATTTTTTCAGTCATGTCCATCACTGGGACCCATTAAAAGTACAAGAAACTTTTGAGTCGGATTCTGACTTGGAGTTCTGGAGAGGTTTCTTCAGCACCCTCTCAGGGACTGATGTTCAGGGCCTGAGCACAAAGCCCCAGAGGCTCAATAAAGTCCTTGTGCTGTGTCTGTGCTGCTGAGCTGGGCTGGGCTCCTGGCACAGAGGCAGCTCCTGGTAACCAAGAAGAGCTTCAAAAGCACATTTCTCTTGATGAGCAGCTCTTCTGCCAGCCCAGCAGGGCTGGGGCACTGCCTGCAGCCACCCCAGGCACAGCACAGAGGCACAGAGAGCTTCAATTAGTCAGGGCTGGCAAGGTGCTGAGAAGTGCCTGGGGCAGAATCACTGCCAGCCCTTGGCACAGGAACCTCTGGCTGCAGGACAATGCAGCTGCAGCTCTTGGATCCATCTCCTAAAGCTGGAACATCCCACTGCCTACAGACTCTGTAAGTACAACCCCGAATATTTCTGGTGTAGGGGAGGTGAAATGCTCATGAAGCTCTGACATGCTGAGGGTTTCTGATCAGTCATAGAATATTTACCAGTAAAGGATTTTGATAGAAAATAGGATATTTCCGAATATTTTTTATTTAGTTTCCTATTATTGGAGAATGTCAGGAAGGGAGGGTTAAATATTACAGGTACTATGAATTATTAGTTTACATCTTGTCAATGCCTGAGACATCCAAACTGTTCCTTTTAGTGATCAATAGGTTCACAGGAGATCCCTAATTTGGTATCAGCCACTCTGCCCATGGACAGCACCAGCATCACCTTTGCTCTTAACCATCAGGCTCAGTCTGAGCTGACCTTTCTCGAAGCTGAAAACAGAACCTACCCCCAGCCAGTGCCCTGCAAACAGGCAGAGTTCTGTAGGGCCAAGGAGAGGGCACAGAGATTTGGGGTCTTTGAGTACTGGCAGGGAGAGATCAGTAACAGGGAAACACCTGCAGGAGGGAAAAGCTCCAGGAAGCAGAGAGATAATCAGGCAATAAGAGAAAATAAAACACACAAATGTTGTGGCAGGGAGACATTAGAAATGTCCACAGGATCCCCTCCAGTGCAGCCCCTCCCTCTGAACAAGCCCCCTCCCTCCTGTGCCCCCAGCCAAACCTCTGCCCTCAGGGCCGGGGCTCCAAGGCGTGCAGCCCCTCCTGTGCAGGCAGAGCTGCAGCAGAGCAGTGGGGCAGCTCTGCAGCCCCGGGCCCAGTTCCCTCTGCAGAGCACAGGGCTGGGAGCAGCTGCCTGGCCCTGGGGGCTCTGGCAGGGGGCACAGCTGGCTCAGGGTGACGCTGTCCCCAGTGCCCGGCTCTGGGCAATGCTGTCAGTGCAGCCAGGGAAGGAGCTGCATCTCCCTCATCCAATGCCATCACAAGGACACTGAAATCTCTCTGAGATTTCCTTCCTTGTTTTGAGCTTCCCTCCAGAATGCAAACCTGTCCTGTAGCATCTCTGTGTTATCTGAAATCCCCAGGTGAGAGACAGAAGTTCTAGGATGGGAAAATGCTGTTGGGTTGGTGAAATGAGCCCTGTGTGTCCTTGGGTACAAAGGTGGGGCTGAGAACTTGAGAAGGGGATGGACATTTGGTGGAGCGTGGGGGATCCATCTGCTCTCAGCAGTGTTGGAATGGTTTTTAAAGGAAATATGGGAGGGTGATCGTCCTCTGTCTGGGAAAGGTGGAAGCCTAGAGAATCCTGGAACAGGACAGGGAGACAGACCTCCTCCCCACACTCTCCACTCACCACCTTGCCTCAGAGAACTCACTCTGTTCTCCCTGAGGGCAGCGGAAATGCTGAGAGTTTCTGTCATCCAAAACTAGTCAGCAGGAGAGACGGAAGAAGATTTGCAAAAACTCTAGAATATTTAAATATACTTTAACATTCCTGCTCTCTGGCAGTAGGTGTGCAGATGATGACAGGGCCTTCTGTATTAACAAGATCTCAGAGTGGAACAGGAGAAAAGATCCCTGTCCTCCCCCAACATCTGCACAGCAAGGCTGAATCATAAAAACCCTGAAGTCTGTAGTTGCCCTGAACCTGATGTCCCACACAGCCAGCACCAGCCAGGGCTCCACACTTAGAACTGAAGGAAAATCTGCTAAAAAATTAAAGCGCGTCAGAGGGTAACAAGAAAAGGGTCCCTGAGAAAAGGTTTTGATTTTGCTGGAAGAAGTTTCTCCTAACCTGTCACTGACTTTTCTCCATGAACAGGTCTCCATGTGCAGCCCCAGCAAATGTCCAACAGCAGCTCCATCAGGCACTTCCTCCTGCTGGCACTGGCAGACACGCGGCAGCTGCAGCTCCTGCACTTCTGCCTCTTGCTGGGCATCTCCCTGGCTGCCCTCCTGGCCAACAGTCTCATCATCAGCGCTGTAGCCTGCGGCCACCACCTGCACACGCCCATGTTCTTCTTCCTGCTCAACCTGGCCCTCACTGACTTGGCATGATCTGCACCACTGTCCCCAAAGCCATGCACAATTCGCTCTGGGACACCAGGAACATCTCCTACTCAGGGTGTGCTGCTCAGCTCTTTTTCTTTATGTTCTTCATCTCAGCAGAGCTTTCTGTCCTGACAGTCATGTGCTACGACCGCTATGTGTCCATCTGCAAACCCCTGCACTACAGGACCCTCCTTGGCAGCAGAGCTTGTGCCCACATGGCAGCAGCTGCCTGGGCCAGTGCCTTTCTCAATGCTCTGCTGCACACAGCAAATACATTTTCCCTGCCCCTGTGCCATGGCAATGCCCTGGGCCAGTTCTTCTGTGAAATCCCACAGATCCTGAAGTTCTCCTGCTCCAAATCCTACTTCAGGGAATTTGGGCTTCTTGTAGTTAGTACCTGTTTAGCATTTGGTTGTTTTGTATTCATTTTTTTCTCCTATGTGCAGATCTTCAGCGCCGTGCTGAGGATCCCCTCTGAGCAGGGACGGCACAAAGCCTTTTCCACCTGCCTCCCTCACCTGGCCGTGGTCTCTCTGTTCCTCAGCACTATCATATTTGCTCATCTGAAGCCCCCCTCCATGGCCTCCCCATCCCTGGATCTGGCCCTGTCAGTTCTGTACTCAGTGGTGCCTCCAGCCCTGAACCCCCTCATCTACAGCCTGAGGAACCCAGAGCTCAAGGCTGCAGTGTGGAGTCTGATGACTGGAGGGTTTCAGAAGTATTAAACTGCTTGCCAAATTCTGAAAATCACTTGTAATAAAAGTCATCTTTGATATTTCTTGTTGGATTGATTAGGAGCTTTTTCCCTTTTGTTTTAGCTTTTTCATATTGTTCACCAAGAAATGCCATTCTGGGTGCCATTTCTCATTTTGTTTCTCTATACACTCTCTGTGACCACAGACTCTTTCAATGAGGGGCTGTGCTCCTGCTGGTATTAAAGGAACTAAGGATGTCCCAGCAAAGTTTTCTGCAGAGATGCCCTTTTGTTCCCTTCTCTGGAGCTGCAGCAGCAATGTCTGTGTGCAGAGCTGGAGGCAGATCAGTGCTGGCACAGCAGTTGTTCCCAGCAGCAGCAGCAGCACTTGGTGTTGCCAGTGGTGCTGCCGTCGCCCTGCCCCGCTGCCCTGGTGGCCCTGGTGTTGCTGTAGGGCCTGAGTGCTCTCAGGGCCGGGCACAGCACTGGGGGTGGCAGTGCCGGGGCTGCAGCAGGGACAGGCCATGGGCACTGCTGGGGCAGCGCTGACGCCTCAGCCCAGGCCCTGGGGGCTCCAGCTCCTTGCCCAGGCTCTCTCAAGAACACACCCAGGCCAATGCTCAGCACAGAAAACCCCCGTGAGCAGCCCCAGGCTGGCCGTGGGCAGGCTGGGGGCAAACAGGATGGCTGGGGCTCATCAAGGGCCCTGGGGCAGACAGGAAGGAGCAGCAGAGCAGGGGCTGATCCATCCCCAGTGCACTGCACAGCCCAGGGCAGCGTCCCAGAGCGTCCTCATGGAGCTGCCAACAACATCCCCCCTCTGCAGCCCTGGCCTCTCCCCCAGCTCACACAGGTGCCCCATCCTTGCAGGCACACACCCGGCAGCACTGGCTCAGCAGCCCCTGTTTGCATTGCACAGAGCAGGGGGAGCACCCCCATACTGTTGTTGTGGGGACATGAACCTGAGGGAGCACAAATGCCATCAGCCCCTGGGGCCAGCAAGGGCTGGGGGACAGCAGGGAAAGCACTCAGCTTTGTCCTGGCCTCTGCACTCAGCCAGAAAGTTTGTTCCCATCAGCTGGGAGTTTCCTGTCCCACTGCAGATGCTGTTGCTCAGGGCCAGGGCTGCATGGCAGCCACCCCCAAACTGCCCTAAGCATTTCCCTTGCTTCACCTTTGCTTTCTTTACTCTTTCCTTGTACACATTTCTTCCTATTGCCCATTCCAGGGCTTCAAGAACTAGACACAGCACTTGAGGTGCTGCCCAACCAGTGCTGAGCACAGGAGAAGAATCACTGCCCTGGTCCTGCTGGCCACACCATTCCTGATCCATAGGAGTGCCATGGCTTGGATGAGGGAAATGGTGGGGAGAGGGTGGGGACAGTGTTATTGTCAGCCATTAAGGGTCTTTACTTTCATATCTGTTCTGACTGCATTGAAGGGTCTGGGAATCAATATCAATTGGACATTGCTGATATCAATCTATAAACAGGAAAAGTAACCAGGACAAATTTATTCTCTCTGCATTGTTTTCAATAGAGTATATTGCAGTGTCACAATGGTCTCCTGTATTCCATGAGGCCCTGCAATGTCACATTGAACCTTTGGTTTCTTGAGTCTCACACTGTTCCATGAATCTTTTGTTCCATGGGGCCCTGTAGTGTCGCAATTTTCTTCGTTGTTCCACGGTGCCACACAGTGCCACAATTGCTTTTTGGCCCAACAGTGCCTCATAGTGTCACAATGGAATCCTTGGTTCCATGGGGATGCAAAGTGCCACGATGGCCCTTTGGCTTCATAAGACCTCAAAGTGTAAAAATGCCCTCCATGGTTTCACAAGGCCGTGCTACGTCCCAATGGACCCTCGATTCCATGATGCCCCAGAGTGTCACAACAGCCTCCTTGGTTCTGCACTTTAAGAAGCCCCCTTTGGTCCCTTGGAGCCCCATAGTGTCACTATTGTGCCCTTGGTTCCATGAGGCCCTGCAGTGCCACAATGGTCCCTTGGTTCCATGATGCTCTGTAGCACAGCAATGGTCTCCTTGGTTCCACAGTGTCAGAATGGCTTCTTTGTCCCATGGAGCCCCAGAGTGTCACTGTGGTCCCCTTGATTCCATGAGGACTTGCTGTGCTACAATGGCCCCTTGGTAACAATGGGTTCCAAAGGCTCATAATGGTCTCTGTGGTTCCATGAGGCCCTGCAATATCCCAATGGACCCTTGGTTCCAAGGAGTCTGTAGTGTCACAAGGCTGTCTTAGTTCAACGAGGCTCTGCAGTGCTGTAGTGGCCCCTTGGTTCCATGAGGCAAAGCAGAATTAGAATGGCCCCTTGGTTCCATGGAGTAATACGGTGTCACCATGGTCCCATTGGTTCCACAGGGCCTCACGGTTTAACAATGGACTTTTGGTTCCATGAGGTTCCACTGCATCACAATAGATTTTGGTTTCATGAGGTTCCTCAGTGTCTCAACGCCCCCTTGGCTCCATGTGGCCCCACACTGTCCAAATGGTCTCCTTGGTTCTGTGAAACCCTACAGAGTCACAAAGGACCCTTGGTTCCATGAGCTTTTTGCACTATCAACAATGGTCTGAGTTCCACAGTGTCACCATGGATCCTTTGTTCCATGAGGGTCTATAGCCTAACATCACCACTCTGATTCTAGAAGGTTCTGTAGTGTCACAATGGACCATTGGTTCCATGCAGCCGCAAACTCTCACAATGACACCATGGTTCCAGGAGCTTCCACGCTGTCAGCAATGGTCTCCTGGGTTCCACGAGGCCTTATTCTGAAACAATGGACTTTTGGTTCCATGGGGTTCCACTACATCACAATGGATGCTTTGTTCCATGAAGTTCCAAGTGTCACAAATGGCCAAATTATCAGAATAAGACTCCTTAACACTAATTTGTTGTTTAAGAAAGCATCATTTATTCAGGCCTGAGGTTCCAGCGGGTGATAACTCCTTAGGTGGACACGTGATTCTACCATTATACTGCTTATATACAGTCACTATGTGTACATTAAAATTTACCCATTTCCATAAAACCAACCCCAAATTCCCAGATTCAGTCCTTGCTTTTTCTATCACTGCATTTTTGAGCCAGATGTCTTCATCTTCTCTTCCATCATTCCTGCTGGGAAAGCAGCCCCTGCATACCTTGTTCCCATGCTAAAAGTTCACAGGCACAGTAAAAATTGATTTAACAATTTTGGTATCAGCCCAAGGCTTTGTGTGGGCAGGCAGGGGCAGCCAGGAGGCAGAGCTGTCAGCAAAGGAAGGGCCCAGCCAGGTGGGGCAGCCGGGGGATGCCGACAGCCTGCAGGGACAGAGGCACAGGGCAGGGACACCGTGGGACAGCCTGGGCTGCCCAGGGCACAGGAATGGGCAGCAGCTGCAAGACAGCCCTGCCAGAGCCAACTTGGGCAGCACTTTGGCCATGGCTGCTGAGCCTGGGCCTGAGGCCATGAGGGGACAAGTGACCCTTGCAGGGCTGGGGCCTCAGTGCCTCCTTGTCCCTGCTCAGCAGCCTGGCAAGGGCCGCCCCATGCTCCTGCCCTTGGCATTGCACATCCCACATGCCAGTGCCCATCCCGGGAAGAGCCCTGAGCAAGGAGGGAGGGACAGGATCTGCCTGGTCAGGGGCTGGGGCTCACACCTTGGACCTTGGCATTCTGGAACCACTTCCAGGTGTGCTCAGCACCAGAGGCACCTTTGCCTTGCTTGTCCCCAGCTGCCATCACTGCCTCCAGTGTTCTGCTCTCCCTGGAACCTCGGGACACTTTCACCGTTGCGCCCCTGACAGGGATATTTTTCAAACAAGGAACTTCAGTGTTTCAGTGTAACTGAGTTCATGAGGGTTTTGTAAGATCACTGAGGGGATTGTGACATCACAGAGCTGACTGTAATGTCACAGAGCAGAGTGTGAGGCCACAGAGCAGATTCTGCCATCATAGAGTGTGGCTCTGTGGCATCAGAGAGTGGATTGTGACATCACTGGCTGGCTGTGTAACATCACAGAGCAGGCTGTGACATCACAGAACAGATTGTGACACCATAGGGTGATTTTGTGACATCACATTCTTCTGTGACGTCACAACACTGCTGTATGACATCGCTGGTGACATCAAAGTGTTGGCTCTGTGATATCAGAGGATGCTGTGTGACATCACAGGGGCTGTGTGACATCACTGGGGGCTGTGTGAGGTCACTGGGGATGTCACTCTGCCCTGGGCCCCCTCACAGCTCCCCCCAGAGCAGTCCAACCCTGCTCGTGCACAGCAGGGTCCCCTGTCCCCCCGGGTCCCCCCACCCCTGGCCCCGCAGCCTCCCCCAGAGGATGTTCCACGAGATTGACCCCAGAGCCTGACGCAGGGACGGGGGGCCGGGGCCCTGGGGGTGGCACAGGGGGACAGGGACCCCCCGGCAGCATCCCCGTGTCCCCCAGGGCCAGAGCCCGGGCCAGGGCTCCTACACCCTGTTACGAACGAGGCCTTGAGAGTGCTGATAAAATCCCCAGCAAGGGATCAGCAAAAGCCTGGTTTAATATTAAGGGACAGCAGCACAAAGTTGCTTGGCAAGAGTCACTCTGCTCCTGACTGGACCCTTCAGGCACACCAAGGAAACAAAGCAACAACAAAACCAAACAAAATCCAGTCAATCAAACCAGAAATTAATCAAGAACTGTCCGTGTGTGTGTGTGTGTGTGACACAAGGACAGTGAAGGGAAGGATAAAAGGAATATGGCGTAAAAGATTTCAGAGCTCAAGTTTAACAGAACTTAACTTATACTAACAGGATTTAACTTATACTTTAACCTTCTACCTTTAACTTCACAATTTAGCAGAAGAACAGCACTTAACAGTATTTAACTTAACTTATGACTTAGCAATTAAAAAAGGAATAATACTTAACAATATTTAACTTAGCTTATAACTTATAATAAACTTAACAACTTAGCAAAAAAACAACACTTAGCAGCATTTAACTTCACTTAGACCTTGTCATTTAACCTTACCTACACACTTGACCGACTCAGCTATCTAAGGAACTAAAGCCCCTCAGAGAGCAGCATTTCTGCCACATTTTCCCAGCACAGGCACTCCTGTGTGCACACAGACACCAAGAGTCAGTGCAAGGCACCTGTGAGAAATTCCCCTGAGGGCAGGAAATGCTCCCTGTGGATCATTTGGCATCTCCCCAGTGGGCCAAGGATTGAGCCTGGAGGAGTGGGGGGATCGGCCCAGGCTCCATCATTGTTCAGGATCCCCGAGTGCAGCAAACGGGAGAGTTCCCGGCTGGGAGAGGCCCCACTCAGAGGGAGTCGCTGGCCCAGGAGAGCTCCAAGGGCTCCTTTTGGAGCGCTGTTTGCAGGGTCCCAAAAGAGGGGCTTCAGTCCCAGCAATGGCTCATCCTGGCCACACTTGGCACCAACAGCTTTCTTTGGCAGTGTGAGAACAGGCATGTTGTGCCACGGAGGGAACAAAAACAGTTCCCAGGGCTGCTGCTAAAGGAACCAGGAGCTGGTTGGGCAGCAGCAGTGCCTGGAGCAGACAGTGTTTGTGATGAGCTGCAGAGGAGCTGAGCCCAGGGGCTGTTGGCCAAGGCCAAGCCCCAAGGAGCATTTCTCAGCTGGCAGGGTGGCCTGAGAAGGGGAGGGAGGAATGCAGCAGCACAGGGCCGTGGAACCAAGGGACCATTGTGACCCTGTGGGGCCCTGTGAGACCACGGGACCTTTGTGACACTGTGGGGCCCTGTGAGACCAAGGGACCATTGTGACACTGTGAAGCCTCATGGAATCATGGAGAGAACTGTGACATTGCTGAGCCTCATGCAACTCAGAGGACACAAACAATTGAGTTTCCTTTTAAATGTCTCCTTGAGAGAGTTCTTTGGGGGATGGCAGTAAGGGCTTGTCTGTCCTGCTTGGCACAGCCCAGGCAGGGCTTTCCCAGCCACATTCCACACTCCATTTCCCAGCTGGAGCCGCTGGTGCCTCTGAGTTGTGCTGCCCCAGCCCCAGGGATGCTCTCCTTGTCTGCCCATTCCCCCATGGTCTCTGGGCAGGGATGGCCTCAGTGGGGGCTGCTGACATCCTCAGCACCTTGGAGGCTGCTGCTGAGTTTTCCTGCTCCAGAGGCTTGTTCAGCCTTCAGCTCTTCAGTGCAGGAATTCAGTGTCCCAGGGCTCTTTAACATTCAGAACACCTGAAGAAGCCAAGCCCTGGGAATAATTTGATTTTAATTTTCAAATAATTTGTGGTTAGCTAGATCTCAGTAGTGTATTCAAAGTGAATACATGATATTTGAAAAGACAGCGAGAAGAGATTTTTTAGATCCTGTTTAGGTTTTATTTCCTGTTAATTTATTGATATGTGCAGTCCCCAATTGACACTGAATCCAGGTACCTCCTCATGCAGTTTGATAGATATGAAAATCAAGACCCTTCAAGGCTGACAATCAATCAGACTCTGTCCCTACCCCCACCCCACCATTTCCCTCATCCAAGCCCTGGCACTCAGAGCAGCCTTGTGCAAATCTAAGCTCCCTCCAGCCCAGGCTGCACCTGCAGCTTTCAGCTCCTTGGCTCCAACTCCCACCTGCTTTCCTTGGAGAAGGAGCTGCCCGAGACACAGAGGGATGTTCATTTCTTGTCAGACAACAAAGCCAAGGGAAGGCACAGCTCCATCAAAGGCAAAAGTCATTCCTCTCCCTGGCTCTGCCCTGCCCCTGATCCCCACAGCCTGTCTTTTTTCCTTTGTCCCTGCATTGCCAGGGACTTTCTGGGACAAGGGAGCTCTCCTCTGGGGGTGGAGGGATATGCAAGTGCCACCACTGGGGTGGGAGCTACAACTCATCAGGTTTGTGTCCTTTGGAGGTCAGGAACTGGTGGGACTCAGAGGCACAGAAAGTTTCTCTTCATGGCCAACTGACCATAGTTTAACAGGACAAAATTTATTAACAATCATACTCTTCCCTGAGCCATGTGCAATGTCCCAGCTGTGTCTGATGAGTGCATCATCCACTGGTGATTTCCATACTAAAATTTATTTTAGACAAATATGGTAATAGATATAAACACAATTAAGTTATTGTATCAGGATGCTTCTCCTGGAGTGGGTACAAAACAGCTCAAACAATTCCTGATTTGCAAAGCTGTCAGTGGTGGATGAAGAAGGGAGATCAGACTGCTTTTGGTGTTGAGGAAATGCTGAAAGCAGCCTGACTCATTTCATCTCCTCATGCCCTGGCTGATCTCCCCTCTTTCCCCTTCCACCCACTGGCTTTTGTCTCCCCCCAGCCCCCTGTGAAGAGCCTGGCTCTGTGTTCTCCATCCCCTCCTCGCTGGCACTGCCAGGCTGGGATGAGGAGCCCCTCAAACTTCCCTGCTCTGGACTGGACCAGCCCAGCTCCCTCAGCCTCTGCTCACAGCCCAAGGGCTCCAGCCCCACCTTGGAGGCCCTTCCCAGACCCTGCTCCAGCTGCCAGACATCTTTCCTGCCCTGGGGACCCAAACCCGGCCACAGTGACCTGGATAATCCCCGTCCCTGATGTCCTGGTCACACACCCTGGCCCCTTGTCCCCTGTCAGGCTCTGGGGTGGATCCTGTGGAACATCCTTTGGTGGAGGCTGTGGCTCCAGGTGGGCCTGGGGGATCCTGGGGGACAGGGACCCTGCTGGGCATGAACAGCATTGGAGTTGTTGGGAGAAACTGTGAGGGGGAGCTGGGGCAGAGTGACCAACCCAGTGACCTGACACAGCCCTTCTGGGATGTCACACAGCCCCTCTGGGATGTCACAGCCTGCTCTGTGATGTTACAGCCTTCTCTGTGATGTCACAGACAGCTCTCTGATGTCACACAGCTGCTCTCTGATGTCATACCAGTCTGTGATGTCATTGTATGCACTGTGATGTCAGACCTCTTCCCTTTGATGTCGCAACCTTCTCTGTGATGTCACAGACCATTCTCTAATGTCACACAGCCCCTCTGGGATGTCACAGTCTGCTCTGTGATGTCATAGCCCACTCTGTGACCTCATCTAACCAGATGAGAAATGGTCTCCACCAGCTGAGCTCACACCTGGAGCTTGTTCTCCACAACCCCAGGCCTGTGGAAACCACACAATGCCCATTGTGTGAGAAGGGGAACTGGAAGTTCAGCAGCCTCAGTGTCCTGCCAGCTCAGCCAGGCCCACTGGAACATTGGGGTCCACGACCACCAGGGACCAGCAGAGAGACCCCCAGGAGAACAGAGGAGGGGAAATACATTAATGATTTGAGGAAAATGATTATCAGATGTATATTTAGTCTGGGACAATTAATGAATATGTATGCAAAATACAGAATATAAACAGAAACTTTCCTTTACTCAGCCTGCAGGGCTTTGGGAGGAGCTGTCCCCCGTGCATCCCCCTGAATAAATAATGCTGCTTTTTAATGCTGCATTGGTGTTAAGGAGTTTTCTGTTTTACTGATATTTTGGTAACACTCCCACTCCCAAGGACAGCTCTGTCTGCTGCTGTTCACAAACAGAGAAGGGCTGGTGGCAGATGTGGGGCTTGGAGGCTGCCTGGGGCACAGTGACCATGAAATAATCAAGTTTTCAATGTTCTGTGTGAGAAGGAGGGGCAGCAACAAAATTTCTGCACTTTAATTAGGAAGGACAGGTTTGGCCTATTTAGAATGCAGATTTGTGGAATACCAAATCAGGTACAGATTTTTTTTAAAAAAAGAAACAGCCCTTAAAAACAAAGGGGTCCAGGAAGGATGGACACATTTCAACAAAGTAATCTTAAGGGGGAAGGAGCAGCCTGTCCCGGTGTGGCAAAAGATGAGCTAGTGAGGAAAATGACTGGCCTGGCTGTCCATGGATCTTTGGTATGAACTTAAGGGAAAAAAAAGAGGATGCATCATTTTGAAAAGACAGGCGGCTAAAAAGTATTTAAGGATGTTGTTAGGTTATGCAGAAAGAAAAGGAAAGAGGTGAAAGCTCAAGTAGAGCTTAATCTGGCCACTTCTGTAGAAAATAATGGGAAATGTTTCTATAAATAAATTAGTAGCAAAACACCAGAAAAAGAGAACCTCTACTCTTTATTGGATGCAGTGGAGAAGAGAGAAACTAAAGAAAAGGCTGAACTGTTTAACATCTTGTCCGTCTCAATGTTCAATATTAGAACAGGTTGTCCTCAGGACAAGTATTCTCCTGAGCTGGTAGATGAGTACAGGGAGCAGAACAGCCCCCTGGAATCCAGGAGGAAGCAGTTGGTGACCTGATGAGCCACTCAGATGCCCACAGTTGTATAGGATCAGATGGGATCCATCCCAGGGGGATGAGGGAGCTGTGGATGAGCTCCCCAAGCTGCTCTCCATCATTTACCATCAGTGCTGGCTCAGCAGGGAGGTCCCAGCGGACTGGAGGTGCCACTGTGAGCCCATCCCCAAGAAGGGCTGGAAGGAGGAGCTGGGGAACTCCAGGCCTGTCAGCCTGACCTGGGTGCCAGGCAAGGTTATGGAACAGATCACCCTGAGTGCCATCACAGGGCACCCACAGGATGGCCGAGGGATCAGAGCCATCCAGCGTGGATTTAGGGGTGGCAGGTCCTGCCTGACCAACCTGGTCTCCTTTTAAGACCAGGTGACTCACCCGTGGATGAGGGAAAGGCTGTGAACGTTGTGTACCTGGACTTCAGCAAAGCCTTTGACACTGTCTCTGACAGCATTCCCTGGAAAAGCTGCAGCCCACGGCTTGGGCAGTTCCCTCCTGCTGGGAGATTTAAGAGCTGGCTGGAGGCTGGGCCCAGAGAGTGGTGGGGATGGTGCTGCACCCAGCTGGTGTCCAGGCACTGGTGGTGTCCCCCAGGGATCTGTGTTGGTCCCAGTCCTGTTTAATATCTTCACTGATGATCTGGGTGAGGGGATCAAGTCCACCATTCACAAATTGCAGATGGCACCAAGCTGGGTTTGAGTGTGGATTCTGTGGGAGCATAGGAGGGCTTTGCACAGTTACTTGGACAGGTGGATCCACGGGATGAATCCAATACGGTCAGGTTTAACAAGTCCAAATGCCGGGTCCTGCACTTTGGCCACAACAACGCCCACAGTGCTACAGGCTGGGGACAGAGTGGCTGGACAGCAGCCAGGCAGAAAGGGACCTGCAGGGACTGATGGACAGCAGGTTGGAAATGAGCCAGCAGTGTGCCCAGGTGGGCAAGAAGGCCAATGACTCCTGGCCTGGATCAGGGATGGTGTGGCCAGCAGGAGCAGAGCTGCTGTGCCAACACTGATCTGCCCCCAGCTCTGCACACAGACATTGCTGCTTCAACTCCAGAGTAGGGAACATAAGGGCATCACTGGGAAAAAATTGGCTGGGAGATCCTTTAGTTCCTTTAAAGCCACCAAGAGTGCAGACCCTCATTGACACAGTCTCTGGCCACAGGGAAGGTGGAGAGAAACAAAATGAGAAATGGCAAAAACAATGACATTTCTTTGTGGACAATATGAAAAACTAATACAAAGGAAAAAAAGAACAAACCACAACCAAAGCAACAAGAAGTATGAAAGATGTCTTTCAGTAGAAGTGATTGGCAGAAATTGGCCAGCAGTTTAATGTTCCTAAAACCATCCAGTGATCAGTCTACACTGCAGCCTTGAGCTCCTGGTTCCTCAGGCTGTAGACAAGGGGGTTCAGGACTGGAGGCACCACCAAGTACAGAACTGACAGGGCCAGATCCAAGGATGGGGAGGACATGGAGAGGGCTTCAGGTAGGCAAACACTGCTGTGCTGACGAACAGAGAGACCACGGCCAGGTGAGGGAGGCAGGTGGAAAAGGCTTTGTGCCGTGCCTGCTCAGAGGGGATCCTCAGCACAGCCCTGAAGATCTGCACATAGGAGAAAACAATGAACACAAAACAACCAAATTCCAAACAGATTGAAAACCCAAGGAGCCCAAATTCCCTGAGGTTTGAGTGTGAACAGGTGAGCTTGAGGATCTGGGGTACCTCACAGAAGAACTGGCCCAGGGCATTGCCATGGCACAGAGGCAGGGAAAATATTGTGGCTGTGTGCATGACAGCAGTGAGAAAGGCACTGGCCCAGGCAGCTGCTGCCATGTGGGCACAAGCTCTGCTGCCCAGGAGGGTCCCGTAGTGCAGGGGTTTGCAGATGGATACGTAGCGGTCATAGCACATGATGGTCAGGAGGTAATACTCTGATCCAAGAAAGAAGAAAACCAGAAAGACCTGAGCAGCACATCCAGTGTAGGAGATGTTCCTGGTGTCCCAGAGGGAATTGTGCATGACTTTGGGGACAGTGGTGCAGATGGAGCCCAGGTCGCTGAGAGCCAGATTGAGCAGGAAGAAGAACATGGGCGTGTGCAGGTGGTGGCCGCAGGCTACGGCGCTGATGATGAGGCCGCTGCCCAGGAGGGCAGCCAGGGAGATGCCCAGCAAGAGGCAGAAGTGCAGGAGCTGCAGCTGCCGCGTGTCTGCCAGTGCCAGCAGGAGGAAGTGCCTGATGGAGCTGCTGTTGGACATTTCCTGTGCCTTGGCATTGGGATCTGTAAAAAAATTGATCATGGAACACCTGAGTTTGGAAAGGACTTTAAATATCCCAGCACAGCCTGGGGGCACTTTTCCCCCACTGCCTGCCCAGGGCTCTGCTGCCTGGAGCTGTCCCTGCCAGCAGCTGCTTCCCTGTGCCCAGGACTGGTCCCTGCCAGTGCTGCCAGAGCCCAGCCCAGCCCTGGGGTCTCAGCTCTGCCCTGCAGACCCCTCCCAGCTCAGGCACTGCCCAGGGGCAGCTTCAGCTCTGCAGGCTCTGATGGCAACATCAGAGCAACCCTGAGGAGGTTGGAAAAGCGACACTGATGCTGCCTCTAAGGGGCCCTGTGCTGTTTCTGTCTTTGCCTGCTTTATACAGATCTGAGAGAATTTTTTTTTTTTCCTCAGCCTGAACTGAGAGATGAATATCTATGTGCAATTTCCCATCAAGGCAACCCAGAGCAGTAGATTAAAAAAGCAGGATTTTCCCTTTTATGCAGCCCCTGCCTTGCTGTGCTCCCTGTATAATGTACTTGGAAATGTGCTGCAGTTAAATGCCATGCTAAGAGCAGCCCTGAACAATGCAGCATCCTCCCCACACAAGGAGAACACTTCCAAGCCTTACCAGCTCTCTCCTCCCACCCAGATCTTATCCCCCAGTGCTGGGAGCAGCTGCCAGGGCTGGCTGAGAGCTGTCCCTGGCAGGCAGCAGAGTCCCTGCCCCAGCACAGCGCCCTGGGCTGCAGGACCCTGCTCTGCACGACAGCCCTGGGCACCGCTGGCTGCTCTGCACAAGAGACAATCAGAGAATGTACTCACAGGATCTGTAGGCATTGGGATGTTCCAGTTTTAAGAGATGGCTCCAGGAGCTGCAGCTGCATTGTCCTGCAGCCAGAGGTTCCTGTGCCAAGGGCTGGCAGTGATTCTGCCCCAGGCACTTCTCAGCACCTTCCCAGCCCTGACTGATTGAAGCTCTCTGTGCCTCTGTGCTGTGCCCGGGGTGGCTGCAGGCAGTGCCCCAGCCCTGCTGGGCTGGCAGAAGAGCTGCTCATCAAGAGAAATGTGCTTTTGAAGCTCTTCTTGGTTACCAGGAGCTGCCTCTGTGCCAGGAGCCCAGCCCAGCTCAGCAGCACAGACACAGCACAAGGACTTTAATGAGCCTCTGGGGCTTTGTGCTCAGGCCCTGAACATCAGTCCCTGAGAGGGAGCTGAAGAAACCTCTCCAGAACTCCGAGTCAGAATCCAACTCCAAACTTTCTTGGACTTTTAATGGGTCCCACTGAGGGACGTGACTGCGAAAGTGTCCCCAGGCCCCAGGCAGAGCAGAGAACTGGAGGCAGTGATGACAGGTGGGGACAAAGAGAAGCCAAGTCTTGGTGCCCTGGGGCACAGCAGCAGGGTCTTTGCCACCAAGGGCTGTGAGGAGACACCTTGTCCTGAGGCCCTGAGGCCTCCTGGCGCAGCCCCAGCCAGGCTGGGCACTGTCAGCCCCTTGTCCTGCCCTCAGCATCCCCCCCTAGCCCACATCCCAGTGGCCTCAAGGATCTGCTGGAAGGAGTCCCTGGGGAGCCTTTCTCACCAATGGCGCTGGGGCTCCTTCATGATCCCTGCAGGGACTGCAGGTGTTTCAAAGAACTTTGGCTTTGGCTTTTGCCTTGGAGTCTCTGAGATGTTAGTGCAATCATGGCCTCCAATTATCTGCTTAAATTAGTCCCTGGAGAGGCTTTGTCAGTAACAACACTCAGTGGGGCTCATTATTATTTCAAGGTGCTTCAGTTATTTTAGGGTACTTGGTGTTTCCCTTTTGATACAGATTCTGTGAGAAGTTTGTGCAATCATGGCCCCAATTACCTGCTTTAATGAATCCCCTGAGAGCTTTGCACTGACACTCAGTAGGGCTCATTAATGCCTTGAGAGACTCAAGGATTTTAAGGTACTTTATGGATTTCAGAATACTTTTAGGTACTTTTAAGGTTTTTCCTTCCCACACTGAGTCTCTGAGAGGTTTTCATGCCATCCTGGCCTCCAGTTCTCTTGTCCAAGGAGTCCATGAGAAGTCTGTGTTGGGTATCTTCCACCTTTCTGTTTTACAACAAAGATGGAACTGAAAGAATTTTGTAAGACTTTCTAAAAGCATCCAAACAATCATGGAACAATTACCAATTGAACAAAAACAACCACTAAGAGAAATAATAGTCCTGTTTTAGCTAGACATAATCCAACCCTTTAGTCCCTTGGATTGGAAGAGTTTATTGACCCAGTCTTTGTTTTCCACTTGAAGCTTCTTGAACCCTTCCTTCAGTACCTGAATGCTCTTGTGGATTGACTCACTGTGGCTGGAGAGGTTCATGCAACACTTGCCCTCAGAGTTTACACAGCCATGCCCATGTGCCCAGAGTAAAAACTCTATCGCTGTTCTGCAAGGTGGCCTGTCTGATTGTCTCTATGTCTGAGAGCAGGCCACTCAATATGTGGGAGGCAGCATTGGTTTGCTTACTTAACAGGCACCCAAGATGGTCTGATTGTCCTAAAGCTTTAGCTGCAGCCACCCAAGGTTGTCCAAATTGGGGGTGCTACCATATGATACCTGGATTAAAGTTTTCAAAGCAATCTCTTTGATATCATTCATTTCTTCTCTGGGGATACCTGCTGCTTGATCATCTGGTAGGCTGTGTTGTCCTTCTTCAGCTAGATGGTTGGTTGTCAATTCCGCCCTTGCCTCATTACTAGCATAGTCTGCTATTAATTGATTTAGTAAATGCTTCCATCCCCCTTCCCACAGGGTGTATTCTGTAGGTGACAACAACATGGTCATAATATATTTTAAATCCTAACAGGTTAGGACATATGCTGTAAACATGGGCCTCATTAGGCCATTAAAACAAGGTATTTCCTATGGTGTTTAGTTGCCCTACAGAGCTCCTTGATTTCCTCGTAAACCAATGGCTGATACCTGGGATTCTGCCCTCTTCTTTCATAACATACCAGGGCCATGAGGAGTTTCAAGGCTATTTGTAGTTTCCTTCCTTAACTGTAGGTATGGTCCAGGGTGGAGAGGATGATTGACAGTGGGGCATGTCCCAGTCGTGGGCGTGGAGTCTGGAGGTTTATTCAGGGCTGAAGAGAATGTTGTGGTAGCAGGAAGTGGAGGACCCAAGATAGAGTGAGGATGCTTGGGCTCCCGAGCCACATTCGGACTCCATCTGTCTTGAGTCTCCAGAGCATGATGCTCCAAGACCATGTGGCCATTGCCATCTTGGACCATCATGGAAGGTCTGAGAAAGGCAGGTTTGGGGGGAGGTCCCAAGTTAGGAGTGACCAACGGATTGGGTTTTTAACACACTGCTTGCCAGTCAAAGGTCGTGTGGAAGATGGGGAGCATGTGGGGTGTGGTGGGGTCCCTTTTGATCAAAAGTTGTACAGTTTAAAAGTCACTGAGTCCTAAAATTTAGTGGTATGGATTTCATCAGCAAAGGCCTCTGGAAAGCTTGTAATGATCCACCTCATGTGTAGCAGATAGGGCCTGGCGTTCGGAAGATCTCGTGATGTTACGGGAAGACAGGGCCCCTGCCCCCTTAGATAAGAAAATTAACATAGGAATGTAGCCCCCCGAACTGGATTCCGGTAACTTTCCACTTGCCCAGGTAACTTTCCATCCCCTACTAACCATAGATGGTAAAGACAGACCCCCACCTGACGTAGAAGCCCCCTAGACTATAAAACCCCACGGGAAGAGAGAATAAAGGCCTTTGATCCTCCACCATATTGGTGTCCGCGTGTTTCTTAGGCCCGAGCGACCCCGGGGAAGGGGATTGCCGTGCTGTTTCCTGAAACCAGGCCGCCTGCCTTGTATCAGAAGGCAACACTCATGATTGATTTTAATTCATTCTTTGAAAATATTATGTCATGGTCAGTGAGAATTAAAGCATCCATATATGTTCCTTTCTACTTTGGACATCTGGCTGCCCATTTTTCTCTTTCTCTTCCTAACAGGGAAGAGCCACCGGAACACCCCAAATCAATTATGGGATGTGCATGCATATTGTAAAAACACAGTGGCAAAATGGGCAATAAATGTCTTGCATTTCCCCAAACCCACCTGCAATCCTGTGCAGTTGAAACTGTTGGCATCCCTGCCGATCCTGGGCAAGAACCCTTGAAGCAACAATGAATCTGCCGGGCCCGGACCAATCCAAAATCCCGGGGAGCACTGGCCTATCCAACAGTAACCCCAGCTGACGTGACTGACACAGGCAGCCCTGAATGTCATGGTCCCTGTTTGCGTGCCAAAAGTCACAATGACGGTGGCTGCGACAAACCTCTCTGGTTCCCTGACTTCAGGGCGAGGGTGGCGAAAATGAAAAGGAGCAGGATCAATGGAGTTGCTTAAAAGGAACTTTAATAACAGGGTGAGAAACAATAAACATGGAGAAGTTGAGCACAGTATGAGGTGCAGGATCCAAAGACCCATGACAAAGGGGAAGCAACAACATGTACACTTGGGGGTAGAACACTCTAGAACAATAACCATATAGGGTAAACAAGTAACCAATAGGCGAGTAGAACTTGGACAAGTTAGTATAGCAACACTAAAGGCTTATGGGGGAACTCTCAAGCTCACCCTATGTTAAACGAATGATTCCTAGGACTTGAAATTCACGCTCAGTTCTTTTGGGATAAAATCTGACTGACTGAGTTTCAGCTGGACTAAATACCGCACCACTGCCTTTGCACTGGCCTCTTGGGACCATGTGGCCCAACAGAGCCACAATGACGTCCTTGGTTCCACGAAGCTCTACAGTGTCACAATGGTCCCTTGGATCCATGGTGCTCTGCAGTGGCCCCTTCACTTCACAAGGCTCCCAAATGTCACATTGCTCTCCATAGGAATGAAACCATGGAGCCCCCATGTTTCAGGAGCTGATGAATGGCAGCCACCAGAGGTCAAGGAAAGTCCGACCTGTCTGTCCTGGCAGGTTTGCTTGGAGCAACCCTTGGATATTCAAAATTATGGAACTGGAGTCCTAATTTCAGACATTTGTGCCTGGAGAAGGATTTTTTTTCCATACAAAGAAAAGCACAGAGCTCTTTCCAGTGTTTGGAAAACAGGTGAGTTCTGGCACTCAGAAGTCAAAGACCTGCCAGACCTGTCTGTCCTGGCAGCATTTGTCTGGCATCAGTCCTTGGATACACAGAAATTTGGAGGTGGAATCCAAATTTTGGCCATAGATACCTGGAAAAGAGAGACAGTTCTTTTTATACAAAGGAAAGCCCAGAGCCCCAGTGTTTCAGGGGCAGATAGAAGTGGCCTTCCAAATCCCAAGGTCAGCCAGACCTGTAATGTGACCCCTGGGGGACCAAGGCAGCCATAGCTATTTTGTGTTCCCTTGGCTCCACAGGGTCCTGCACTGTCACAATGGTTCTCTTGCTTCCACGATTGTCGCAGACTTCTTTTCATAAAAATGCTTTCTTTAGGATTTTCCCTTCTGGGAAGCTGAGGCCCCAGAAAAAGAACATAAACAATGGTTATCTGATGCTGTGGAATGCAACAGGTTCACCTGTGATTGGCCCATATTGGATGTTTATAATTAATGGCCAATCAAGGACCGAGCTCTCTCTGGGACAGAGTATGAGAGAGCTCTTTTGTTATTAATTCTTTTCTATTCTTAGCTTAGCTAGCCTTCTGAGAACTTTTCCTTCTATTTCTTTTAGTATAGTTATAATGTAGTATATATATCATAAAATAATAAATCAAGCCTTCTGAACATGAGATCGACATTCTCATCTCCTCTCTTCACCTGTAACCCTTGTGACCACCGTTACAATTGGTGACCCCTTGTCTGAAGAGCAAATCATCACTTGGTGAGACCTCCAGAGGAGCAAGTGCTGCACTGGGTAAACCCTGAATTTGTGGCATTGATGGTTGCTTCACAAGTGACCACAGAAGTGGATTCTAGCCAGGAGCTGAAGAACTGAAGATCCAGATTTGGACAGAGCTCACAGCAAGGCTGACCACAAAGAGAACCTTCTGAAAAGCCTCCAGGAAAATGGCCGAAAAGCTCAGCAGCATCATGCAGCTGGCCAGAGCATGCTGGACACCTTCTCAAGGTACTGTTGGCTTTTCCCTTCCCAATGATCCTGGTCTTCACAGATTATGGCTGCAAAGGTGCCAGGGTATTCCCACGATGGCCGAGATTCACTTCTCCCTTTCAGAGGAGAAACTTACTGCCCTCTGGGTAAAATGGGGTGAAAAGGGTGGAATTCTTGGGATTTTCCTGTCAGAAAGAAATTTCTATGAGTTTTTCCAATGGGCAAAGCTTTTGGGGTTTTTTACAAATGTGCTGTATGCCCTGGATGTGTTTGTACGGGAATGAATGGAATCCATTTTCCAAGTCCTTTTAGACCGTGGATTCGGACACCCGAGAATTTACCTAACATTTAAGGCACTCTTTCCATTCTTGGAAGGGAGAGCAGTTGTTTTTTCCTGGATTGCTAACTGCAATGGGCTCGTCCCATTTCCCCTGACTCCAGCAGGAGAAGATCCTTTGGAGGGGGACGATTTGATACTTCCCAGCCCCCCTGCATCCCAGCAGGGATTGTAGATCTTGTCTGGAGCCAAAGTATTTTTCTCTGCGTTTTTGGAGCATGCTCAGATAGAGCTGTGTTTCTCCTCCCCTTCTCTCTTCTCCATGGGATGAAGAGTGAGTGGTGCCGGCCTGGCCGGTGCTGTGAGCACCACCCCTGGCAGCCCTGCAGGCCCCGCCACGGCCGGCCTCCTGGACCCTGCCTCGTTCAGAGATGGGGGTGACACCGGTCTCCGAGGCCCCCCCCCTGCCGGGCCGGCGGGGCCGCCTCCCCAACCCACCCTGCGGTCGCCTCCCCGGCGGCCCTGCCCGCGGCTCCGCTGGCTTCTGCGCCTGCGAGCTCAGAAACACCGCTCCCTGCGCCTGTGTTGCTGAGCAACAGCGATCCGGCATCGCTTCCGTTGCGTCCCGCGGCTGCGTCGATGTTGCTAGGCAACAGCGATCCTCCGCCGCCGTTCCCCCTGGCTGTTCTGCCGCTCCACGTGCGCATTCCGCTGGAGACTGCGACTGTGCCTTCCACCGAGCCAACCCCAGAGCCAGGGGCAGAAGACACTGCCGACCCCGTGCCGTGCCCAGCAGGCTCTCCCGCAGAGGCAGAGCGCGCGTCTGCGCTGCCGCTCCTGGAGCGAAGCAAAACAGCAGCGGCGCGTTCCCGCTCACCCATGCTGCCTCTACAAGCTGCCCCAGCAGTTCTGCCGCCATCGGGGACTTTGTCCTCCGTGTCTGTGTCAGAGGCTGCCCTGGAACCGGCAGCTTGTTCAAGCTGGGACCGTCCCGGGCCGTTTGCCTTTGCAGCAGCGGCCCCCGCGGCCGGCCTCTCTTTCCGTGGAGGAGGCGTGGCTCGCCAGCTGGCTGTGAGTGCAGCCCTGCTGCCTGCATTCAAAATCAGCATTCTCGGTGGGTTGGGGGGTGTTTGGTCAGGGATTGCATCTTGGAGGTTGCCATCTCTGCCGCCCCTCGCGCGCCCCAGTGGTGCGGGGCAGGTGGGTCCCGAAAGTTCTGGCTTTGGTCCCCAGCCTGGAGAGGGTGGTGCCGTGAGGCTGATGGGAGACACACCTGTTGCATTTGCATTGCAGAGGCAGAGGGCACAGCGGGAAGCGATCATGGCTTGCTTGCTGTGGGGAAGAAACATTCCTAGACCTGAGATGAGGATTCTTGGGATGTCTTCTATTCCCCTGCTGCTGGCATGCCTTGGTGATTTTGGGGAAAGGAAGCATTTGAACACCCGTTCTGCCGCTGTACTGGCAGTGTGGTGCCAGGCTGTGGGAGTGCAGAGCCTGCCTGGCGGGCTGGGCCTTGGCTGTTGGGCTTGGGTCCCTGGGCCAGGGCAACCTCCCGGCCTCCTGATGGGTTTGGGGGTTTTGCTTCCCCCTTCCAGTCCTGGGCTGCCTTTCTGTGGGCCAGGGCCCCCCAGGGCCTCTCTTGGGTCTTGGGCTGCTCTGCTGCTGCTGCTCTTTTCTATCGAGAAAAAAATAAATTAAATAAAAAGAGTTTAAATAGCTGGCAGCAGCTCAGAAGCATTGAAGGGCCAAAAATTAGCTTCAGCCCAAGCTGTTCAATAAAGAGCTGTGTCCAGGACTTTCCAGAAGTTGTCTCAAAATTGTTTGAAATTGTTTTGTGACTGTCAATGGACTTTTGATAACTATTGATAGATTTTGCTGCAGGAAGCCTTTATCAGGACCAAAAAGGGGTTTCAGAGATGGCAAAGAGGAACATCTTCAGTCCATGGACTTTTCCTGAAACTCAGCTGCTTGGACTTGAACTTTCTTTGCATTGTTTATGCACTTTCTTATATTGTAAGATTGTTTTAGTGACATGTTAGTATTTTATGTTCTACAGGTGAAGAAATTCCCTGTTCATTCCACACCAGCACTTGAGTGAGGTTTTGATTGGCAACAGATAACCTGTCAAGTGTTTGTTCTTTCCTCTGCATGTGCACAGCAGAGAAAATTACAAACACTTTTCTTTTTAATTTAATGAAATAAAAAGGGTGACATGTTGCAGACATCTTTTCATAAAAATGCTTTCTTTAGAATTTTCCCTTCTGGGAAGCTGAGGCCCCAGAAAAAGAATGTAAACAATGGTTATCTGCTGCTGTGGAATGCAACTAATGCACCTGTGATTTGCCTGTGTTGGATATGTATAATTAATGGCCAATCAAGAACCAAGTTGTCTCTGGGACAGAGTCAGAGAGAGCTCCTTTGTTATTAATTCTTTTCTATTCTTAGCTTAGCTAGCTTTCTGAGAACTTCTCTTTCTATTTCTTTTAGTATAATTATAATGTAGTATATATCTCATAAAATAATAAATCAAGCCTTCTAAACATGAGGTAGACATTCTCGTCTTCTCTCTTCACTTGCAGCCCTTGTGACCACCGTCACACATGATGCCCTAAGGTGTCATAATGGCCCCTTGGTTACACAAGTCCTTAAGGATCTTAATGGTCTCCACAGTTCCACAAGGCGCCACAATGTCCTAATGATCGATGGGTTCCAGGAAGCCCCTCTGTGTCACCTTGGCCTCTTGGTTCCATGGGCTCCAGTAGCGCAACAGTGACCTCCTTGTGTGGGAACTCAGCACATCACTTTGGATATTCAGAGTTACCAAGAGAACCCTTGGTGGGCTCGGAGATCCTGGAATGTTGCCAAAAGCACCTGGTGGCTTGACTTTGACCCTTCTAGGGATGTGCCACCTGTGTGTGGGGACATGGGAATCACTCGGGTTTGAATGATGCAGAAATGACATATTTACAGGGTGAAATGTAAATTTTAGGGTTTTGGTACAGGGGGTAATGGAGACAAGATGAAGGAATCAGCGCCTGCCTCGTGGTTCTTCTTTCTTCTTCTTGTCATCCATCTTCTGTGGCGATGTTGGCACTTGTGGATTGGTTCATGGTGAAGATGCACTTACTAACAAGGGTGAAAGGTATTGCGGATAAAAGGTAAATATGCTGTACGTAGTTTTTACTATAAAAAGACACTACCTCCCTGTGGGTGGGCAGAGTGCCTTTGGCTGCCTTGCTGGTCAGATCCCAGCTGGGCAGAGAGAAAAACTCTGTAGATAAGAAATCATAAAAAATTCCGAAGACCGAATAACTGAAGAGTCCAGTCTCGTCCTTGAAGCGCGGGCTGCCCCAGAACCATCCTACGCATGTCTGGCAGAGACAGAAAACCGACCAGCCACACCCTTGTTTCTACAACTTCCCATAGTGTCACAATGACCCCTTCCTTCCATGAGGCCCTGCAGGGTCACAATGTTCCTTTGGTTCCATGAGGCCCCACAGTGTCGCAATACTCTCCATGATTCCATGGGGCCTTGAAATGCCACAGTACTCTCCATGGATCCATGGTGCTCTTCAGGATCACAACGGCCCTTTGGCTCCACGAGGCACTGAAATGCAACAATGACCTCTTGGTTCCACAAAGCCCTGCTGCTTCACACTGGCCCCTTGGGACCATGCAGCCCAACAGAGCCACAAAGATGTCCTTGGTTCAACAAGGTCCCACAGTGTTACAGTGGCCCCTTGGATCCATGGTACCCTGCAGTGTCACAATGTTCTCCTTGGTTCCACAAGTTCCTACAGTGTAACAGGTTCCACAAGGGCCTGCATGGTCACCATGGCCCTTTGGGTCCACAACGCCCTGCAGTGTCACAATGGTCTCCATAGGAAGGAAACAAGTGAGCCCCAGCGGTGCAGGGGCAGATGAGAGGCAGTCACCAGAGGCCAAGTCTAGCCAGACTTGACTGTATGGGCAGATTTTGTCTGGGAGTAACCCTTCGATATACAGAATTTTAGACGCAGAATCCCAATTTTGGCCATGGGTGCCTAGACAAAAAAACAGTTCTTTCCCATAGGAATAAAAGCACGGAGCCCCAGTGCGTCACCATCAGATGGGAAGTGGCCGTTGACATGTCAAATTCAGTGGGACATGTCAGACAGCCCCCAGGAGGCCAAACCAGGCAGACCTGTTCCATGTTCCATTGACTTCATGGGTCCTAAGACTGTCACAATGCTCTCGTCGATTCCATGAGGTCTGGCAATGTCACAATGGCTTCTTGGTTTCATGAGCCCCAACAGAGTCACAAGGGTCCATTGGCCCTACGCAGCCCTGCTGTGAAACAATTGCTCCTTGTTTCTATTTTAAATCAATTACAATCAAACCAGAGTTTGATTGTTGATCCTTGCTTCCATAGGGCCCATGATTTGCACAATGGTCTCCTTGATTCCATGATTCCTGTATTCCACAGTCTCACCATTGTTTCCTTGGATCTCCATTGTCACAACTGACCCATGGTTCCATGAGATTCTGTAGTGTGAGACAAAGTGGAAATTTTCCAGCGTAGAAATTAATTTTGATTTAGGTGAAATTACATCTTTGAGTTGAGTCTGTAGTTTGAAACAAAGCTATGTAGCCTGACTGCAGAACCTAGGCTCAGTGAAGTTACTAAGTGAAGGACCGAGATAAGGGGGGGGCGACAGGGGATGATAGAGAGAGATAGAGACTGCTGTGAGAGCCAGTCAACCTGACCTAGCAATTCTTTCTGATAAAGAAGAACTAGCGGCAAATGTCACACAAAATTTGTAAAAATGAATATGTATGAACTTATTGTGAAATTGTGTGCATATGTATCTGAGAGGGGGATAAAAAGGGACCTGAAGTTCCCAGAGGTACACACGGCTTTTAAGGAGGGTTATCTCCGCATGCGTCCGGCGCTGTAATAAAACATACCGGCTTTACAACTTTCACAAAGTTATGGAGTTCTTTTTCTCTTTCTCCGCAAAACATTATGGCAAGCCAGCCAGTAGGGACTTCTCGGTCCCTGCACGGGCAGAGGGGATAGACGGACCTCCAAGGCGCGCCCAGGATTTTCCTGGAGGAGCTCTGCTTGTCTCAGCTTGCCTCCTGCGAGGACAGACAGGGACCTGCTGGCCTGCGGAGGATACGTTATGTACTGAGGGCCCCCTGGGGAAAAAGAGAGATAGAACAGCTGAGTAAGTCACTCAGAGACGTCTGAGTGCTCGGCCTGTGGATGCAGCTGATAAAGTACCTGGACTAGAGGCAGGGGTTCACTGTCTGGTAGAGCAGACCACTAGTGACCCTGGGGGTGGGTCGAGTGAACCTGTGTGTGTGTGTGGTGTCCGGACACTGCATCATTCTATGGATAATGCATTGTGTGATTAATGTGTTTGTAATCGTGCAAGTGTGTGGTGCAAGTGTGTGGCATATGAAAGAGAAAGAAAACAAGTGAGTTCACCCGTGGTGCAGGGGTGTGAGTTCTACCTGTGTTTGAAGTGGCTGGGTGAGGCTTGAGGCGCCAGCTGAAGCATGCTGTGGAGGCAAGGAGTGCTCTGCGGAGAAGTGGAACAAGTGGAGAAACATCAGTGACAGTATTTATTGTGTAGATTTGGTACATTTTAACCGTGAGTACGAGCTCAGAGAGTTCCTTTGCCCTGGATGTTTGGACTTGATTTTTGGAATTTTACTGTGTGCTGTTATTTTGATTGTGTCCAGGAAAAACTGATGTGAGTAAATGCTGAATTATGGTATGCTGTGTTGTGTTGGGAAAAGTGAGCACTTTGAGAGTTATGCCCTTTCCCAGTGATTTTGTGTGGTGATTTTCTTCCACTGCATTGTGGCAATTTGATTCTCAGAGTGTATAGTAGTGTTTGTGGAGATTTTAGGATTTTGTTTGCAACAAGAGTAGCATTTTACACAGAAGAACTATGGTATGGTGATTTATGTTTAACTGTGGTAAAACAAATGAAAAGAATTCCAAGAATTCCCCCCCACAGCAATTCAAGCCCTGGCTCTAATGAATTTGAGATAAGGGGGGAGTGTGTGTGTGTGTCTGTGTTTGTAGGCATATCAGAGTTTTGCTGTAACAAGCACAGCCTTTTGCAAGGCAGTGAAGTGGGTGTCAGTAGAAACAATATTTTAATTAGATTGTGCAAGAAGAGAACTAGAGAAGACTGACATTTTGTAAAACAGAGTTTAGATAGAAGAGATGAATGAGTTTATGAGACTTCAGCTGGTACTATAGTAAGTCTAGACTGAGAAACACCTGCCGTAAAGGATTAAGAGCTCCCTGTAATAAACAGAATAGCCTGCCATTGTGGGCAATTCCTGAGAGACTTCGGTGCATCAAGAGGCTGGCACGGTGCGTGGGTATTATTGCAGTGTGGAGTTTGTGAGAGACGCTGGTATTGCTATTCTAATAAGCGTCAGGGCACAGGCCCTGAGTGTAATTAAAGTTTTCTGATCAAGCTGATTCAGAACCTAAATCTTAAAGATTGTGTGCGAGAAATCACATCTGGTACCTGCCACCTAGATCTGTGTGTGGGAGAAAGACTGGGAAACTACTGTGAAGCTCTGTGAAGAGAAGTTTGGGTAGAAACAAGATAGCATAAGGGGAAGGAGATAATGAGAACTAACCAGAGCAAAAAGGTTCCTGAACTAGCCCCTTTTGGGAGGGGCTCACTGGAACAAGGATGCCAGTAAGGGCAGCTCAGAAAATAAAAAGATTTATAATACCTCATTGCAGTTAATGCTGTTTTAAAATGGGAAGGTAAATGAGATGAGGTTTTGTATGCTGATATGTTTTTGTTTTAAGAAATCACCAAGAATAGCAAAGGGACTGTGGGACCAGACCGCTCTCAGACCCACTGGTCTTGGCCCTTGAAAAGGAAAACAAGGCGAAGAGAAGGCAAATCAAGTGTGTTGTTCAGCATGCGGCATAAGATAACATTGTATGAAGTCAAACAAAGATTATCATGCTGAAATATAAAGTGATTATAGTTTGCAAAATGAGTACATATGATTTGTTAAAAGTAAGGGAAGAAAGATAAGGATGACTTCCCCAAAAGGGAAGAAGACTCAGGCTCCAAAAGTATATCCACTCGAACCCATCCCCCTCCTGGCAGTCCAATTTCATCCAGAACTAGGATGTAACAGACCCCTCTGCGAGAGGCAGTGAGACCAGAACAAAGAAAAGGGTGGAATTTTAGATGATACAGGGGCTATATATTCAGTTATAAATAAAGCTTTAGTATCTGTGAAGAATGTTTATATTGTAGTGTGGGGAACAACTGGGCAGTCTGAGAAGGCATACTTTTGCAAACCTCTAAAGTAACATGTGTACTTAAAAGCTTTTGTACAATTTGCTCAATTCGCTAAACATTCTCAAATGAGAAAGGTTACTCTGGAGGCAAATGATATAAAGATGTTAGGCTTAACATTAACAGCCATTGAAATTAAGAAAGACATTAGTAAAGAGATATTAGAATAAGTAAATAAGTGTTTTCGAGAGTATGGGCCTCTGTGTACCAGGGAGAGTAAAAAATGCCCTCCCCATGGTAATCAAGCTTAAGGAAAGAGCACAACAAGTGAGAACTGAGCAGTACCCTCAAAAGCAAGATAGAGAAGGAATCAGCCCAATAATTGATAGTACTCGATTGAGGGCTGTCAATAAGATAACACAGAATTTATACCCTGTGGTAGCAAATTGAAATACTTTGCTAACTTGTTTCACACCTGAGCTAACCTGGTTCACTGTTTTAGGCCTAAGAGATGCCTTCTTTTGCCTTCCTATCCACAAAGCCAGCCAGAAGGTTTTTGCATTCAAACACAAGCACAAATAGTCCATGTGCCTGAAAGCTTCCAAAATTCCCCACTCCGACTGGAGAACAGCTTACAAAAACCCAGAGTCCTGGGAAGCTCCACAAAAGGAAAGGAGGCTGTTGCAGTATGTAGACGATCTTCTAGTAGCCACTCAGATGAGGGAAGCCTGGACAGTAAGCCTTTTGAATTTCCTAAGACTCCAAGGATACAGAGTGATACAGAGTCTCAAAGAAAAAGGCACAGGTAATGAAACAGAAGGTAATCGACCTGGGGTAAGAAGTGAGTGCTGAGCAGCAGACTTTAAGGATGGGAAGCCATACGCCAGACCCCAAAACCCCAGACAACGAAGGAACTCCGAACCCTTTTAGGCATGGCAGGGTAGTGCCAGCTGTGGGTTTATAATTATGGACTGTTCGCCAGACCCCTCTATGCTCTTATTGCCAATGGGAACTGAGATCTCCAGTGGACAAGAGACACCACACAGGCCTTTCACCAGCCAAAGAGTGCTCTCATGTCAGCACCAGCTTTGAGACTTACAGATGTAAGTAAACCATTCTTTCTATTTTTCCATGCAATGAATTGCCCTCGGAATATTGGCTCAGGACTTGGGTCCATACTGAAGGGCAGCTGCTTACTTCTCTAAGCAACTAGATGCAATAGCCAAAAAGGATGGCCAGGTTGACTCAGAGGTGTAGCAGCAGTTGTGCTGAATATTCAAGAGGCATCCAAGTCTACCCTAGGACAAAAATGACTGTGCTAGTGTCCCACACAGTGTCCGCAGTACTGGAAGTAAAGGGTGGCCACTGGCTTTCACCACAGAGGTTTCTGAAATACCAGGCCATCATGGAAGAGCAAGATGACGTAGAGATAGTGGTGACTAATATTGTCAACTCAGCTTCTTTTCTCAGTGGAATCAAGGAGAAGTCGTGCACCATGATTGCCTGGAGACCATTGCAGCTACCTACTCCAGCCTCCAGCCACCCAGACTTAAAGGACACGCCTCTGGACGATGCAGAGACCTGGTTCACTGACAGGAGCAGCTATGTTGCCAATGGGAAGCAACATTGCAAAGTACACAGTGACTCCCTGCAGAGAGGTAATCGAGTCTGGACCCTTACCAACAGGTACCTCTGCACAGAAGGCTCAGATATAGGCATTGACCCGTGCCTTAGAAACAGCAAAAGGCATTCAGAGCTGTGTATGCACATGGAGCCATCTGGAAGGAGAGGGGACTGCTGACCTCACAGGGAAAGAAGAGACAATCCAGCTGCTGGAAGCAGTTCAGCTACCTGAAAAGGCATATTAAGGCACACCAGAGAGTGATCTTAAAATTGGAGGAGAGAAATGAGCTGGCGGATGGAGAGGCAAAGAAAGTAGCAAAGGGTGAGGTACAGATTTTCCTCAAAGGTAAGCCATAATTCAATAATAATCAAAAGAGACATATAACTACAAGGGATGGGCTACCATTGAAAGAGAGCTAGTCATCCCTTCCCATTTTCGTGGTTACTGGTGAAGGAAGAGCACCAGAAAACACACTAGGGCCTAACTACTTAAAAGCTTTTTATAGAGTGTGGCTCCTTTCTCAAAATGACCAAGGTGGCCAGTGATACAGAGTGCATTGAAATTAAGTGTTGACTTTGAAGTAGTAATTTCCACAAGTTTTCTAGAACATACATCTGATTGAAAGAATCGTTGTCAGGAATTTACATACCACTATCACTCAGGTAAGCCGACAATGTGATCCTTGCCTCCAGACTAACCCCAAAATACCCCCTGGCCGAAACTCAGTCAGACTGGGAGAGGCCATGGACCTGCACAGCCGTGGCAAATTAACTTTTCAGAACTCCCAAGGAAAGGGGGGTATCAGTATTTACTGGTATTGATAGATACATTTTCAGGGTGGCCAGAAACATTCCCCACCAGGACTGTCAATGCTCAAGAGGTGACCAGATCATTTTTACAAGAAATAATACCACGCTTCAGAGTTCCAGCCACGGTATCCTCACATAAAGAATCATATTTCATTTCCAAAGCAGTGCAACAGATTAGTGGCCACCTGGGCATAGATTAAGAGCTTCACACTCCATACTGCCCCAATCAAGCGGCCAGGTAGAGAAAATGAATCATTTGATTAAGCAGTAGATTGTAACACGGGGGCAAGAAGTTAATCTACCCTAGCCCCAAGCTCTTCCACTAGCACTATTGCAAATTTGAACTAAACCTTGAGCTAAAGGAATGCTGAATTCTTTTGAGATGACCATATAGAATACACAGGGAATGTCCAGAATGTCCACCTACATGGTGGCTTTAAGTAAACATCTCAGAGAAATTGAGAAACATGTGGCTGGAACTCGGAGCAGGGAGTTAGATAGCCTGGGGATGATGTATATGTTAAGTCTCTTACAGAGAAGACTTCGGAACCACAGTGGGAGAGACTCCTGCAAGTACCTCTCACCACCTTCACTGCAATCAAAATCAAGGAGCAGAATGCCTGGATCCATAACTCTGGAGTGAAGAAAGCCCTAGAAATCCCTTGGAGAGTAATACCAGAAGTGAATGAACTGAGACTAAAACTTACTTGGGCAAAATAAGTATATTACGGTCTGGAGTAGTTCATACTTTAGTTTACAGAATTGTTTTGTATGTAATCGTAACTGAAGTTTCAGAACTAGAGAGTACCTCTTTCCAAAGCAATGCTGAATGGCCTTGGTCCCAGGCGTTTAATCAGTATACTGGATCCATGGGAAAACATTCTGAGATAAAAGATTTAAACCTATCCACTGTAGTAATTCACAGGAATCAAGTATGTGAGGAGCAGGAATGGCAGGAACAGGAACTGTGGACACTTCAAGGGATCAGAGGAAAAGAAATCAAGGTAGGGTGCCGGGTGGTCAATAGGATGGCTTATGAGAGACCAAAGCCTCCCCTGGCGTATATGAGCACCAGGAAGTCTGTGATAGCCTAAGTGAATCAGACTGTTGGTGTAATTTCACCCTGATACAGCCTGTAGAAGTGACCTGCCTTTGAGCTCAAGTTGCTATCAGACTTTCATTTGAATTCAAAGTGGACACTGCACTTTTTATAACAGCAGGGCCTTATACACCCCATCCTAGTTCAGACTCTACCCAAACTTTAACCAAAGTGTATGAAATAGGCCCCTACATAGTAAAGAATGTGAGTGAACAACAGCTATTATTCAATCCAGAATGGTCTCTCAAATGTGTGGAGTTGATAATGCAAATTAACATCTCAAAAATCCAACCAGCCTGCTCCTCCTTCCTAAAAACATCCTTTGAGGGCTGGACAACGTGGTTACAAAGACCGGCATATCTCAGGAGCAGAACAAGAAAGGATCTAACTGGCATATTAGGGACAGAATTAGGAGTTTTAAATAGAATTGATTCAAAAATACTGATGAATAAACTGGCCACTGCAGCAGGCAGCCTAACAAAATTTAAGCAACCTTTACAGTCATCCCTATTGGCATTAGGAACTAGCCAGTGGCAGATTTCAAAAGTACTACCAAAGTAAGGAAGTATGAAAAGGCCGGGGACCAAGACCACAAGTTAACAGTAGAAGCACTTAGTACAGTCAAAGATAATGTGTCTTTAGCTTTCAGTTGTATACAAGCACAGTTACAGACACAAACAACAGCAGCTCTGATCATACGGGAAAGGGGTGAAGGTAATTTTCCAGCTGAAATTCAGAGAATTGTTTGGGATAATGCAATTGATTTTGAAAGGAAGTTTCAATCCTGGTAGACTATGGTGAATTTCACCTATGATCCTGTTTCTAATGTGGCCACTGCCTTTGTGCTTACCATAGGTAATGCCACTGTTTATGTTATCCATCCCATCATTGCACTAAGATTAAACCATGAAAAAACAATACTCTACCCTTCAGAACATAGAGTGTGGGCAGGAAAGATGAATGAAAAGTGGCAGACAGTAAACTTAGAATCCTGCATTACTAGAGAGCAGATGGGATTCATTTGTGAAAGCAATACTATCAATGCCCAAGATGTGTGTCTAGACACTGAACAGAGTATTTGCCACTTTGAAATTCATCCAGTCACTGACCAGAAAACTGTGCTCGTATATACTGGAAAAGGGGGGTGTATGCCTGAGAACTGCCTGTGCTGCTGTAAAAATTGATAGCAATGATGTTATTCTGTCTAGTAGAAAGCATTCTGATTTCTCTATTTGTAATTTTGTTAAGATTATCGGGTGTGATTTTTTGAACTCAGTCCCAGTGACATCCCACCAGCTGGTTAAAACCAATTATACAATGTATCACAGATTATCACCTACCCCTATTGGGATGGACCTTACATTAGTAAAACAATTAATTAAGCACCAAGACCTACTGGAAATCTTGAAAGAAATCCTAAAAAGTGGAAAGAAAACCTTAATTACTGTCCAACATGATACAAAAGAAATAACTAGAATTCTGCAAAGAATAGAACAAAATGCAGATCATCACTGGTGGGATGTGGTCTTTAGGTGGTCACCAACTACAAATAGAATCCCTTATAAGTTGTGTCATCCTACTGTAATTTTGTTAATATTAGTTAGAGTAAGTTCAGGATTATCCATTATCAAACATATATGGTAAAGCACTAAAGTACACTTGTCATAGGAATTTGTATGAAGTAAAAGAATTTACTTCTTCCTTTTAGGAAAGGGAGGAATGAAGCAAAGTGAAAATTTTGCACTATAGAAATCCATTTTAATTTAGGTGAAATGTACATTTTTGAGTTGAGCCTGTGGTTAGAAATCATAGTTATTTAGCCAGGCTGCAAGGCCTAAGCTCAGTGAAGTTACTTCAGCGAAGGACAGAGATAAAGGGGGGGGGAGACAGAAGATGATAGAGAGAGACAGGGACTGTTGTAAGGGCAAATCAGCCTGACCTCGAATTTCTTTCTGATAAAAAGGAACTAGTGGTAAAAGTCACATGAAACCCATAAAAATGAATATGTATGAATCTATTGTGAAACTGTATGCATATGTATTTGAGAGGGGAATAAAAGGAGACCTGAAGTTCTCAGAGGTACGCATGCCTTTTGAGGAGAGTTTTCTCCACATGTGTCCGGCGCCGTAAATAAACATACTGAGCTTTACAACTTTTATAAAGCTGTGAGGTTTCTTCTTTTCTCCGCAAAACAGCACCCTGAAATGGGGAGAGCGAAGAGGGGGAGCTTTTGGCATTCCTGGGACTGCCAGCAGCCTGGGCAGGGCGGGCATCGAGGGGAAGGAGGACACCTAATACAAGCGTGACCCCAGCAGCTGGGACAGGGGGAACCCCCTAACACCAAAGGGGAGGGACCAGGGATGGGGAACTCCTGGGAGGCTTTTTCAGGGCTGAATCTGGGTGTTTGGGAGGTTTTTCTGGAGCCCAGTTGGCTAGTGACTTGTAAAGATGGACTTGGGCAGAGGAATCTTCAAACTCAACATGCTCATCCCTTGTTTTCCCCAAACCAGAATCTCCCATTGCCAACCCCAAGGAAGCTTTGAGGAAGAGGAAGATGCCCCGGGACACTGAGGCAGGTGAGGAGGAAGTCAGTGCCCCTTTCCCCTCTGTGCTGCTCCATCTCCCAGCCCAGCACGGCCCCGGCTGCAGCTCAGCCCTGGGGGGATCTCCTTGCCCTTGCCTGTGGCACGGAGGCAAATCCCATCCTGTCCTTGTCCTTCCTTCCCCAGAGCAGGAGCTGAGCATGGCGAGCAGGGAGGACAAATGCCCGCGGCAGAACCTGGTGGAAGAGGCCATTTTGAGCGGCTCCACGGTGCAGGAAGCCAAGGGGAGATGCCGCACGAGGAGAGGCTGCAAACGCAGCTGGTGGGGATCTGAGGGGGAAAGAGCCAGCCAGGGCCAGGAAGGTGGATGGAAATGGAGCCAGAGCTCGGAGCTGGTGCTCCATGAGCAGCTCCATGATGGGGAGAAGCCCCACACGTACTTGGAGTGTGGGAAGAGCTTCAGGTGGAGCTCCAGACTGATCATGCACCAGAGGATCCACACTGGGGAGAAGCCCTATGAGTGTGGGGAGTGTGGGAACAGCTTCAGCCGGAGCTCCCACCTGATCGTGCATCAGAGGATCCACACGGGGGAGAGACCCTACAAATGCGACGAGTGTGGGAAGAGCTTCAGCCATAACTTCAGCCTAATCAACCACCTCATGATCCACACTGGGGAACGGCACTATGAGTGTGGGCTGTGTGGACAGAGCTTCAGCTTGAGGTCCAACCTGATCAAGCACCAGATGATCCACACAGGTGAGAGGCCCTACGAGTGTTCTGAGTGTGGGAAGAGGTTTCTGACCAGCTCTGATCTCCTCTGGCACTATCAGAGTCACACAGAGGAGAGGCCCTTCTTCTGCCCCGACTGTAGGAAGGGATTCCAGCGCAACTCCCACCTCATCAGACACCAGCACATCCACACTGGGGAGAGGTCCTACGAGTGTTATCAATGCAGGAAGAGGTTTCAGACCAGCTCCCATCTCCTCCGGCACTATCAGATTCACTCAGAGGAGAGGCCCTTCCAATGCCCAGACTGTGGGAAGGGATTCAAGCACAACTCCCACCTCGTCACCCACCGGCGCATCCACACTGGGGAGAGGCCCTACAAGTGTCCCCAGTGTGGGAAGAGCTTCTCCAGCAGCTCTACCTTGACCCGACACCAACAGAGACACCGGTAAGGGAAGCCCTGAGAGTGCCCCGAGTGTGGGAAGAGCTTCATGCGCTGCTCCAGCTCCATCCCCCACTGGAGGAGGCACTTTAGGCACAGCCCTGGTCACTCACATTCCCTGTGATCCATGTTGGGAACACACCTGGCTGCTTGTCTATTCATTTGGCCTTAATTTTTTTCTATTCTCCATCTCTCTGTACTCCAAAAGTCAATACAGATACATCTGTCACCTCAAAACCACTCAAATCCCACTGAAAAGAACTGAATTTTGACCCAAAAAGGCTCAATCCCACCTCAAATTCTTTGTTCCCTCCTCAAAAAGACTCAGTCCCAGGCCAAAGTCACTCAATTCCACAGCCACCAGGATGAGATGGAGTTGGGAGGAGAGTGGGAGAAGTGGAATGCCAATTTGGAGCAATGGGATGGGGATTCTCTGGGGCGGGGTGGGTGGGATGTATTTGATAGCAAATAAAACTTTCAGAGTTTTCAGAATTACTGATTTCTGTCCCGTTCATTTTCAGTCAGTTCTCTTTGCAGAGTGCTGCCTTCTCAGCAGATTCAATTCCTTTAAAAGTCCCAGTTTTTAAATCATCTAACCCAAACAATCCAGAAACCAATATCCAAATAAAACCACCCCCACACAATTAATTTTTTAAAAAGAATTTTAATTTTTCAAGAGTACTTAAGGATGTTATTAAGGTTTAATTGTTTGGTTAAAATGTATGAGAAATTATAGTGGTGTTTGGTTTTGTGTTTAGTGTATTTGTATATTATATATTGTATGAATTGGTTTACTAAGGTGTGTTATATTGCATGTTAGTTTTTTTGGATATTTTTTATCTAAAGTACATTAGTTATTGAGTTAAAACTTTCAAAAGGTATTTCTTGGTGTATAGTTTGTTTATTAATATGCATTGGTAATATTATAGTAATAGTTGTTGGTTTGGGTTGAATTATTATTGTAGTATTGTAAAGAAGACTTGAGATTTTTATATTTCATTTTTAGTATAATTTATTTCATTTCAATTTAATTTTTTTTGTTTTTAATTTTATTGCATTTTTTGAGAGGATAGGAAGGAAGTTCAAGAGCAGGAATACCTTTTCCTGTCTTGGAAATGGAATTCCAGACCCTGGGAGTGTGTGCAGGACCATACAGACTGGGATCAAATATGTACTGGGATCCTATGGGTTGGGGCTGCACAGAGTGGGACCATATGGATCAGGACCACACAGACTGGGATCACCTGGATTGGGATCAAATATGTACTGGGACCATATGGAATGGGACCATACAGATCAGGATGATACAGACTGGGATAAACTGGGTTGAGATTTTATGGACTGGGATTGAACAGACTGGGATTGCACAGACTGGAGTCACACAGACTGGGAAAAAGCTTTGGCTTCTTTGGCTGCCATCCACTTCTGAAGGTGGCCACATCAAGTTGGCTTGATCCTGTTTGGGAATCCCATCCGCCTCTTTCCCCCCCACTCTCCCACCCCTTCCCCATCATTCCCCCAATCCCCAGTCATTCCCCAGTGCTTGGTTTTGGGGGTTCCAGGCCCCTCCTGCTCCCTTTGGTTTTCCGGACCCCCCTTGGGTTTAATTTGGGGCCCCCATACTCTGATTGGCCAGAATCTGTTTTGGGGTGGGATGGGCGGAACTGGCTACCCCAGGACTCCCTCGGGTTTGGGGCTTTCGATCCCCCCTCGGCCCTCGGGGTGGCCCTGGGGCCACCCAAAGCCCCCAAAATGGGGAGGGTCCCCGGGGCCCTTTGGAACCCCCAGAAATGGGCAGGGAGCGGCAGGAGCCGCCCCAAAAAGGGATTGAAGGGTCCAGGCCGGGAATGGAGGAGGCTCTGGGGATGGCTCTGGTCTGGATCGGGGCGGGCTGGGATTGAGGGAGGGTCCGTTCAGCGGCTGGGGAGGGGCTGACACTGGGGAGGGGTCCGGGATTGTGGGCATGGGTCCATTCCGGGACTGGGGCAGGGCCTCTCCCTGGGATGGGGGTCTGGGACTGGGGCAGGGTCTCCCCCCAGTCCCCTTCCCAATCCCGATGCTGATCCCAATCCTAATCCCAATCTCATTCCCCATCCTGTTACCAATACCGATCCCGCCGCTGTTTCCAGGGAATGGCTCTGATCTCAACCCCGACGCCAAAGCTGGGGAATCAAACACTGGGATCAACCACCCCAAATCCTGGGGTCAACTCCCCCCGACCTCAAATCCTGGGGGTTGAAACACTGGGGGAATCAAACATCTCCAAACCCAGACTCTGGGATCTCAGCACTCCTCTCCCCCAGCCTGAATCCCAAATTTTAGGATCAAACCCCCCAAATCCCAGATCCTGGGGTGTCAAACACCCCCAATCCCCAAAGTTTAGGGTTAAAACCCCCAATCCCCAACTCCTGGGGTTTGAAATATCTGGGGTGTCCAACCCTCCTCACCCCCAAAGTCTGGAGTCAAACCCCCCAGTCCCAAAACTCTGGGGTCAAAGGACCCCATTCCCAAACTCTGGGGTATCAAATCCCCCCGATCCCCCAATATTGGGGTTAAATCCCCCCAAATGCTGGGGTGAATCCCCCCAATTCTCAAACTTTGTCATGAAAACCCACTGACCCCAAATCCTGGAGTTTGAAACATCTGGGGTGTCCAACTGCCCTTATCCCAAAATTTGGAGGTCAAATCCCCTGACTGACAAATGCTAGGGTCAAAAACCCCCAAATCCCAAATTCTGGAGCCAAACATCCCCAAACCCCAAGTCTGGGGTCAAAAACCTCCAAATCCTAAACCCCGAGGTGTCAAACCCCCTCAACCCACAAATTTTAGGATCAAACCCCCCCAGTCCCCAAAATTTGGGGTCATGACCCCCCAGTCTCCATATCCCCCCAAACCCACTGCAACCCTGGGGGGCACAGTGGGGTTTGTTTGGGGCAGCTCCAGGTGCAATGTCTGCAGAGAGACCCTGGGTAAAATGTTGGGAAAAACCCTCAAATCTTCTCAGGAACCCCAAAATCCTTGGGGGCTGGGAAAGGGGATTTGCAGTGGGGATCTGGGGTGGCAGAAGAGGATTTGGGGTGAAAGAAGAAGGATTTGGAGTGAGGAAATTTGGGGTAGAAAAAGAAGGATCTAGGATGGAAAAAGGATATTTTTGGTGTGAAAGAAGGAGGATTTGGGGTGGGAAAAGGGATCTGGAGTGGGAAAAGAGGGTTTGGGGTGAAAGAAGAAGGATTTGGGATGTACAAAGAAGGATTTGGGGTGGAAAAAGGAGATTTCAGTGGGAGAAGGGCATTTGGATGGGAAAATGGGTTGAGGGTGTGGATTGCGGGACCAGAGCAGACCTTCAGATGGGTCCGTTTGGTGCCGCCTACCTGGCTGCTCCCAGCACATCCAGAAGCAGCACTGGCTGGCTCTTGGCCTTGCCCATGCCCATTCTAGCAGGGCTGGCCAGAGGGGAGCAGCCCCAGGCTGTGCCTGTGTCCCCAGCCCCTGTGGGCAGTGTGTGGCTGCTGGGCTGGGCTCCAGAGAGGAATGGCCTTGCAGCAGAAAGTGCCCAGAGAGCCCAGAGCCGAAGAGTCTCTCCCCTGCAGGCACTGCTGCTCCGGTGCATTGAAATATTTCCAGTGCTGGAGTGGGCCGATGGCTGTTCCTCATCCCACCCAAAAGAAGCTGATGGTTGGATATTGTCAGAGAATTTCTCTCAAGTTAAGCCTGGCAGGGGCTTCTTTACAGGGAGAAGCTGTTACAATAAATACCCTGATGCCTCCCCCAGGCTCTGTGTGTTTCAACACTCTTGGCCTTTCTTGATGCTTCTCAAATGAAAAGAAATTCCTGGGGCAGCAGCAGCAGGATTTACCTCTCACCAGAAAATACTGTTACATCAGTCGGTTTTCCAGTCCATCCAGCTCTTACAGTGGCTATCCTGGCATGTGTCCAAACCCTAAAAGTGTTCATATCCCTAAAGGGTGACACAGGGTTTTTCCTGTTGTTAAGACCTGGAAGACTTTGAGGTTTACAAATAGAAGGGGGAGTAATTACAAGGTGCTGTACTGCATTTATAGTGGTCTTTTAATAAGTAATACAATTACAGATGCACCATGATAGGAAAAAACCTTGTTGCCGGAAAAATTCCTCAGTATACCTGGTTATTCTCAAGATCTATTGCTGTCATTGAGTAGGGAAAGACGGACAACAAGCCATGTCTGAATAACAACAGATTAATGTTGTGCTCTCTTCCTGAGTCTGCTCTCAAAAGATCTGGGATTGACAAAACAAAAAAGGAATTTTAAGAGCTGTTTTGGTAATTTCAGAGAAAGTTTTAAAGGGAGAAGGGATTGGGGTGATGAGGAGGCTGTCATTACCTATCCTTTTCAGGGCTGTCTATTGTAGCAAAAATGAGCAATGTGCCCTGCTGGTGTTTAGATTTTCTGAGTCCCTCAGCTGTGAGTTGGGTTCCCATGCTGTCCTGCCTGCTGCTTGCTGGATGTGCTGGAACAAAGAGCTTGGGCCCTTGATGATAATGACCACAAATGAGTTCCTTGTGATTTACTGGGCTCAGAGTAAAAGGGATGAAATTCAGGTTTGATCTAGAAAATACTTCTTCCCTGTGAGGGTGGTGAAGTCCTGGCTTCACACGTTGCTCAGAGAAGCCGAGTAAATAAAGTTTCAGAATTCTTCCTTTCTGTCCCATTCCTATTCCATAAGTTCAGGTTTGGTTTTCAGAGTGCCACCTTCTCAGCTGGTTGCCATTTGTGTCCTGCTTTCTCTCCTGCCTTCCTTTGTCTCCTCCTTTTCCCTTCCAGGGTCTCTCTTTACCTGTGGCAGCTCCCAGCCAAAGACCCTCCCCTGATTTTATTTTTTCCTTCCCCATCCAGGTGCTCAAACAGCCCTGGATGAAGTTCTGGAGGCTGGCAGTGAAATGTCTTTGTAAGATCTTGCTCCGCTTGTGTCTTGGCCTCTTCAGAATTTGGCCTTGAAGGGCAGGAGCATCTTTTCCGTGCTGGCAGCTGGAATTGCAGCCCATGGCAGTGAGTGCCAGAGATGTCAGAGGGCAATTGCTGAGGCTGCCAGGGCGCTGCTCCTGCCGTGCCTGCCAAGGGAGCTGTGCAGGGCAGGGTCAGGCTCCAGCAGCTGGCTGGCTCCCCGAGCAGACAGCAAAGGCGGCTTTGCTGCACATTCTGCAGCTGGGAGCAGAGGGAAGAAGGGCAGGGAGTCCCTGACAGAATGCTGGAATGCCTGCGCCTGGAAGGAACCTGCCCATGGTTCCATTCAGGCTTAAGGTGCCATGAGGGAGAGGTGCCTCTGCCCCAGTGAAGGCACAAATGAGACCATAGGAGAACAAAAACAGATTGTTTTGTTCATGGATTTTATTGAAGAAGAAATGGGAGCTAGGGAGATAGAAGTATGAAAGAGGTCTTGGAGAGAGAGAGATCACAAGATGATCAGTTGGAAGTAGATAATTTTTAAGGTTTGTTCCTGCATTCTGGGATTCTAGAAGCCGTGTAGATGTGCATTTTGATTTCACATTCTTCAACTTATTATTATTTCTTCTTCTTCTTCCCCTTCTTCTTCTTAATTGCTACTGCTGTTCTCTCTTCTTCTTTAAAATATTCTTCTTATTCTCCTTCTAATTAATCTGATTCACTTGTTATGCTTACTTTCTATGTCGTTCTTATTTTTTTAATATTCTTATATTAATTACTAGTTTTTCATTTTCCTCTTCATCTTCTTATTCCTATTCTCATTCTTATTATTCTTACTAAATTTATTGCTATTATTTCTTCTTCTTCATCTTTTATTCCTATTCTCTTTTTTTTTAATTTTTAAAATACTTTTTGTGTAAGTTTTTTTAATTTTTTTTTTTTTTTTTTTTTTACTACTAGTGTTTCTTAAACTCAACTTTAATTTGTTTTGGAGGAATGGTATGAGTCAAAGTCCTGCCGTCACATCCATGGAGCAACAGCTCCCACCTGTGCCCATTCTTCAGGGATATAATCCCAAAAGACCAGCGTGGAATCCTTTCAAGATGAGAGGAAATGGCCTTTGATGGTACCAGGGGAGGTTCAGATTCAATATCAGAAGGAATTTTTCTCTGACAGAGGGGTGAGGCATGGGAAGAAGTTGCCCAGAGTGGCAGTGGACTCACCATCTCTGAGGCGTTGAGGAGTTGTGCGGATGTGGCCCTTGGGGACGTGGTTTTGCAGTGATGATGGTGCTGCCAGGGTGCTGGTGGCACTGGGTGAGCGTCAGGGTCTCTTCCCACCTCGATGACTCTGGGATTCCCTGCTGAGCGCTCTGGCACCAATCGTGTCCCACGAGTGCTGTTTGGGGCTGGCCCCAGCAGTGACTGTGGGTGCTGGGGAGATGCTCCAGGCTGGCCGGGGCAGCTGAGGCTGCGGGGCCATGTCCAGGCCGAGGCCGCCCGTGTGGCTCCCTGGGGCCCCGCTCAGGGAGCAGGCACCATTGGCCGGCCTGGGCTGGGCAGGGCCATGGGCGCTGCTCCTGCAGCTGCCGCGCCAGGCAGGGCCAGCAGAGCAGTGCCCGCAGTGCCCGCAGCGCCTGCCTGAGACGGCCGGGCCATTTACTCGGGGCAGCCGCAGCTGCCTGCGGGCCTGCGCTCCCGGCTGGCCAGCTGAGGTGCCGCCAGGGCTCTGCGGGGCAGGCTACCAGAAGACTGAGAGCCGCCACAGGAGGAACTGACACAGGTGCTGAAGCCACTCAGGGTTATAAAGCTGTAACACAGCTTTATGCAAATGTAAGTATGCTAATGAAGTGTTGTAATTATGACTTTTAAAATGGAACTGACGGCTAAAGGAGATCGTGTGGGTGACAGTGTGGAATCTCATGGAACCAAGTGTGAATTGTTACAGGACCCAGGAGACCATGGTGACACCATGGAACCAAGTGCCCAGAGTTTCATGGCTCAGCCTCATGGAGTGCTGGAGACCATTGTGTCCCAATGGGAACACATGGGACAAAGGCTCCTTAGTGACACAGCAGGGCCTCATGGAATGCAAGAGGACCTTGTGATGGAATGGAAACTCATGGATTCAAGGGTCCACTCTTTTGCTGCGTGGCTTCATGGAATGCTGGAGACCATTGTGGCACCAGGGAAATGAATGGCACAAAGGCTCCCCTGTGACCCAGCAGGGCCTCATGGAACCAAGGACACCACTGTGATACAATGGATCTCATGGAACCAAGGTCCAGTTGTGACAAAGCTGGGCCTCATGCAACCAAGGATACCCCGTGATGCAATTGAATCTCTAGGATCCAATGATCAATTGTCAACACATCAGGTTCTCAGGAAACCAAGCAGAACATTGTGACACAGTGGAATCTCATGGGAGCAAGGCTCTGCTTTGATCAAGTGGGGCCTCATGGGACACAGATGCCACTGGGACTTTGTCAGGCCTGGTAGGAACAAGACCTCACTGTGGCAGACCAAGCCCTCATGGGTCCTAGGAGAGCACTGTGACACAATGGAACCTGATGGAACCAAGGGCCCATTGTGACACAGCAGGGTCTCATGGAACCCCTGTGTCACTGGGACATTGCCAAGGCTCCTGCAAGCAAGGTTCCACTGTGACAAAGGCAGGCCTCGAGGAACCCAGGAGACCATTGTGGGACAATGGAATCTCATGGAACCAAGGCCCCATTGTGACAAAGCACCGCCTCATGGAAGCCCAGTGCCACTGGGACATCTCCAGCCTTGGTGGAAGCAAGTGTCCATTGTGACACAGCACAGCCTCAAATCGCAGGAGAGCAGAGGGATGCCATGGAATCTTGGGGAACCAAGTGTCAATTCTAAACACAGCGAGGACTCATGGAACCCAGGAGACTGTTGTGATGCTGCACTTTGTTACAATGGGGCTGTACTTCTATGAGGATCCATGGGCCCTCAATGTTCTCCTGGGTTCCAAGAGGCCCTGCTGTGTCTCAATGGCCCCTTGCTTCCACGAGCCACAGCACGATCCCCTTTGCCCCTGGGTTCTGTGAGGCAATGCTGCGTTCACAACTGACACTTGCTTCCAAGAGATTCCATTGCGTCACATTGGTCCCCATGTTTCCTAGGGTGAGGTTATGATGTTTGTATCTCCATTCATGTGTTCTGTTAATGCTGGATATTATGTTCTGTGCCTTTAAGACTTGCTCTGAAGAGTGAAAGTTTTGTTTGGGTTTTGTTATCAGCCTGGTGGGACACAGACAGGCAGTACATGGTGCTGCTTTTGCTTTCTTCCTTTTGATTTTTTGCTTTGCTTTATCTCTCGCTCCTGCTTCTGCTTTGCTTCTGCTTGCTTTTGCTTCCACTTGTTAGGTAGTTTAGCTAAACAGTCCAAATTTCTTCCTGGACTGTTTCTCCTTTCCTTTTTTTTTGACCATCTTGAACCTGCTCCAGATTGGGAACTGGGAACACCAAGAGTTTGCACCTTGTGGGTGCAGCAGCTGCCCCAGTGCTGGAGGGACTGATAACAGAGCAACCACCCTCAAGAGAGACTTTCTGAATTTGTCATCTTTTTCAGAGTGGTGTCATCTGGTATTGTTCATTCTGTGTGCTGAGGGGTGCTGTGCCTGTTAAATAAACAGGTTCTTTTCACTTCTCTCTGAGGAATCCTTCCCGAACCGGTTGGGGGGAGGGGCCCTGTGGGTTTGCTTTCTGGAGGGGCCCTCCTTTGGAAATTCTCTACCAAATTTGCCCTAAACCAGGACAAAATCTTGGTGCCCAACTCGTGGTGCTCGAGAGAGAGTGGAAAAACCCTGTTTTGACTGCATTTTGGTTGCCATTACTCTGTGTTTGTTTAAAGCAGCTAATAGCCGTGCTTTTTGAATTCATAATGTCTATTGGGGTGAAGGCTTGCATGCATTTCTAGTCCCCTAGGGTTTTTTGTGATCTTAACACCTCTATGGTCCCAAGGCTTATTTTCTTATCCAGAAATAGCGTTAGTATTGTCCCTAGTATGTGTTTTTTATAGCAGAGGGGCAGTGACCAGTATAGCTCTCCTGCTGGACTTGGTGGTAATGGTTTGTAAGAAGTTTATAAACATGCTGAGGTCAGCTCCACGTATGAATGGTTCGTGGCTATGGTTATGCATCCAGTTTTTTAGAGGAGGAGCAGAGGATGAAGCTTTTCAGCCTCTGATTTCCTTCTTCTCCTGTGAATCAGTTGCATCACTACTGAAGAATGTTCAGTTTCCCCTGAATGTTAAAGAGACCATCTTTCTTGTATTCAGTCTGGTAACCTTCCTCTATACAGCCTGCAGCTTCTCTAGAATGAGGGATGAGATTTCTAGAGGGGCTGATGAGACCCTGATCCAGGAACAGACCCAGGCGTTGAAAATCCTAAGTGGTGTGTGAAATGGAAGGATATGGGCCAAATCCTGAAGGAATTCTCTGACCCTATAGTCTGGGATTTTCCCCATGAACAAATTCAGAACCCAGCTGGGGTGTGAAAATATCTGAAAGAGAAGTACCAGGTTGAGCCTAAGGAGAAAAAGATCATTGCAGTGAGCTGGGCCCTGGCATATGCTTATCGCACACTGCTAGATACTCTAGGGCAGCAGACAGAGGAAAGGGGGAAAGGGAGATAAATCAGCAGCTATCCCAGTCACTCAGCCTGCAGTCAACACCCCAGGCTCAAAGCCAGCAGCTAAACCAGACAATGAGCCTCAACCAATGGCTGTTGCTACCAGCACTAGAAGTGGGAAATGCATGGACAAGACTGATCAACCAGTGGATGATGATGATGATGATGATGATGATGATGCAGGAGAAGGACTCTGAACACCTCCTGACATACAAAATCAGCAGTCAAAGCAGCAGATGCAAGATCAGACGCAAATATTGAGTCCTTTTCCCTAAAGGACCTTTGTGGCCTACAGAAGGACTACACTGGAAGACCTGATGAATCCATAATTAGTTGGTTAGTCCGTCTCTGGGATGCTGCAGGCGAGGCTACAGTTATGAATGGCACTGAAGCCAGGCATTTGGGATCCCTGTCACAGGATCTTGTCATCCACCAAGGAATGATGAGGAGGGCTAACCCTCACAGCCTCTGGGCAGGGGTCTTGGAAAGTGTAGCACAAAGATCCGTGTGTGCAGATGATCTTTATATGCAACAAACACAGTGGAAGACCACAGAGCAAGGGATCCAACGCCTGAGAGAAATGGCAGTGGCAGAGATTGTCTTCTCAGATGACATAACAACTAGGAATCCAGACTTGGTACATGCACATCTGTGATGTGATGAAAACTTGTATGACTTGGGCCACACAAATATGTTTCTGCCTTAGCCATAATGAAGCTGGATGAGAGGGATGAGTCCCTGCTTGATATGGCAAGAAAGCTGCGAGCATATGCAGATGCTGTACATGGCCCAACACACGCCAGAATTGCAGTGGTGGAAACACATCTGCAGAAATTAGAGGATAAGATAGAGGAGAATCATAAGAAGCTCGGAGAGGAGATTAAAGAAGATTCTCCAAATATCAGCAGTACAGATCAGAGGTTCTTGTGCCCAATGCCGACATTCCCCAGATGGAGAGAGAAGGTACACCCCATGAGCTGAGCTGTGGTTCTTCCTGCAAGATTTTGGAGAAAACAAGTGGAGATGGGATGAAAACCTACTGCTGTTCTGGCACAACGGGTGCATGAATTAAAGGAAGACACAGCTCAGAGAGGAAGTTCCACCAAAAGGAAAGCAGCTCCAGTTGCCTGTAGCCGAACTGCCAGGTATGATGATGAGGACATGTCTGATCCCCTTGAAGGAACATCCAAGACATATGTGCAAGGAAAGAAGGATAACCTGGCTTAGACGGGCCAAGCCTCTAGCCAGGTAGAGGCTAGGGAAAATTGTGTTTTCTGGACTATGTGGATTTGTTGGCCTGGCACATCTGAACCACAAGAATATAAAGCTTTAGTCGATACTGGTGCGCAATGCACATTAATCCTATCGAGACATGTGGGGACAGAATCTGTTTCTATTGCTGCTGTGATAGGAGGATCCTAGGATTTCACTTTGTTGGAAGCTGATGTGAGCCTGACTGGAAATAAGTGGAAGAAACATCCTATCGTGATTGGCACCGAGGCTGCATGTATTTTGGGCATAGACTACCTTTGAAGTGGGTATTTCAAAGACCCAAAAGGACTCAGATGGGCATTTGGGACAGTGGCTGTAGTGACAGAAGGTATCCAGCAATTGAATGCCTTGCCCTGGCTGTCTGAGAATCCATCTGCAGTAGGACTTCAGAAGGGAGAAGAGCAACAGGTACCAATTGCCGTTTCCACAGTGCATTGCCGACAGTATAGAACAACTCGAGATGCTGTTGTTCCCATCCATAAGATGATCCAAGAGCTTGAGAGCCAAGGGGTGGTCAGCAAAACCCACTCACCCTTCAAAAGCCCCATTTACTTGTGTGAAAATCTGAAGGAGAATGGAGATTGACTGTGGACTACTGTGCATTGAATGAAGTGACTCCACCACTGAGTGCTGCTGTGCCGGACATATTAGAGCTCCAGTATGAGCTTGAGTCCAAGGCAGCAAGGTGGTATGCCACTATAGACATTGCCAATGCATTTTTCTCCATTCCTCTGGCAGCAGAATGCAGGCCTCAGTTTGCTATCACATGGAGGGGACTGCAGTACACATGGAACCAATTGCCCCAGGGGTAGAAGCACAGTCCCACCATCTGCCATGGACTGATCCAGGCTGCACTGGAAAAGGGTGAGGCTCCAGAACACCTACAGTATATTGATGGCATCATTGTGTGGGGGAACACAACCATGGAAGTTTTTGAGAAAGGAGAGAAAATCATCCAAATCCTCCTGGGAGCTGTTTTGCCATCAAAAAAAAGCAAAGTTAAGGGACCAGCTTGTGACATTGAGTTCCTAGGAGTAAAGTGGCAAGACGGACAGTGTCAGATTCCTATAGATGTTAACAATAAGATCACAGCAATGTCTCTACCAACCAATAAGAAGGAAACACAAGCTTTCCTAGGTGCCATAGGCTTTTGGAGAATGCACATTCCTGAGTACAGTCAGATCGTGAGCCCTCTTTACCTGGTCACCTGCAAGAACAATTTCCACTGGGGCCCCGAGCAGCAACAAGCCTTTGCCCAGATCAAGCAGGAGATTGCTCATGCTGTAGCCCAGTCAGGATGGGACCAGATGTGAAGAACGTGCTCTACTCTGCAACCAGGAACCATGGCTTGTCCTGGAGCCTTTGGCAGAAGGTGCCTTGGGAGACTCGAGACCGACCACTGGGATTTTGGAGTTGAAGATACAGAGACTCTGAAGCCAACTATACTCCAACAGAGAAAGAAATCTTGGCTGCCTATAAAGGAGTCCAGGCTGCCTCAGAGGTAATAGGCACAGAAGCGCAACTCCTCCTGGCACCCTGCCTACTGGTGCTGGGATGGATGTTCAAAGCAAAAGTTCCCTCTACGCACCGTGCCACCAGTGCTAGATGGAGCAAATGGATTGCTGTTATCACACAGCGTGCCCATATTGGAAACCTGAATGGCCCTGGGGTTCTGGAAATAATTACAAACTGGCCAGAAGGTGAAAACTTTGGTCTCATTGATGAAGGGGAACAAGAGGTGATACGGGCTGAAGAGGCTCCACCATACAACCAATTGCCAGCAGAAGATACACGATACGCTCTTTTTACTGATGGTATTTGCCACATTGTGGGAATGAACCACAAGTGGAAAGCAGCCGTATGGAGCCCCACACAACAGGTGGCAGAGGCCACTGAAGGAGAAGGTGCATCAAGCCAACTTGCTGAACTCAAAGCTGTTCAACTGGCCCTGGACATTGCTGAGAGAAGTGGCCAAAGCTCTACCTCTACACTGATTCATGGATGGTACCCAGTGCTCCGTGGGGATGGCTGGAGAGGTGGAAAGAGGCTAACTGGCAGCATAGAGGAAAACCAGTCTGGGCTGCTGATGAGAGGAAAGACATTGTTACCAGGGTAGGGAAACTGCCTGTGAAAGTCCACCATGTAGATGCCCATGTCCCAGAGAGTTGGGCTAATGAGGAACACCAAAACAATAAGCAGGTAGACCAGGCTGCAAAGATAGAGGTGTCAAAGATAGACCTAGATTGGCAACATAAGTGGGAATTGTTCCTAGCTCGATGGGCCTATGATGCCTCAGGCCATCAGGGCAGGGATGCCACCTATAAGTGGGCATGAGACGGAGGGGTGGATTTAACCATGGACAGTATTTCTCAGGTTATCCATGACTGTGAGACGTGTGCTGCCATCAAGCAGGCCAAGCGAGTGAAGCCCCTCTGGTACGGTGGGCGGTGGTCCAAGTACAAGTATATGGAGGCCTGGCAGATTGACTACATCACACTGCCCCAGACACGCCAGGGCAAGCGCTACGTGCTGACCATGGTGGAAGCCACCACTGGATGATTGGAAACCTACCCTGTGTCTCATGCTACAGCCCGGAACACCATCCTGGGCCTGGAAAAGCAAGTTCTGTGGAGACATGGCACCCCTGAGAGGATTGAGTCAGACAATGGGACTCATTTCAAGAACAACCTTATCAACACCTGGGCTAGGGAACATGGCATTGAGTGGGTGTACCATATCCCCTACCATGCACCAGCTGCAGGCAAATTGGAGAGGTACAACGGACTGTTAAAAACCACATTAAAAGCTTTGGGTGGAGGATCTTTCAAAAACTGGGAGCAGCATCTGGCAAAAGCCACCTGGTTAGTTAACACCCGAGGCTCTACTAACCGAGTGGGCCCTGCCCAATCTGAGCCTTTGCATAGCGCAAATGAAGAGAAAGTCCCAGTGGTACATATCAGAGGTTTGTTAGGGAAGACAGTTTGGATTAATTCTACCTCGAGTACAAACAAACCGATCCGTGGGGTTGTTTTTGCTCAGGGACCAAGTTGCACATGGTGGATAATGCAAAAAGATGGAAGAACACACTGTGTACGTCAGGGAGATCTGATTGTTGGGTGAGACCTATGTGTAAATATCACGGTTTGCTGAATGTTATTACCATTGTCTGTATATAGCTGTATAATGGATGTATCATGTATGTGTTTGTACAGTTAGAATTTATATTAGTTTTAGTAGTAAGCAGATGATATGGGGATAAGGGGTGGAATGTCCTGGGCTGACTATATGATGCTTTTATCCCCAACTGCCTCATTCTGTTTATGTTAAATAATAAGTTTTGCACCTTTAAGAGTGTTCCAGAGAGTGAAGGGGGGGAGAGAAGAAGCGCACAGTTTGTTTTCAGACACTGCACTCACTCCTCCACATTTCTCCTCCTGAACTGTATTGTCTGTGGATGCACAGACAGTGGGACAGAGCTCTTCTTTTGCTTTTTAGTTAGTGTTAGCTAGCTGAGGCAAAGAAGTTTCCCTGGACTTTTGTTTTTTTTCCTTTTCTTTGGACCTCTTGAAACCTGCTCTGGACTGAACACCCAGGGAAGGACCAGCAGCTGCACCTGTGCCCCACTGGGCCAGGCCTGGCCTACGATATTTCCAGCACCAGGGAGAGGGTATTCTCATGGGGGCACTGGCATTGTGCCAGGGTCAAATCTTGACACTCAGTAAGGAGTATCCTGAGCCAAAAGGCTGAGAAATGGCTCACTGATTTCTGAGTGCTAAATTATGAAGCCATCTTAATACAAAATGGTTTAGAGGTAATAGTGAGTAACCAACTCAACCCTGCCCAGTTTTTGTATGGAGAACCAGATGAGGAACTAATAGATAACTGCCTAGAGGTTATAAAATATCAAACTAAAATAAGAGAGGACCTAACAGATCATCCACTCCAGCATGGAAAATGATTGTACATCGATGGATCTTCACAGGTAATAAAGGGGCACAGGATATCGGGGTACGCCATAGTGCATGAAGGGTTGGTAGCCATAGAAAACAGAAAGTTACCTTCCAACTGGTCAGCCCAAGCATGGGAGTTATATGCCCTAAAGTGAGCTCTGGAAATATTAGCATGGAAATGGAGAACAAAATATACAGACTCAAAATACACTTTTGGCATAGTGCATATCTTTGGAAAAATTTGGGAAAAAAGGGGACTATTCAATTCAAAGGGAAAGGGACTGATTCACAGAAAATTTGTTTTAGAAGACTTAGAAACCTTACAATTACCAGAGGAAGTAGCGGTGGTATATGTTAAAGGACATCAAAAAGAGGAGCAAGGGAACAATTTAGCAAATTTAGAAGCTAAAAATGCAACTGAATCAGAGACAGATAAGCTAATAATAGTACTAACACCCATGAGAGAAATGCAAAAAGTCCTGATATTCAGTGGGACATAAAAGGAAGAACTCCTCAAAATGGGAGCCAAGAAAGATAACAAAGGGAAGTGGAGATTAGCAGATGGGAGGCAAATGTTGAATTAAACTTTTGCCAGGAAAATGCTAGAAGGCATACATGGAACAACACATTTGGGTACACAAGTGCTAAGTGATCAATTTCTAAGAGTTTTGGGATGCAAAGGAATTTTCAGAATAGCTAAGCAAGTAAGTGAATGGTGTGTGATATGTCAACAAGTAAATAACAAAATGATAAGGAAAACACCCAGGAGAGGGCGAGAACTAGCCTTAAGGCCCTTTCAAAACATCCAAGTAGACTTTACTGAGCTTCCTCAGGTACAATGGTGGAAGTTTTTGCCAGTGATAGTAGAACAGGCGACTCATTGGGTAGAGGTGGTACCCACTGTAAAAGCCATTGCCAATGTTGTGAGTAAAACACTTCTAGAATCAATCATTCCCCGATATGGAATGGCAAACAGGATTGATTCAGATTGGGGAACTCATTTCACATCAAAGATATTGCAGAAAGTTGTTCAGGCCCTGGGCGTAAATTTGGAATTACATACTCCATGATATCCACAGAGTTCCGGTCAGGTTGACAGAATGAATGAAATTGTTAAATGAGCTCTAGTTAAGCTAATGATTGAACCCCAAATGTCATGATAAAATGTCTCCCTTTGGCCTTATTAAGAATTAGAAGCCAACCTCAGTCAGATCTGGAGGTGTCACCCTATGAAATGATGTTTGGGTAACCCTTCCTGACCTCACCCCAGAAGGTTGCCACCTATGAGGGAGGGGAAGCCAATGCCAAGAAATATGTTATGTCCATAGCACAAACTTTAAAAGGACTAAGACATAAAGAGGCAATTCCTCAAACTACCAGCTTGGATTTCAGAATCCATGATATTAATCCTGGGGATTGGGTGATGATTAAGTCGTGGAGAGATCAGCCTCCAACTCCTCAGTGGGAAGGTCCCTTTCAGGCGCTGCTCACCACCAAATCAGCCGTACGAACTGCAGAGCGGGGATGGACTCATGGCAACAGAGTCACAGGCCCAGTAGAAGAACCAAAAGAATGGACTATAACATCCAGGCTGGGAGAAAAATTATTGACTCTTGAAGCCCCAAACTGCCTTTCCAATCAGCATTTTGCAACCTATGTATCTTGCTACTGCACAAGAACATAATTTTGTTTCCAGTGGTACTTATAGGGCATTATTGATCAAAATGCTTAGGCAGAGCCACAAACTGAAAATCAATCCTAAACAGTCCTATCCCATTCCACAGTTAGCTACTCAAGCGACCCCTAACGCTGGAGCCATATCCCATGTCACCGGCGGGTGGTCTCACGGGGGGTTCACCCCTGGAGCCATATCCCATGTCACCGGCGGGTGGTCTCACGGGGGGTTCACCCCATCCACATTCAGGAATTGCTGATGATGCTGTGCACCAAGTTACTCATTAATCCAAAAGCAGTCCTGGTGGATTCTTCTGTTTGAAGTTTGGTAAGCAGGGCAAACAGGTAAGAGAGATGGGATAGGAGAATTGACAAGCTAAGCATGTTCAGAGCCAACAATGTCAAACTGACCCTAAGAGCCTTGCCAAGCCATGGGGACCAAGCCAAGTACACCGGGAATTGACCATATTAGGATAGGAGTTCAAAGGTTCAAAGAGGAAGACTCATCAGGAGACCTCTGCCCGCGATGAAGGCACCGGAACGACCACCACGATAATCCTCACAAGAGATGTCTCCGCCCACGCTCCGCCTACACCACGCCTCTTATGAATATGCATGCAAAGACATGATTATGTATGTGATATGATGTAACCCTGCACCCAAAACTGTATAAAAAGCCTGCTTCTGTCATGAGATACTTAGAAATCCCTTTTGTGATTTCTCCGACGCGTCGTAATAAAATACCTCCTGTCTATGCTGACTTAAAATTGAGTCTCTTAGGCAGTTATTCTCGCCTTTTGGGGCAAAATTCGGCATCACTCTCAAGCAGAGACGGAGAGACAACCAGAAAAACACCACGATGCCCAAAAAGTAGAGTCAAGCTTCCACCAACCAGCTCAAGAACTGTCTTCCGGTTTTAATGGGTGAGAATTACCAGCATCTGATGAGGGGAAGTCCACAAGGGATTTTAAAAGGTAATGGGACAGCTTCTTTAAGAAAATAAGAGAAAGGAGGAGGGCAAGATCGGGTTGGCCCTTTGTTTGCTACCAAGAAGGCTCCATAGCCCTGCTGCGGGTAGCAACCCCATAGGCATGGTAAGGTAGGGACAAAAGGCCAAACCAGACCTCTATAATTCCTCAGTTGTCTTTTAATTCACCAGGGACTGGAGGGCAGGACCGAGTTAGCCTCTGTACTCACCCCTAAGATGCACTAACTATGGGTAGCAGCCACATAGGCATGGTAGATGGGAGTGAAAGCCATACTGGACCTCTGTGATGCCCTTTGTTCATTCCAAATAAGTGTGTCTAAGGAAAACCTGAGATTTTTTTCTCCTGTTCCCATTGTTATCACAGGATGACCTCAGTAGTTGGGGTATTTGGGAGGGTTGGCTTGTTACTCTGGCAGCACCTGACCTCCAATCAAGGTGTAAGACAGTGATCTTCACCACTGGACAGAGAAGGAGTCAAAGGAAATGATTTTGGGAGAGGCTAGACATATAAAAGACAGAACAACCATTTTGTAGATGAGCACACGGTGACTGAATCCTTGGCTGCTGGACCTGTATCCTTTTCTTTCTTCCATCTTCTGTTGTATTTTCATAAGGTCTTAAAAAATCATTTAAATTTTTGAAAGTAAAAATTGTTTCTCACATGGGATTAGGGAATATGGGGCAAGGTTGTCTGCACTGGGTCAGCTTCAAGGTACAACTTCACTGATCTGGCCAGACCTCCTTAGGAGCAGCCCTACTTCAATATCAATCAAAGAATGCTGCAATCAGCTCTTCTCTAAAGAGAGCAGTAAGATAATTCACTCTTTAAAACAGGATTACATGTTTCTTAGTAGCTCATTGAAATATTTCTCCATAACTGTAAAAGGAAAACTTCCTGATGAACTGAACTAGAGCAGAGAGAAAACAAGGCACAGCCATGGTTTGTCAGGACTTGCTTGATTCTAATGAGCCTTGTGGTGCATTTGGAGCTGAGCCCTGGAACCTCAGGGCCTGAGAGGAGATTCCACAAACCTTTGCAGGAGTCAAAGTCAGAAGAAAACCTCAAAGTGTCTCAAATCATGGATGTGTCCCACTGAGGTCCGTCCCCAACACAGGATCCACATGGACACCTTAGAGGAGAGAATTGGAGACCAGGATGGCACTAAAAGCTCTCAGAGACTCAGTGTGGAAAGGAAATTCCAAAGTACCTTAAAAACCTTGAGTATCTCAAAACATTGATGAGCCCCACTGAGTGTGAGTACAGAGCTCTCCAGTGACTCATTAAAGCAGAAAATTGGGGCTATGATTGCAGAAACTTCTCATAGAGTTTGTATGAAAAAGGAAACACCAAGTACCTTCAAATAACTGAAGTACCTTGAAGCATTAATGGGCCCACTGAGTGTTGTGACTGACAAAGCCTCTCCAGGGACTCATTAGAGTAGATAATTGGAGGCCATGTTTGCAATAAACCTCCCAGAGACTCCAAGGCAAAAGGAAAACCCAAAGTCCTTGGAAAAACTCTGTGAGCAATAAGGAGCCGCCAGGGCCATTCCTGACAAAGACTCTCCAGGGAGTCCTTCCAGGAGATCCTTGAGGCCAGTGGGATGTGGCCTAGGGGGGGATGCTGAGGGCAGGACAAGGGGCTGACAGTGCCCAGCCTGGCTGGGGCTGTGCCAGGAGGCCCCAGGGCCTCAGGACAAGGTGTCTCCTCACAGCCCTTGGTGGCACAGACCCTGCTGCTCTGCCCCAGGGCACCAAGACTTGGTTTCTCTTTGTCCTCACATGTCATCACTGCCTCCAGTTATCTTCTCTGCCTGGGGCCTGGGGACACTTTCTCAGTCGTGTTCCTCAGTGAGACCAATTAAAACTTCAAGAAACTTTGGAATTGGATTGTGACTTGGAGTTCTTGAGAGGTTTCCTCAGCTCCCTCTCAGAAATTGCTGTTCAGGGCCTGAGCACAAAGCCCCAGAGGCTCATTAAAGTCCTTGTGCTGTGTCTGTGCTGCTGAGCTGGGCAGGGCTCTTGGCACAGAGGCAGCTCCTGGTAACCAAGAAGAGCTTCAAAAGCACATTTCTCTTGATGAGCAGCTCTTCTGCCAGCCCAGCAGGGCTGGGGCACTGCCTGCAGCCACCCCAGGCACAGCACAGAGGCACAGAGAGCTTCAATCAGTCAGGACTGGGAATGTGCTGAGAAGTGCCTGGGGCAGAATCACTGCCAGCCCTTGGCACAGGAACCTCTGGCTGCAGGACAATGCAGCTGCAGCTCCTGGAGCCATCTCCTAAAGCTGGAACATCCCAGTGCCTACAGATCCTGTGAGTACATTCTCTGATTGTCTCTTGTGCAGAGCAGCCAGCGGTGCCCAGGGCTGTCGTGCAGAGCAGGGTCCTGCAGCCCAGGGCGCTGTGCTGGGGCAGGGACTCTGCTGCCTGCCAGGGACAGCTCTCAGCCAGCCCTGGTAGCTGCTCCCAGCACTGGGGGATAATATCTGGGTGTGAGGAGACAGCTGGTAAGGCTTGGAAGTGTTCTCCTTGTGTGGGGAGGATGCTGCATTGTTCAGGACTGCTCCCAGCATGGCATTTAACTGCAGAACATTTCCAAATGGTTTATATAGGAAGCACAGCAAGGCAGGGGCTGCATAAAAGGGAAAATCCTGCTTTTTTAATCTACTGCTCTGGGTTGCCTTGATGGGAAATTGCACATAGATATTCATCTCTCAGTTCAGGCTGAGGAAAAAAAAAAATCTCTCAGATCTGTATAAAGCAGGCAAAGACAGAAATCAGCACAGGGCCCCTTAGAGGCAGCATCAGTGTCACTTTTCCGACCTCCTCAGGGTTGCTCTGATGTTGCCATCAGAGCCTGCAGAGCCGAAGCTGCCCCTGGGCAGTGCCTGAGCTGGGAGGGCTCTGCAGGGCAGAGCTGAGACTCCAGGGCTGGGCTGGACTCTTGCAGCACTGGCAGGGCTCAGCTCTGGGCACAGGGAAGCAGCTGGCAGGGACAGCTCCAGGCAGCACAGCCCTGGGCAGGCAGTGGAGGGAAAGTGCCCCCAGCCTGTGCTGTGGTATTTAAAGTCCTCTCCAAACTCAACTTTTCCATTATTACTTTTTTTACAGATCCCCATGGAAAGGCACTGAAAATGTCCAACAGCAGCTCCATCAGGCACTTCCTCCTGCTGGCATTGGCAGACACGCGGCAGCTGCAGCTCCTGCACTTCTGCCTCTTGCTGGGCATCTCCCTGGCTGCCCTCCTGGGCAACGGCCTCATCATCAGCGCCGTAGCCTGCGGCCACCACCTGCACACGCCCATGTTCTTCTTCCTGCTCAACCTGGCCCTCAGCGACCTGGGCTCCATCTGCACCACTGTCCCCAAAGCCACGCACAATTCTCTCTGGGACACCAGGAACATCTCCTACGCTGGATGTGCTGCGCAGGTCTTTTTTTTTGTTTTTTATGCTACATCAGAGTTTTCCTTCTTGACCGTCATGTGCTACGACCGCTACATGTCCATCTGCAAAGCCCTGCACTACGGGACCCTCCTGGGCAGCAGAGCTTGTGCCCACATGGCAGCAGCTGCCTGGGCCAGTGCCTTTCTCACTGCTCTCATACACACGACCAATACATTTTCCCTTCCCCTGTGCCATAGCAATGCCCTGGGCCAGTTCTTCTGTGATGTTCCTTTGATCCTCAAGCTCTCTTGCTCACACACCAACACTCTGAGAAAGCTGGGACTCAGTGTAATTAGTGCCTGTTTAGCATTTGGCTGTTTTGTGTTCATTGTTTTCTCCTATATGCAGATCTTCAGGGCTGTGCTGAGGATCCCCTCTGAGCAGGGACGGCACAAAGCCTTTTCCACCTGCCTCCTTCACCTGGCTGTGGTCTCTCTGTTCATCAGCACTGCAACGTTTGCCTACCTGAAGCCCCCATCCATGTCCTCCCAATCCCTGGATCTGGCAGTGTCAGTTCTGTACTCGGTGGTGCCTCCAGCCCTGAACCCCCTCATCTACAGCCTGAGGAACCAGGAGCTCAAGGCTGCAGTGTGAAGACTGATCACGGGACGCTTTCAGAAACAATAAACTACTGGCCGATTTCTGCAAATCACTTCAAATAAAAGTCCTCATTGACACTTCTTGTTGATTTCATATTGGCAGTCCTTTGACTTTCTTTTACTTTTTTCATATTGTCCCCAAAGAAATACCATTGCTTGCGCTATTTCTCATTTTGTTTCTCTCCATCTTCCCTTTGGCCACAGACTGTTTCAAGGAGTGGCTGCACTCTTGGTGGCTTAAAAGGAACTAAAGTATGTTTCAGCAAAGTTTTCTGCAGAGATGCCCTTTCGTTGCCTTCTCTGGAGCTGCAGCAGCAATGTCTGTGTGCAGAGCTGGGGGCAGATCAGTGCTGGCCCAGCAGCTCTGCCCCAGCAGCAGCAGCACTTGGTGTTGCCAGTGCTGCTGCCGTGGCCTTGCCCTGCTGCCCTGGTGGCCCTGGTGTTGCTGCAGGGCCTGAGTGCTCTCGGGGCCGGGCACAGCCCTGGGGGTGGCAGTGCCGGGGCTGCAGCAGGGACAGGCCATGGGCACTGCTGGGGCAGCGCTGACGCCTCAGCCCAGGGCCTGGGGGCTCCAGGCTCCTTGCCCAGGCTCTCTCAAGAACACGCCCAGGCCAATGCTCAGCACAGAAAAGCCCCATGAGCAGCCCCAGGCTGGCCGTGGGCTGGCTGGGGGCAAACAGCAGGGCTGGGGCTCTGCAAGGGCCCTGGGGGAGATGGGAAGGAACAGGAGAGCAGGGGCTGATCCACCCCCAGTGCGCTGGACAGCCCAGGGCAGCATCCCAGAGCGTCCTGATGGAGCTGCCAACAACATGCCCCCTCTGCAGCCCTGGCCTCTCCCCCAGCTCACACAGGTGCCCCATCCTTGCAGGCACAGACATGGCAGCACTGGCTCAGCAGCCCCTGTTTGCATTGCACACAGCAGGGGGTGCACCCCCATGCTGTTGGTGTGAGGACATGAACCTGAGGGAGCACAAATGCCATCAGCTCCTGGGGCCAGCAAGGGCTGGGGGACACAGAGAAACCACTCAGCTTTGTCCTGGCCTCTGCAGTCAGCCAGAAAGTTTGTTCCCATGAGCTGGACGTCCCACTGCAGACGCTGTTTCTCAGAGCCAGGGCTGCCTGGCAGCCACCCCCAAACTGCCCTGAGCATTTCCTTTGCTCCACCTTTGCTGTCTTAAACTTCCCTTGTACAAATTTCTTCCTCTTGCCTACCCCAGGGGACTCAGAACTGGACACACGGCTCAAGGTGTTGCCCAACCAGTTCCCTTGAGAACAGGGGAAGAATCCCTGCCCTGCTCCTGCTGGCCACACCATTCCTGATCCAGGCCAGGAGCCATTGGCCTTCTTGCCCACCTGGGCACACTGCTGCCTCATGTCCAGCCTGCTGTCCATCCGTCCCTGCAGGTCTCTTTCTGCCTGGCTGCTGTCCAGCCACTCTGTCCCCAGCCTGTATTGCTGCAGGGGTTGTTGTGGCCAAAGTGCAGGACCAGACCCTTGGACTTGTTAAATCTCACCTTGTTGGATTTGGGCTCTGATCCAGCCTGTTCAGCTCTCTGTGCAGAGCCTTTCTACCCTCCAGCAGATTATATTCGCACCCAACTTGGTGTCAGCACAGTTCCCCTGAGTGTCCCAGTTGTCTCCAGGATTCCATGAGGCCTCTCAAAGTCACAATGTCCCTTTGGTTCAATGGGACGTCTTGGTGTCACAAAGTCCCTTGCATCTTTGGCCCTGCAGTGTCACAATCGCCCTTATTCCCCCCAGGCCCTGAAGTGTCCCAATCGATCCTTGGTTCCATGAATCCCAGAATCACAGAATTTCTAGGTTAGAAGAGACCTTTAAGATCATCAAATCCAACCCATGTTCTAACACCTCAACTAGATCATGGCACCAAGTGCCACATCCAGTCTTTTTTTAAACACATCGAGGGATGGTGACTCCACCACCTCCCTGGGTAGATGATTCCAGTATTTGACCACTCTTTCTGTGAAAAAACCTCCTCCTTAATTCTAACCTGTATCTCTCTTAGTGCAGCTTGAGACTGTGTCCTCTTGTTCTGTCTGTTGTTGCCCGGAGAAAGAGACCAACCCCCAGCTCACCACAGCCATCCTTCAGGAAGTTGAAGAGGGTGATAAGGTCACCTCTGAGTCTCCTTTTCTCCAGGCTGAACAACCCCAGCTCCCTCAGTTGTTCCTCATATGGCTTGTGCTCCAAGCCCCTCACCAGCCTCGTTGCTCTCCTTTGGACATGCTCAAGTATCTCAATGTCCCTCCTAAAGGGAGGGGCCCAGAACTGGACACAGCACTCAAGCTGTGGCCTCACCAATGCTGAGTACAGGGGAAGCATGACCTCCCGTTTCTGCTGGCCACACTATTGATGATACTGGCCAGGATGCCTTTGGCCTTCCTGGCCACCTGTGCACACTGCTGGCTCATGTTCAGCCGACAGTCAACCAGCACCCCCAGGTCCCTTCCCACCTGAGCACTGTCCAGCCACACCGGCCCCAGCCTATAACATTGCAGGGCATTATTGTGGCCAAAGTGCAGGATTCAGCACTTGGATTTATTGAATCTCATCCCATTAGATTCTGCCCATCCATCCAACTGTTCCAAGTCCCTCTGCAAAGCCCTCCGTCCCTCTAACAGATCGACATATGCTCACAGCTTAGTATCATCTGCAAATTTGCTAATGAAAGACTCTAATTTCATGACATACAAACAAATCTTTATTATCTGGGTCATTTGAGTACTTTTAAGAATTGGCAGAGTTTTCCCACCAGGAACAGGAATTTCCTCCAGGTGTACTGATGGCAGGAGGAAAAATACTGATCTTCCCTTCTACGGGTGTCACCAATATTCTGTTTATTACTTCATCTCCCTTTTCCTTCAGGTGTTTTCAGCTCTTCTGTTGAAATGGCCATGTCTAAGGACATCTCTTCCTTTACAGCAGGTGGATCTATGTACTTCTACTGCTCTCTGATTTCCTCCTCTAGATGGTCTCTGGTCATTCAAGGGCCTCTCAACTGACTGGCTTCATGCTTTGAGCTGGAAGAAGTTGCCCAATATTTCTGAAGTTCAAATAAATATATGATAAATATAATTTTAATTGTGTTTTTATTTATCACAGAATTACCTTATGCCTTGTTTAAAACTGTTGCTGTACAGAAATCCCTTGGGGATGGGGACATTTCAGAGTCTGCAGGGACATCACAGAGAGCCGTGATGGTTATTTAACTGTTCAAATGTCCAACTTGTGTTTGTTGGCAAGAAACCTTTCTGTGCCTCTGAGTGTCACCAGGCCCTGACCCCAAAGGACACAAACCTGAGGAGTTGAGGAGTTGTGGTTCCCACTGCAGAGGTACTTGGACCTTGGCTCTGCACAGGAGAGCTCTTCATCCCCTTTCTCTCTTTTCCTCCCTCTGGGCATGGAGGGATCTCCTGACTTCACTGTGTGACTCATGTGTGCAAAGAGCAAATCTGGGCAGAATCAGGGCAGGAAGGGTTTGGGGGACCTTGGGATCTGTGCTGGGCACAGAAGGTGTTTTCCATTGCTCTGAGACTGTCTGCTGTGGAAAGTGGATTTAATATCCGGCAGAGGAGTGACTTTTGCCTTTGATGGTGCTGAGCCTTCCCTTGGCTTTGTTGGCTGACAAGAAATGAGTATACCTCTGTATCTTGGGCAGCTCCTTCTCCAAGGAAAGCAGGTGGGAGTTGGAACCAAGGAGCTGAAAGCTGCAGGTGCAGCCTGGGCTGGAGGGAGCTCAGATTTGCACAAGGCTGCTCTGAGTGCCAGGGCTTGGATGGGGGAAATGGTGGGGTGGGGGTAGGGACAGAGTCTGACTGATTGTCAGCCATGAAGGGTCTTGATTTCCATATCTATTCCAACTGCATGAGGAGGTACCTGGATTCAGTGTCAATTGGAGATTGCTATTTACACAGAAAACAAGAAAAACCTAAACAGGACGTAAAAAATCTTTTCTCACTGTCTTTTAAAATAGATCATATTCAGTTGAATGCACTTCTGAAATCTCTCTTATTAACCACACAAGATTTAGAAACTGAAGTCAAATTATCCCCAGAGGCTTGGCTTGTTAAGCTGTTCTGAATGTTAATGAGCCCTGGGACACTGAATTCCTGCACTGAAGAGCTGAAGGCTGAACAAGCCTCTGGAGCCGTACATAGATTCAGTGTCAATTGGAGATTGCACATATCAATGAAGTAACAGGAAAAAAAAAAAACTAAGAAGGACTTAAAAAAAAGTTTTGTGACTGTCTTTTTAAATATATTGCATTCACTTTAGATGTACTACTGAGATCTGTCTAATTAACCACAAGAGATTTAAAAATTAAAATCAAATTATTCCCAGACTCTTGGCTTGTTAAGGTGTTCTGAATGTTAATGAGCCCTGGGACACTGAATTCCTGCACTGAAGAGCTGAAGGCTGAACAAGCCTCTGGAGCAGGAAAATTCAGCAGCAGCCTCCAAGGTGCTGAGGATGTCAGCGGCCCCCAGTGAGGCCATCTGTCCTGGGTTGACTATATGATGCTTTTATCCCCAATCGTCTCATTCTGTTTATGTTAAATAATAATAAGTTTTGTACCTTTAAGAGTGTTACAGAGAGTGAAGGGGGAGAGAGAAGAAGCGCGCAGTTTGTTTTCAGACACTGCACTCACTCCTCCACATTCCTGCTCCTGACTGTGTTGTCTGCGGACAGACAGCGGGACAGAGAGCTCTTCTTTTGCTTTTTAGTTAGTGTTAGCTAGCTGAGGCAAAGAAGTTCCCTGGACTGTTTTTTTCCCTTTTCTTTGGACCTCTTGGAACTGCTCTGGACTGAACACCCAGGAGAGCACCGGCAGCTGCAGCTGTGGCCCACTGGGCCGGCCCTGGCCTGCGACAATTCCAGCACTGAGAGACTGATCAGAGACTGAGTGAGCTGCTGCTTGAACCCGGGGTTTTCTCAGTTTGTCATCTCTTTTAGAGTGGCAAGGGGTCTCATTGTTTTGATACTGTTTTGGTCTTATTGTTTAATAAACAGGGTTTTTTTCCACCTTTCTCCAAGGAGGTATTTTTCTTTCCTCCCGGACCAGTTGGGGGGAGGGGCCGATTGGATCTGCTTTTCCCACCGGAGCTCCTCTGGGGGGATTCTTCCCCAAATTTGCTCTAAACCTGGACAAATACATGAATTGGCGCCCAACGCGAGGCTGGAAAATGTGGAAAAAAGCCCTATTAATTGTGTGTCTGTTGTTGTTAAAGCAGTTAGTAGCTATGCTGCTTGAACCCCTGATGTCTCTGGTTGTGAAAGCCTCTGTATGGCTCTGGGCTCTAGGCCTTTTTGAGGTTTCAATACCTTTCTGGTCATTAGGATTATTGTCCTTAACAAGTAATTTTTACGGTAGAGGGGTACGGATTGGAATAGCTGTTGTGCTGGCCTTGGTGATAATGATTTATAAAGCGTTCAAAAAGATACTGACCTCTGTTTACAGCATGTATGGTTTATGGTTTCTTCATCCTACCCTGCATCCCAATTCCAGTGGTATGTTTTGGGAATTTATTAGTAACTACACTCAGTCCGTTAGAGGAGGAGCTAAGAATGAGACTTTCCAGCCTTCCCTTTCCCTCTTCTCCTTTGGATCGGTTATGTCACTTTTTGAAAATATTCAGTTTCCCCTGAATGTTAAAGAGACCATCTTTCTGGTATTTAATTTGGTAAGTTTCCTCTATATGGTCTGCAGCTTCTCTAGAATGAGGGCTGAGATATCCAGAGGAGCTGGTGAGACCCCTGATCCAGAAGCAGATGCAGGCGTGAAAAATCCTGAGTGGGGTGGAGAATGGGAAAATATAGGCCAAACCCTGAAGGAATTTTCTGATCCTGTAGACTGGGATTTCCCACGGGAACAAATTCAGAACGCAGCAGAGGTGGGGAAATACCTAAAGGAGAAGTGCCATGACGATTCTAAGGAGAAAAGGCTAATTGCAATAAGCTGGGCCCTGGCCTATGCTTATCGGACTTTGTTAGATACTGTCGGGCAGCAGACAGAGGCAGGGGGGCAGGGAGATAAATCAGCTATCCCAGTCACTCAAGCTGTAGCCAACAGCCCAGGCTCGGAGCCAGCAGCCAGACCAGACAGTGAGCCTAAGCCAGCATCTAAACCCATGGCTGTTGCTACCAGTACTAGAAGTGGGAAACGCACGGAAAAAACTGATCGACCAGTGGATGATGATGATGATGGTGATACAGGAGAAGGAACCTCAATGCCTCCTGACGTAAAATCAGGAGTCAAAGCAGCAGGTGCAAGATCAGACGCAAATATTGAGTCTTATTCCCTGAAGGACCTTCGTGGCCTAAGGAAGGACTACACTCGAAGGTCTGATGAATCCATAATTAGGTGGCTGGTCCATCTCTGGGATGCTGCAGGTGAGGCTACAATTTTGGATGGCACTGAAGCCAGGCATTTGGGATCCCTGTCACAGGATCCTGCCATAGATCAAGGAATGATGAGCGGGGCTAATCCACACAGCCTCTGGGAACGGGTCCTAAGAAGTGTAGCACAAAGATACCTGTGCTCAGACGATCTCTATATGCAGCAAACCCAGTGGAAAACCATAGAACAAGGGATTCAACGCCTGAGGGAAATGGCAGTAGCTGAGATTGTCTTCTCAGATTATGGAAACATTGTAAATCCAGACTTGGTACCATGCACATCTGTGATGTGGAGAAAACTTGTACGACTTGGGCCACGAGAATATGCTTCTGCTTTAGCAATGATGAAGCAGGATGATGGTGAGGAGACTGTGCTGGACATGGCAAAGAAGCTCCGAGCGTATGCAGACACTGTGAATGGCCCAACACATGCCAGAATCGCAGCGGTGGAAACACGTCTTCAAAAATTAGAGGACAAGATAGAGGAGGGTCACAAGAAACTGAGGGAGGAGATTAAAGAGAGCTTTCTCCAATTCTCGGCGGTACAGATCAGAAGTTCTGGTACCCAATGCAGACGTTCCCCAGACGGCGAGAGAAGGTACATCCCACGAGCTGAGCTGTGGTTCTATTTGCGTGATTGTGGAGAAGACATGAGGAGATGGCATAGACAACCTACCTCTGCTCTGGCACAACGGGTGAGACAACTGAAGATTCAGAGAGGAAGTTCCAAAAGGGAAGCAGCTCCAGTGGCCAGTAACCGAACTGTGACATATGATGATAATGACAATATTTTTGATCCCCTTGAAGGAACCTCCAAGACATATGCCCAGGGAAAGAAGGATAACCAGGCTTAGAGGGGCCCTGCCTCTAGCCAGGTAGAGGCTGGGGAAAACCGTGTTTTTTGGACTGTGTGGATTCGTTGGCCTGGCACATATGAACCACAAGAATACAAAGCTTTGGTTGACACTGGTGCACAATGCACATTAATCCCATCAAGACATGTGGGGACAGAGTCTGTTTCTATTGCTGGTGTGACAGGGGGATCACAGGATTTTACTTTGGTAGAAGCTGAGGTGAGCCTGACTGGAAATGAGTGGAAGAAACACTCTATTGTGACTGGCCCAGAGGCCCCATGTATTTTGGGCATAGACTACCTTCGAAGTGGGTATTTCAAAGACCCAAAGGGACTCAGATGGGCATTTGGAATAGCTGCTGTAGAGACAGAGGGTGTCAAGCAGTTGAACAGCTTGCCTGGACTGTCAGACAGCCCATCTGCAGTAGGTCTCCTGAAGGTGGAAGAGCAACGAGTGCCAATTGCCACCTCAACAGTGCACCGCCGACAGTACCGAACGAATCGAGATGCTGTGATCCCCATCCATAAGATGATCCGAGAGCTGGAGAGCCAAGGGGTGGTCAGCAAGACCCACTCACCCTTCAACAGCCCCATCTGGCCTGTGCGAAAATCTGAAGGAGAATGGAGATTGACTGTGGACTATCGTGCATTGAATGAAGTGACCCCACCCCTGAGCGCTGCTGTGCCGGACATGCTGGAACTCCAGTACGAGCTGGAGTCCAAGGCAGCAAGGTGGTACGCCACTATAGACATAGCCAATGCATTTTTCTCCATTCCTCTGGCAGCAGAATGCAGGCCTCAGTTTGCTTTCACCTGGAGAGGCGTGCAGTACACCTGGAACCGACTGCCCCAGGGGTGGAAGCACAGCCCCACCATCTGCCATGGACTGATCCAGGCTGCACTGGAAAAGGGTGAGGCTCCAGAACATCTGCAATATATTGATGACATCATTGTGTGGGGGAAGACAGCAGCAGAGGTGTTCGAGAAAGGGGAGAAAATTATCCAGATTCTCCTAAAAGCTGGCTTCGCCATCAAGAAGAACAAAGTCAAGGGACCTGCTCAAGAGATCCAGTTTCTGGGAGTGAAGTGGCAAGACGGACGGCGTCAGATTCCCGCCGATGTCATCAACAAGATCACAGCAATGTCTCCACCCACCAATAAGAAAGAGACACAAGCTTTCCTAGGCGCCATAGGTTTTTGGACGATGCATATTCCCGAATACAGTCAGATCGTGAGCCCTCTCTACCTGGTCACCCGTAAGAAGAACACTTTCCACTGGGGCCCAGAGCAGCAACAAGCCTTTGCACAGATCAAGCAGGAGATTGCTCATGCAGTAGCCCTTGGCCCAGTCAGGACAGGACCAGAGGTGAAGAACGTGCTCTACTCTGCAGCCGGGAACCATGGCTTGTCCTGGAGCCTTTGGCAGAAGGTGCCTGAGGAGACTCGGGGTCGACCATTGGGATTTTGGAGTCGAAGCTACAGAGGGTCTGAAGCCAACTATACTCCAACAGAGAAAGAAATCTTGGCTGCCTATGAAGGAGTCCAGGCTGCCTCAGAGGTAATAGGCACTGAAGCACAACTCCTCCTGGCACCCCGACTACCAGTGCTGGGGTGGATGTTCAAAGCAAAGGTTCCCTCTACGCACCATGCCACCAGTGCTACATGGAGCAAATGGATTGCTGTTATCACACAGCGCGCCCGTATTGGAAAACTGAATCGTCCTGGGATTCTGGAAATAATTACAAACTGGCCGGAAGGTGAAAACTTTGGTCTCTCTGACGAAGGGGAACAAGAAGTGACACGAGCTGAAGAAGCTCCACCATACAACCAACTGCCAGCAGAAGATACACGATACGCTCTCTTTACTGATGGTTCGTGCCGCGTTGTGGGAATGAACCGGAAGTGTTCTCAGGGAATGTGGGGGGTGGGTTGAATAAACCAAGACAAAGGGTTTGAACCATGAACTCGTTAAATGATCCTATAAATTGAATGAAACAACAGATAAAATTTCCCAACTTTTAAAACCCCTTGTGTTTGTAAAATATAAAGCTTTTTCCCAACAGCATCCCAAAACGGTAACTGATAGATAGAATCAACAGAGATATCAGGAAACTCCTCAAATAACCATGAACAATACCTTTTAAACTCACCTCAGATAATGAACTTCCCTCTAAATTTAAAACTCTCCAAAACTCTCCAAAACATCCTTTGCAGCTTGGAACTGATTATTTCTCATAGCTGCACCCAATGAAAGAGGAAATGCCCATCCACAGGAATGTAAAATCAAAAGACCAAACCCCTGGGAGCTCTCTGCCACTCAGTCACTCAGTCTCACAGGCACGATCTTCAGCCAAAGTGGGGCTTGTGGGGCTGTCAGCAAAGCTGGTCCCACAGATGTTGAGGGGATTGTCGACTTCTTCAGTGAGATTCAATAAAAATTGAGTCTCATTTCAGTGTTGTGGTTGACCAGAAGGGGTACAGCTTCCAGTGACATTTGGCTGGCAGGATCACTGCTGGAGACGCTACCGGGGACCTTAACAAATCAGGTCCCTGTTTGGGCGCCATGTGTAGCATCATGGCTCTACTGAGGCCCTTGTAGCATCCAGCACTCATGAACCCAATGCTCACTGCTACCTTAGAAAGCTGACAGAACAGGCAGGATGGGTTTTCATCTGATCTCCCACAAACTGGGTTTATTGGTACAGGAACAGGGTACACAGCTGATCAGGCTCCAGGGATGAAGACAGGGTGTAGGCTGAGGGAACAGAGCCTTATATGGGGTAGTGAGGGTGGAGCTGAGGGTCAGGGTCCAATGGATATGGGGGAAAATGGTGCAGAGGAAGGGTCAGAAGTCAGGTCAGCCAATAAGGAAACAAAGGTGGAGGAATGCAGCAAACAAGGGCCAATGGAGGGACAGAGAGAGAAGAACATTCTAAGGCTAAACAAATGTGGGCAATAGGAGTTGAACTAGGATAATTAGGCCAATGGGGCAATGGGGTAACATAACATGCCATAAATCATGTGCCTGCAAAGATCAATGGGAGAAGAAAGCGTCTCACCCTAACCTGAAAGCCTATTCCTCTTATCTGGAACCAGTCCTCCATGTCTGGGGGATTGAGACTCTGATGGTGGGCCCCTGGGCCTCCACACATCCTCACAGCTGGCCCAGGGCAGGTCTGGAGTGATCTTGGTGGCAGCTTGGGCTTGGCACACACTTGAGGAGGGTGTCTGTTTTCAACAGGGAGCTTAGGAGTTTTAGATTACTAAAATAAAAGAAGAAAAACCCCACTTTGGCTGAGTGCAGCCAGTTCTCCAAGCAAAGCTGACCCCAGGTGAGTGAGGAGAGACAGGATGGGGTTTGGAAATGTGGAGCAAGGCTCTCCACACTGGGTCAGATCTCAAGACACAGCTTCTCTGACCAGGCCAGACCTCCTTAGGAAAGCCCCTGCATCTATCAGTCACAGAATGCTGCTATCATTTCTTCTCTAAAGAGAACCATACACCCTTAAAACAGGAATATGGATTTATTGGAAGCTATTTGAAATATTTCTCTGTAACAATAGAAAAAGAACTTCCTAGTGAACTGCACTACAGTAGAGGGAAATCAAAGCAAAACCATGGTTTGTCAGGATGTACTTGATCATAATGAGCCCCATGGTGCATTTGGACCTGAGCCCTGAAACCTCAGGGCCTGAGAGGAGATTGCACAAACCTTTCCAGGAGTCAAAGACGGACAAAAACCCCAAAGTTTCTTGAGGCATGAATGTGTCCCTCTGAGGTCCATCCCCAACACAGGCTCCTCATGGACTCCTTGGAGGAGAGAATTGGAAGCCAGGATGGCATGAAATCCTCTCAGAGACTCAGTGCAGAAAGGAAAATCCAAAGTACCTTAAATACCTTGAGTATCTCAAAGTATTAATGAGCACTACTGAGTGTCAGTACAAAGCTCTCAAGGGACTCGTTAAAGCAGATAATTGGGGCCATGATTGTACAAAGCTCTCACAGAGCCTGTATCAAAAGGGAAACACCAAATACCTTAAAAAACTGAAGTACCCTGAAGTATTAATGAGCCCCACTGAGTGTTGTTACTGACAAAGCCTCTCCAGGGACTAATTACAGCAGATAGTTGGAGGCCATGATTGCACAAAGCTCCCAGAGACTCCAAGTTAAAAGCCAAATCAAAGTCCTTTGAAAAACCTGCACAGAGGCTCCTGGCCCAGAGGCAGCTCCTGGCAAGGGCAGCGCTGCAGAGAGACAGCTCTGGCCAGGAGCAGCTCCTGTGCACAGCCCAGCAGGGCTGGGGCTCTGCCTGCAGCCACGCTGGGCACAGCACAGAGGCACAGAGGGGTTAAACTCAGCCTGGGCTGGGAGCACAGAGCAGAGCTCACTCAGGGCTCACCAGAGCAGAAATCAGCCCAGGTTTGAAACAGTCATTCCCTGGCTGTGGGAAGAGAAGCTGCAGTTCCTGCAGGGATCTCCTGGAGCTGGCACATCCCGCAGCTTTGAGGACCTTTCAGGAGGACTCTCAGAGCTGCTCCAGGGCAGGGCTGTGGCCCTGGGGCAGGGCTGGCTTTCCCTGCTGCCCCAGCCCAGGCACAGCCCAAGGCAGCTCCTGTTGCCAGGCTCTGCTGCAGGGCTGAGCAGCCGGGGCTGCAGCCAGGGGTGCCCAGGGCTGCCCTGCAGTGCAGGGTCCTGCAGCCCAGGGCGCTGTGCTGGGGCAGGGACTCTGCTGCCTCCCAGGGACAGCTCTCAGCCGGCCCGGGGAGCTGCTCCCAGCGCTGGGGAGAAGCTGTGGGGGGAAGGAGCCACCCTGAGCAGGGCAGGGGCTGCTGCTGAGAGGGGCTGGGTGGGGCAGGGCTGCTCCCAGCTCCAGACCAGCCTGGGCACAGCTCCGGAGGACACTTCCCAAAGAAGGTAAGCATGGGATTGCTGGAAAGATCAGGAGCTTTCATGAGAGTGTTTTGAATTCCCTGCTTGGAGTAGAGTGGGAAGGTTAGGGTGATGACATAAAGATTTTTGGTTTTATACATTTTTCATCTCTTTGTAGCTCTGCAAATTATTATTATATAGTTATAAAACTATAATATTTCCTTAACTCTATTAAACTCTTAATTAGGTCAAATTACTATTATATACTTCTAGAATTATAACCTTTAATTCTTCAATAACTATAATCTTTAATTAACTCTAGTATGTTTGTCAACCTTTCTCTTAGATTTTAGAACAATAAGCTGACTGTCTAAATACATTCCTGAAACACTGTATAGTCTTATTATCAGGAATAGGACCTACAAGAAGAACATTCTGGTTTCTGACCAGAATATGAGCAGTCATAACAAAAAGGGAAGGCAAAGAAGCCTTTGGACCTACTCCAATGGGTTGACCCAGGGATGTGTAACCAGGGCAACTGAATCTGCTATTGGATGTTCCTGTTAAATATCCTAATTAATCAACCTTAATAAATTGCTGAAATCAGGGGCCAGGATGTGCTACATCCCCACTGGGACACCTGGAAGTTTCCAATTAATGTCTGGTTTCTACTTTACTGTTCTAACATTACTGCAACGGTTTTTTTTTCTCTTTGGATTACAGACAACAGGGGGGTGAGAGAAGCAGAACAGGACTTGTAATCTGAGAATCACAGAACATTCTGAGTTGAAAGGGACACACTGGATCATCAAAGTAATGTTTGAACATTTACAGAGAGTCCAGAACTGTAACTTTGGGTGGTCAGTCTCTCTGCTGGGAGCCTCCCAAAGGGCCCTCAGCCACTCCTCAGCCCTGGACAGCAGCAGCATCACTTTTGCAGGGCCCAGCAGGGCTCTCCTGAGCTGCCCTTGCCCAGCTGCACACAGAGCCTGCCCCAGCTAGGGCCCTGCACACAGGCAGGTTTCTGTAGGGCGCCGGCCAGGGCACACAGGCTGGGATGGGTTCTGTGAGCACTGGCAGGGACAAGGCTCCTCTGAGGAGGGAATGTCCAGGCCCAGGGAGATGCTCAGGGAAGGAGAGGGGCTGAAGAGAGCAGTGCTGGGGCAGGATGAGGGCACTGTTGGTGTGTGGGAGGAGCCAGGCACAGCTGGGCACGGAACACTGTCCTGAGTGCCCGGCTGTCTGTGCCCTGCCCTCTCAGACACAGCACCACAACATCTTCTCTTGGTTCTCCCTGCCCTGATATTGTCACTGTTATCTGCTGCTCTCGGGGAGGCTCTGGCATCTGCAGCAGCTGAGTCAGGCTCTGCCCTTGGCATTCCAGCCAGGCAGGGCTGTCCATGGGAATGGGGTGTCCAAGCTTCCCTGGCACCTGTGGGGCTGTGAGCAAAGCAGTCCGTGGGAAAGGTGAATGAGCTGAGCCCCCTCCCTGAGATCCCATCATGGGCACAGCCAGGGATCTCCTTGCTGTGCCCTTCCAAGGTCTGAGCTGCCCTCCTGGTGGTAAATCTGTGCCAGAGCCTCTGGGAGTTCCCTGAATGTCCCACGGGGACGTGCAGAGCTGACACAGCTGAGGAAATGCTGCTGAGTTTGCCAAGGGAGCCATGAGTGTCCTTGGCACAAGGGGGTGCTGAGACCTTGCCCAGACACCTTTAGGGAGGGTGAGACATTCAGGGATCCCTCTGCTCTGGGCAGGGTCTGGTTTATCCCAGGGTGACCCAGGAGTGTGATTGTGCTCTCATTGCAGCCAAAGGTGCAAAGCCAGAGCAGGTGGGAACAAGCCCATGCAGCCCCTCACCTTCCCTCAGCCAGAGGGAATCCTTTGGCTCTCGCATCTCTCAGTGGCAAACTCTGAGTGCAGCAGAAATGCTGGGGATTTCTGACCTCAGAGCCAAGAATGAAGGGTGGGGAGGAAGACAATTCCTAAAAAAAGTCCTGCTATTCGTGTCTTACAGGACCGTGAATGCAGATGCTAGTGACCCTGTCTGCATTAGAAGCGATTCCCCTGTCAAATTCTGAATATCCAGCCTTGTCCCTCTGCCCCATGGCCACAAATCCAGGGGAGCAGGGCAGGGATGGCTCCTTGAGAGCCCCCACGCACAGCCCTGGCTGCTCCCAGCAAACTCAGCCAGCACAACTGGAGCTCAGGCAGGGACCTGGGTAAAGGTTTTCCCAGAACATGAACAAGGCTGCAGGGACAGTCTGTGGGGAATGGTCCAGGCTTGGCTCAAAGCAGCCCCTCCTGACTTCTCACTGGCCTTTCTCCATGAACAGGTCCCCATGCTGAGGCCACAGCAAATGTCCAACAGCAGCTCCATCAGGCACTTCCTCCTGCTGGCATTGGCAGATACGCGGCAGCTGCAGCTCCTGCACTTCTGCCTCCTGCTGGGCATCTCCCTGGCTGCCCTCCTGGGCAACGGCCTCATCATCAGCGCCGTAGCCTGCGGCCACCACCTGCACACGCCCATGTTCTTCTTCCTGCTCAACCTGGCCCTCACTGACTTGGGCATGATCTGCACCACTGTCCCCAAAGCCATGCACAATTCCCTCTGGGACACCAGCACCATCTCCTACAAAGGATGTGCTACTCAGGTTTTTCTGCTGATCTTCTTCATGGGAGCAGAGTATTTTCTCCTGACCATCATGTGCTACGACCTCTACATGTCCATCTGCAAACCCCTGCACTATGGGACCCTCATGAGCAGCAGAGCTTGTGCCCACATGGCAGGAACTGCCTGGGCCAGTGCCTTTCTCAATGCTCTTCTGCAAACAGTCAATACATTTTCCCCGCCCCTGTGCCATGGCAATGCCCTGGGCCAGTTCTTCTGTGAAATCCCCACCATTCTCAAGCTTTCCTGCTCACACTCAAAGCTCAGGGAATTTGGGCTTCTTGTGTTTTCCATCTGTGCAGCATTTGGTTGTTTTGTGTTCATTGTTTTTTCCTATGTGCAGATCTTCAGGGTGGTGCTGAGGATCCCCTCTGAGCAGGGACGGCACAAAGCCTTTTCCACCTGCCTCCCTCACCTGGGTGTGCTCTCCCTTTTCCTCAGCACAGGCACATTTGCTCACCTGAAGCCCCCCTCCATGTCCTACCCATCCCTGGATCTGGCCCTGTCAGTTCTGTACTCGGTGGTGCCCCCAGCCCTGAACCCCCTCATCTACAGCCTGAGGAACCAGGAGCTCAAGGCTGCAGTGCGGACAATGATGACTGGATGCTTTCAGGAACAATAAATATGCTGGCAAATTTCTGCCAATCACTTGTAATAAAAGTCATCATTGATATTTCTTGTTGGTTTGGTTGTGGTGGTATTTATTCCTTCATTTTAGGTATTCATATTGTCCACAAAGAAAAGCCATTATTTGTGCCATTGCTCATTTTGTTTCTCTCCATCTTGCCTGTGGCCACAGACTGTATCAATGAGGGGTTGCACTCTTGGTGGCTTTAAAGGAACTAAAGGAGCTCCCAGCAGAGTTTTCTGCAGAGATGCCCTTTTGTTAACTTCTGTGGAACTGCAGCGGCAATGTCTGTGTGCAGAGCTGGGGGCAGATCAGTGCTGGCCCAGCAGCTGTGCCCAGCAGCAGCAGCAGCACTTGGTGTTGCCAGTGCTGCTGCCGTGGCCTTGCCCCGCTGCTCTGGTGGCCCTGGTGTTGCTGCAGGGCCTGAGTGCTCTCGGGGCCGGGCACAGCCCTGGGGGTGGCAGTGCCGGGGCTGCAGCAGGGACAGGCCATGGGCGCTGCTGGGGCAGCGCTGACGCCTCAGCCCAGGGCCTGGGGGCTCCAGGCTCCTTGCCCAGGCTCTCTCAAGAACACACCCAGGCCAATGCCCAGCACAGAAAAGCCCCATGAGCAGCCCCAGGCTGGCCGTGGGCAGGCTGGGGGCAAACAGCAGGGCTGGGGCTCTGCAAGGGCCCTGGGACAGACAGGAAGGAGCAGCAGAGCAGGAGCTGATCCATCCCCAGTGTGCTGCACAGCCCAGGGCAGCATCCCAGAGCATCCTGATGGAGCTGCCAACAACATGCCCCCTCTGCAGCCCTGGCCTCTCCCCCAGCTCACACAGGTGCCCCATCCTTGCAGGCACAGACACGGCAGCACTTGCTCAGCAGCCCCTGTTTGCATTGTACACAGCAGGCAAGAGCACCCCCATGCTGTTGGTATGGGGACATGAACCTGAGGGAGCACAAATGCCATCAGCCCTGGGGCCAGCAAGGGCTGGGGGACACCAGGGAAATCACTCAGCTTTGTCCTGGCCTCTGCAGTCAGCCAGAAAGTTTGTTCCCATCAGCCGGGAGTTTCCTGTGCCACTTCAGACACTGTTTCTTAGAGCCAGGGCTGCCTGGCAGCCTTCCCCAAACTGCCCTGAGCACTTCCTTTGCTTCACCTTTGCTTTCTTTACGCTTCTTTTAGCAAATTTCTTCCTATTGCCCAGCCCGTTCCCTCCTTCTGAAGAGGCGGCCCAGGGCTCATCCTGCAACTGCTCCAAGGGTGATATCAGAGAATCCCAGAATCAGCAAGGTTGGAAAAGACCTTGGAGATCATCAAGTCCAACCTGTGCCCTGACACTGCCTTGTCTCCCCTGGGCCTCCTCTTCTCCAGGATAAACAACACCAGCTCCCTCAGGCTTTTCATCACAGAACTTGTGCTCCAGACCTCTCCCCAGCCTTGTTGCCCTTCTCTGGACGTGCTCCAGCCCCTCCAAGTCCTTCCTAAATTAGGGGGGACCCAGAAATGGACACAGCACTTGAGGTGCTGCCCAACCAGTGCTGACCATAGTGGAAGAATCACTGCCCTGCTCCTACTGGCCACACCATTCCTGATCCGTACAAGTGCCAGGGGTTGGATGAGGGACAGAGTGAGGAGGGGGTGGGAGGAAAGTGTTACTGATTGTCAGCCATGAAGGGTCTTGATTTTCATATCCATACAGACTGCATTAGAAGGTGCTGGGGATCAATGTCAATTGGATATCACTGATATCAATCTATAAACAGGGAAATAAAAACTTAAGGGGATAAAACTATTCTCTCTGCATTGTTTTCAATACAGTGTATTCACTTGGAATATACTTCTGAAATCTGTCTAACTAAACACAGAAGAATTGAAAACTACAATTATTCCCAGGGACTTTTCTTTTTCAGGAGTTTTACATAAATGTTTATGAGCTTGGCTCTCTGAATTCCTGAACTGAGGAGCTCTAGAAAGGAGAGGCCTCTGAAGTAGCAAAATTCATCAGCAACCTCCAAGTGGCTGAGGATCCATCCCCATGAGAGCAGCAATGAGCAGAAATGGGCACAGCTTTGTGGCTTCCCCAGCTCTGGCATGGGCCCTGGGCCTGGAGCAGGAGCAGCTCTTGATGGTCCCAAGGCCGGGGCTCTTGTGCTGCCCTGGGCAGATGGGATGGCAGCAGGGGCTGCAGAGCTCTCAGCACCTCAGCCTGAGGGGAGCAGGGCAGCCAGGGAGCCTCCTTTGGCCTTGGCCAAGCACCTTCCCCATGGCTGGGGCTGAGTCCTGTGGCAGCTGCAGCTGCTGCTGTGCCCTTGCCAGGGCTGAGGCCGTGGGGCAGTGCCCAGAGCAGCCTGGCCTCAGCAGATCTATGGAGCCAGAGCCGGCCGGGCTGGGCTGGGGAGAGGCCCTTGGTGCTGCCCAGATGTCCTGGGGTGACGTTATGATGCTTGTATATCCCCATTCATCTGTTCTGTGCCTTTAAGACCGGCTCTGAAGAGTGGAAGTTTTGTTTGGGTTTCTCTTATCAGGGACACAGAGACAAGCGGTACATAAGGCTGTTTTTCACTTCCAGCTTCAGCTTGCTGCTTTTGCTTGCTCTCTTTTTCTGCTCTTGCTTCTGCTCTGCTTTCACCTCTGCCTATTAGCTAGTTCTGCCTAAACAGTCCACATTGCTTCCTGGACTGTTTCTCCTCTCCTGCTTCGGTGACCATCTCGAACCTGCTCCGGACTGGGACCCGGGAACACCGAAGGTTCGGCTGCAGCAGCTGGCCCAGCGCCGGAGGGACTGAGAACAGAGCAACCACCCCCCGAAAGAGACTTTCTGATTTTGCCGTCTTTCTCAAAGCGGTGTCATCGGGTATTGTTCATTTTGTGTGCTGGGGGCTGCTGGGCTAGTCAATGTCTCCACCCACCAATAAGAAAGAGACACAAGCTTTCTTGGGTGCAATAGGTTTTTGGAGGATGCGTATTCCTGAGTACAGTCAGATCATGAGCCCTCTTTACCTGGTCACCTGCAAGAAGAACAATTTCCAGTGGGGCCCTGAGCAGCAACAGGCCTTTGTCCAGATCAAGCAGGAGATTGCTCATGCAGTAGCCCTTGGCCCAGTCAGGACAGGACCAGAGGTAAAGAACGTGCTCTACTCTGCAGCCGGGAACCATGGCTTTTCCTGAAGCCTTTGGCAGAAGGTGCCTGAGGAGACTCGGGGTCGACCACTGGGATTTTGGAGTCGAAGCTCAGAGGGTCTGAAGCCAACTATACACCAACAGAGAAAGAAATCCTGGCTGCCTATGAAGGAGTCCAGGCTGCCTCGGAGATAATGGGCACTGAAGCACAACTCCTCCTGGCACCCCGACTACCAGTGCTGGGGTGGATGTTCAATGGCAAGGTTCCTTCCACTCACCATGCCACCAGTGCTACATGGAGCAAGTGGATTGCTCTCATCACTCAGCACGCCCATATAGGTAAACTGAATCGCCCCGGGATTTTGGAGGTCATTACAAATTGGCCCGAAGGTGAGAATTTTGGTGTCACAGATGAAGAGGAACAAGAACCAGTGACACGTGCTGAAGAGGCTCCTCCCTATAACCAACTGCCCCCAGAGGAAACACACTACGCTCTTTTCACTGTTGGTTCCTGTCGCATTGTAGGGATGAACCGGAAGTGGAAAGCAGCCATAGGGAACCCCACATGACAGGTTGCACAAGCTACCAAAGGAGAAGGTGGATCAAGCCAACTTATGGAACTCAAAGCTGTTCAACTGGCCCTGGACATTGCTGAGAGAGAGAAGTGGCCAAAGCTCTACCTCTACACTGATTCATGGATGGTAGCCAATGCTCTGTGGGGATGACTGGAGAGATGGAAAAAGGCTAACTGGCAACGTAGAGGGAAACCGATTTGGACTGCTGATGAGTGGAAAGACATTGCTACCAGGGTAGGGAAACTGCCTGTGAAAGTCCGCCATGTAGATGCCCATGTACCCATGAGTAGGGCCAATGAGGAGCACCAAAACAATGAGCAGGTAGACCAAGCTGCAAAGATAGGGGTGTCCAAAATAGACCTAGATTGGGAACATAAGGGAGAGTTATTCCTAGCTCGATGGACCCATGATGCCTCAGGCCATCAGGGCAGGGATGCCACCTATAAGTGGGCACGAGACCGAGGGGTGGATCTAACCATGGACAGTATCTCTCAGGTTATCCATGACTGTGAGACATGTGCTGCCATCAAGCAGGCCAAGCGAGTGAAGCCCCTCTGGTACGGTGGGCGGTGGTCCAAGTACAAGTATATGGAGGCCTGGCAGATTGACTACATCACACTGCCCCAGACACGCCAGGGCAAGCGCTACGTGCTGACCATGGTGGAAGCCACCACTGGATGATTGGAAACCTACCCTGTGTCTCATGCTACAGCCCGGAACACCATCCTGGGCCTGGAAAAGCAAGTTCTGTGGAGACATGGCACCCCTGAGAGGATCGAGTCAGACAATGGGACTCATTTCAAGAACAGCCTTATCAACACCTGGGCTAGGGAACATGGCATTGAGTGGGTGTACCATATTCCCTACCATGCACCAGCTGCAGGAAAAGTGGAGAGGTACAATGGACTACTAAAAACCCAGTTGAAAGCTTTGGGTGGGGGATCTTTCAAGAATTGGGAGCAGCATCTGGCAAAAGCCACCTGGTTAGTTAACACCCGAGGTTCCACCAACCAAGCAGGTCCTGCCCAGTCTGAGTCCCTGAATGTAATAGAAGGAGACAAAGTCCCAGTGGTACATATCAGAGGTTTGTTAGGGAAGACTGTGTGGATCAATTCTGCCTCGAGTACAGACAAACCCATTCATGGGGTTGTCTTTACTCAGGGACCTGGTTGCACGTGGTGGATAATGCAAAGAGATGGAACAACACGATGTGTACCTCAGGGAGATCTGATTGTGGGGTAAAAATGATGTGGGGATAAGGAGTGGAATGTCCTGGGGTGACATTATGATGCTTGTATATCCCCATTCATCTGTTCTGTGCCTTTAAGACTGGCTCTGAAGAGTGGAAGTTTTGTTTGGGTTTCTCTTATCAGGGACACAGAGATGAGCAGTACATAGGGCTGTTTTTCACTTCCAGCTTAAGCTTGCTGCTTTGCTTGCTCCCTTTTCTGCTCTTGCTTCTGCTCTGCTTTGGCCTCTGCTTATTAGCAAGTTCTGCCTAAACAGTCCACATTGCTTCCTGGACTGTTTCTCCTCTCCTGTTTCTGTGACCATCTCGAACCTGCTCCGGACTGGAACCCGGGAACACCGAAGGTTCAGCTGCAGCAGCTGCCCCAGCGCCGGAGGGACTGAGAACAGAGCAACCACCCCTGAAAGAGACTTTCTGATTTTGCCATCTTTCTCAAAGCGGTGTCATCGAGTATTGTTCATTTTGTGTGCTGGGGGGATGCTGGGCCAGTCAAATAAATAGGTTCTTTTCACCTCTCTCCAAAGAATTTTTTCCCGAACTGGTTGGGGGGGAGGGCCATGTGGGTTTCGCTTTCTGGAGGGGCCCTCCTTTGCAGATTCTTTAACAAATTTGCCCTAAACCAGGTGTCATGGTTTGAGCCTGGCACAGAGCCAGTGCCCCCCCATGAAAATGCCTCACCCTGGTGTCTGCTGTGAGATGTGACCAGGAATAAGCAAAACAGGCTCTAACTTAAACATAAAGAACACTTTATTACTTAAACTACAGGAAAATAGGGAAAGACTATAAGGAAAAGAAAAAAATGAAATTGAAAACCTTACAAAAAACTTTCCTCCTCCCCACTCCCTGACTTTCCCAATCCGATACATTCTCCCAAATCAACTGCCCAGCCTTGGCCCCACACTTTAGTATACTCAAACTGCAGTTCATGAAGAGGAAAGGAGTCCTTCTTGTTCCATAGGCTTCTCCTGGAAACACACTGAAACCTCGTGTGCTTCCTTGTCACTTCGGCACCGCCCGGAAAAAGTCCTTTTGCCGCTTGTGACATCTTCCTTCCATGCCCAGTGCTCTCACCACTGACGGCATGGACCAGAGCTGCTTTTAGGGTTGTCTTTCAAGGATGCCTTGTCTCACTCCAAAAAGGCACAGTCTCTGCTTTGGGACATCTGTCCCCCCCATATTTTTCCAACCCCCTGGGGCCGGGGGGTCCTCACGAATGAACCCTCCTGGTTTTGAGGCACTGCCTCCCCCTAAATGCAGTCTGTGTCACAGGAACAACTGAGTCCATGGCCACAAGAAAAGTCCAGCCAAAAGGCCACTCCAAATCATCTCTCCCCATCCAATCATCCCCACGTTCTTCGGGCCAGGTCCTTGTCTCATCTCATCTCTTATCTCCCTTCTTATTCAGCTTCGAGGAGGATTAGCATTTTTGCAAGGCCCCAATCATGAAAGAAAGGGTTAAAAGTTTTCAGTCTCTGTCTATCTCAGAATGCTGGTAGAATGCTGGTACTCCCACAGGTGCTGCTGCTCCACCGGCCAGGCTGCACTCTTCCCTCCCCTTTCTCCTCCTGGGCGGCTGCTATCACATTCAGACGCCGGCTCTCCTCTCTCTCCCTCCTGGGGGGGGGGAATGGCTGCCCGATGTCTCTTGGGGCTCCCCCACCCTTCCATCCTTGAGAGCTTTCTCACCCCCATCTCCGTCCAGGCCCTGGGCCTACCGCATGGCTGCCCCTCCCCCGCCCAGCAGCAGCGGCTGGGCTGGACAGGGGAGAGATCTGACCTCTTCGCCGCGACGTCCCAAGAGAGAGTGCCAAGGGCAGTGCCCTGCTTTTAACCCCTGTGTATTCTCGGAGGTGTGTCCAAACCCCACTGGCTACACCGGGTGCCAGTCTCAAACCCAAAACCTTCATTGGTTTGACCACAGCTTCCCAGAATTCCCACTCCTTCCTGGTCAAACCACCACACCAGGTCACGCTGGGAGCACTGGCTCCTGCCCAGGGACATGGCAGGGACAGGAGGAGTGGGATGGAGCACCTGTTGGGGCTGGTGGCAAGGCTGTATTCCTCCTGGCATCCCTTCCAGAAGGTATCGACTTCCTCTGGCATATCCAGAGTGCCCAAGAACACTGGGAGAGAAGATGCACAAAGAGGTGGGGGAAATACACCATCACCTTATGTGGGACACAGGGCAGGACGATCTTCCACATCACCACAGTTGCCTGCAAAGAACAAAGCCCCCGAGACAGCGCTCAGTGCCCAGCTGTGCGTGTGGCAGGGCCAGAGCAGGGCAGGGAGAGACTCAGAGAGACGCAGGGGGAGCATGGGGCCTGGTGGGCCTGAAGCTGCCCCTGGGCCAGGTTTCAACCCAGCGCCTGAGGCAGGGAGATGCAGTGGGGGAAGGAGGATGGAGAGCTGCTGGAGAGGCAGCCTTGGGACAGCAAAGGCCAGCTACAGAAACTCACAGCCAGGACAAGGACAACCGTTTTGTCCCCATCGGAGGTGCACATGGGGTGCTTGGGCCAGCTCCCCAGCACATCCCGGAGTATCAGCAGCGCCTGCTCTGCAGTCCTGGGCGAGCACATGATGCTCTTCCACATGGTCAAAGCAGCTCTGTGGGGTTAGAGCTCTGTCTCAGGGGGGTCTCGGACAGAGCACCATGGCCTGAGCAGAAATGGTGACCTGAGCTGGCTGCCAGTTCTACCTGTGCCCATTGCCACTCACCAGCAGCAGCCAGGCAGCCCAGGCCTGTGGGAACAGAGCCCTGAGGGGCAGGGAGGGAGCACGGCAGCAGGTTCAGGGGCTGACGTGCCAGGGCTGGGAAAGGCGGCAGCCAGAGGGCCCTGGAACTCTCTGTTGGTCACACACCTGGGCCAGGCTGTACAGGCTAATGGGCTGGCGAGCCCTGACCCATCTGGGCAGGTGGGCCCCATACCTGTCACAGGACAGGGCCACACTCAGGAGCGTCATGACCACGTCAGCGGGCTGTGCTTCGGTGAGATCCAGCAGGGTCCTGTCCAGCCTGTGCTCAGCAAACTGATTGGACAGGAGCCACTGGTGGATGTACCTGACAAGGGCGGGCACCTGGAGAAGGCACGGGGAGACTTGGAAAGCTGCCAGAGGGAGGAATGTCCCCAGCCTCCCCACAGAAGTGCTTCCCTTCCCAGCACACTGCCATGGCCTCAAAGAGTTACAGTGACCGGCCGGCGTGGCTTGGGAGACCAAGCAATTCCTGGGAGGATCAAACCCTGGCCACAGGCTGCTTACTTGCTTTGGATTGGAAAAGCCCTCCTCTACGAGCATATCCAGCAGGGCAGAACTGGTCTTGGTTTTGAAGATGTGCGAATACGCTCGGAGCCCAGTGCCCATGGTGCTGGTCTCTTCTGCCCGAATTTTCTTGATGAATTTGCAAACCAGCTGTAGGAGAAGGGCAAGAAGCCAGGGATGTTGCAGGGAATGCTCCAAGCATGGTGCCAGCAGGCCCAGCCCAGGTGGGGATGGCTGCAGGTACCTGCGCAATGCTGCGGAAGAGGCCACGGGCGGGGTCCTGCTCCTGTGTGCGCTGCAGGGCTGCACCTGGCAAAGAGCGAGCGCAGCCAGAGCTGAGGGGCTGCGGGAGAGGCCAGAGAGCACAGCCCAGCCCTGCGCTCCCAGGCAGGGACAGCCCCGGGATGGCCCAGGGGATGGAGCACGGCCCCTGCGGGGTGTCTGCCCAGCCCCTCTTCCGTCCTGTCCGTGGGCATGGGATGGGATTGGGTGGGATGGGATAAAATGGGATGGGATGGGATGGGATGGGATGGGATGGGATGGGATGGGATGGGATGGGATGGGATGGGATGGGATGGGATGGGATGGGATGGGATAGGATGGGATGGGATGGAATGGAATGGCGCCAAGTTGGCTGTGGGCACCGACCCTGTGGCCCAGCTCTGCCACTCACCCTCCTGCGGCAGCTCAAACGGCACCACCGCTTTGGTTGCATGTGCTGGGGCAGCTCCAGGGCCTTCTTCCTCCTCTTTCCCCGAGGCCACCTTGGGCACTTTCAGGGGTCTTTGCTCCATGATAATGACTGGATTTGTGAGGGCACCTGCAGAAGAGAAGCCTCGGGAAGGCCACAGGTCACCAAGTCTTGTGGTCTGGCCTCGAGCTCAGCTGCAGGAAGAACGCCTCGGAAAGGCTCCGGTTGAGACAGGAGCGAGTGCGCTGTGCGGGGGCTCCTCACGGCACCACTCTGTCCCCTTCTGCCCCGTTGTGCGTTCCCAGCAGCCGGGCAAGCTTCTATTTCCCACATGTCACAAAGGGCCCTTGGTAACCACAAAGGGCCCTTGGTAACCGGATTCCGTTCCATGGCACGGAGACCGTGCTGCAGCGTGCCACCCAGGGCCCTTGCACACACTGCCTTCTGCCCTGGGGCTGCCCCCAGCCCAGCCAAAGTGGCCCAGGCTGGAAGGAATGCCTGGCCCCAGATGTCTGAGACAGCCCGACAGGATCTTTAGGGAAGGGCTCAGACCATTAGCAAACGCTGCCCGGCTCTGCGGGCTCAGTCCTATCCCCATATCTTTTGCTGAGAGCATTTGAATTTCTAAATGAGAATCATTTGAAGGGAGGGGATTTACATTTTCCATTTCAGAGAAGCCTTCTGCCTTCATTAGCCAACACCTCTCTCTTCAAACCAAGACAATTGTTTATCATCTTGCAGATGCGCAGTTGCTGGGCAGCCCCGTTTTACACCAGGGACCTGGAGAACCATTCCCAGCAATTGGGAAAATCCTCCGTGGTCCATCAACCCATAGATGAGGTCTCCAAATGTGCCCCGAAATTTGGTCCGGCTCTTAGAGGCCTAAAAGAAGAAGTCCAAGTGACTTGATGATATTTTTCGGCCCAGAAAGCCCCGCAGCTGATGGCACACTTCACAATCAGCAGGGGACACAGCTAGGCCGAAGCCCAGAGCTCTGCTGGGAGACTTTCTCCTCAAATACCCTTCAGACAAACCTCCATGCAAGTCACTTGGGAAAGTTTCTTCAAATGTTACGTTTCTGGCACACGACTATACAGGGTTATGGGCAAGATTCTAAAGCAGCTGCTGTGGAGTCAAAGAGCCAGCACTAAGAGTCCTTTTCATCTCTTTGTAGCTAAATCCCACCTTGGGGGATTTGAGGGAGTTTGGAATGAGCTAGAGAGCAGACCTCTGAGTGTTTTAGATGATGCCATTGCTTTTTCTTCTCTTCTACATAGACAGGAAGGGTGAGTTTGGCTCACATCTGCTCTGCATGGCTCACAAGGCCGCAAGACTTGTAGTTACGAGAGCTTTGAAGGGTTTCTTGGCCAAGAAGACACTGCCAACAAGGATATTTATGTTTTGCAGCCAATCCTTCAATATTTCGTCTTAGGGGCTCATGCTACAGTGTAAGCTTCCTTAGCCAATCATGTTATGACACACAAACCTACAGCAGTGCATCCTAAGCTTCTTGGTTACCATTGTAACTACTTTTATTTTTTCTAGATCTTCAGCCCTAAAACTCTAAACTTTCCTCCACTTCAACCTTCCTCCCTGTCTCTCTGCTATAATAAACTAGAAATCCACATTCTCGCTTCTAGCACCTAAGTTAGGAAGCCCTTTCCAAAGTCTCCGATCAAATCCTGTGTTTAATTCTAAGCTTTGCTGACAAGACCAAAGGTCTGAGATTTCCCTGCATTTGGGTTTCCAACAACACTGATGCTGTTAGTTCCACAGTGCCCAGGGTCCCTCTGGCAAGTCAGCTCTGGCAGAAACAAGGCAGGCAGCTGCCGGGGGGCTGCTTGTGGCCTCTGACAGCCCATTGCTCAGGGCTTGCCAGCGCCCCAGCCCCTCAGGGGCTACCCCAGCCCGGCCAAGCTGCCCGGCAGCAGCGCCGCAGCCCCACAGCAGCTCCAGAGCAGCCCCATGCAGAGGCACCTGGGAGCCCTCAGCACTGCAGCCAGCAGCACACGGGCAGGAGGACACGGATGCCGCTTCCTGTCCGGCACAGGGCTTGTGACCATCTTTGGGCACCGCTCTCACAGGGGTCCCCGCAGCTCCGGCCCCTGCCCACCCGCTCTGTCACCAGCACAAAGGCTTCTGCAGAACCACCACAGGCCAAGGGGCTTCTGGCCATTTCCCCTGCAACACTGCACACCTGGCAGGTTGCTGAGCCAGGGTACCCTTTTCCCCCTCTTCCCTTATGCCCTGCAGACCCTGCGCAGCAAAAGAAAGCTCCTGGGAGTCTGTGTATTATAACACACTCTATATTCATATAGTAATGAAGAAACAAAAAAATAAAAGAACAATCTGAAAGAAATGGAAAATTCCCGGTGACTCGGGTGGCCTCAGCAGAAAGAGGCATCAGCTCTCTGCAGAGCTCCAGCAGCGCAGCCAGCCAAGCGGCGACAGACGAGGCCGTGTCCTCCATGCCCAGCAGAGATGTTCTTGCACCCTCTGGAAGACAGAATATCGCTCCCTCTGCAGGGCCTGGAGGACATGCAATGTTTGACATGCCAGGTCCGACACAGCACTGCTGGTGTCTTCTTTCAGGTGTTCAAGGGCTGAAAGAGAAAGGAACAGAGCCACGGTCAAATCCTGGATCTGCGGGTAGCCGAGGAGAGCCCCCGGCCAGGGCCATCCCAGCCAGCTCTAGCCATGGCCAGGAGGGAGCAGGGACCAACGGGAGCAGCCCGAAGCTGCTGGCCATGAATCCCCCATGTGGCCCTGAAATCTCTGTGTGCTCTGCCCACACTGGCCCTGGTCTGCACAGGGAGCAGAGCCCTCCACAGCCAGGGCAGGGCTTGCAGCTCCCCCGGCAGCCCCCGCTGCCAGCCCGCTGCCCTCACTCACCGTTGCAGATGAGCCGGAGCTCTTCCTTCTTCCCCCTCAGGTGCTGCGCGGCCATGCCTGTGAACACAGAGCCTGTCACGGCCCCAGCGGCACAGCTCCCTGCCAGCGGCGCTGCCGGCGCTGTGGCCACACGGGCTGCTGGCCCGGCAGGGCTCAGCCCGGCCCTTGCCGCACGCTGCCGCCCCAGGGCACGGCTGCCAGAGGGCGGCAGCAGGCGGGGCCCGGGCCAGGCGGGGCTCCACGGCGCCGGGCCCGGCTGGCGGGGACGGGGCAGCAGGCGGGGCCGGGGCCGAGCTGCGGCGGGCCGGGGAGGGAGCGCGGGTTCGTGGCTCACCCATGAACCTGATGGCCGCCGCTCGCAGGGGCTCCTGTGGGCTCCGCAGGTAGGGCAGGGCCCGGGGCAGGTGCTCGGCCGCTCGGCTCCTGTCCTCTGCCAGGTGCAGAGAGCGGCAGGAGGGAAGGGTTGGCGCGGGCTCAGCCCCGGCCTCCCCTGCCCGCACAGCCCTGAGGCGCGGCCGGCAGCCGCCGGCGCCGGGCTCCCGAGGGGAGTTGGCAGAGGGCCGGCTGCTGCCCGGGGAGCTGCCGTGCCGCCCCTTCAGCCCCGCCGGGCTGGGGCTCCCCCGGCAGCCTGGAGCAGTGCCCGCGCGGCCTCTGGCTGCAGCACCCGGCAGGGCCACAGCTGCCCTCCCCGCACACTGAGCACCGCGCTCAGGGAGCTTCTCCGGGCTGAGGCTGGGGCTTGCAGGCTGTCCTTACCAGGCACTTGCTGAACTTCCATAGATTCTGGTTCTTCACCAGTCTTTCAAGATCTGTCCTCTTCAGGAACTTGGCCACACAAAGCAGAGTTTCCTGAGAAGCCTGGAGAGCAGCAGACACGGAGATGGCCCCACAGCCCAGGGCGCAGGACCCGCGTCCCTGTGCCAAGGCCTGGAGGAGGCTGCAGTCCGGCAGGTGCCAGGGCAGGAGGCAGCCGAGCCCCCTGCCAGGGGGACAGCAGCCGCCCACAAGTCCTCACCTGTGCCACAAGCCGCTTCTCATCATGGCAGTGGAGGAAGAGGGGCAGCAGGCTCTGGCGCAGGGGCATCTTCAGGGCCTTTTTTTCCTTTTCCTGTGGAAGAGTCACCAACGTTCGGAAGAGCAGTATGGAGATGAGCTGAATCTGCCAATTGTTCTGTATGGAAGGAAGAAAAAAAAGACCTCAGCATCGGCTGCACGGGGCTCAGCCTGGAACAGGCCTGCAAATTCACAGGGCACAAAGTGTCCGGACTGTTATTAACAAAAATTCGGTTAATATTTTTTTGTGAGCAAAAGTTACAAAAAGGCAGCCAGATCTCTGTCCCTGCCAGCGTTCTGCGTGCTTTGTTATTGTAATCATGGGTCATTGTAGCTTATCACCCCTTTTGTATTAGTCAAGGCCCTGGCTGGGGTGGGGTGATGGCCCTTCCTGGAGGCTAAGGTGTTTTTTTTTCTTACCATAGTGAAGGCAGCTGAGAGGGTTGGAGGGGTTATGCAAAGTGACTCCAGGACCAGCATGCTTTTTTGGGACCCCGACTCCAAATGCAACGAGAAAACCCTAAAAACAACGAGCCACCTAAGAGTTGAGAGACTAAAGTGATGTCCGGACGTGAGGAGCCAAGTGCTGAGCCTGCAGACATGCGGAGTCCCTCTCGCCCTGACCATGAGAGTCGTCCCCAGCGGAGAGACCAAGCTAGATAAGCGAGGAGGGGCAAGATCTGACGGGGACATCACGCCCTAAAGGCTCCCACGAGGACTGGATCCCCCAGCTCTGCCCCTGGTGGACTGAGCTGTGCATATCCTCCTCCTCTGAGTCGCCCTGGGAGACGCGACGGGGACTGCAGCCCTGCCGAGCCGCCCAATCCTGAGCTGATCACTTTTAATAAAGGCATTAAAAAGGAGAAGAAGTCTCCTAGCCCTGTTTATTTCACAGTACAGCCCAGTTCATCCCAAGTAGAACCCAGTACAACCCCAGTGCCCCTCCAGTCCCTCCCAGTACAGCCCAGTCCCTCCCAATATACCTGAGTTTATTCCCAGTCCCTCACAGTTCCCCCCAATGTCATCTGCTGGATGCCCCAGTGTCCCCAGTTTTCTCCACAATGGCCCCAGTGTCCCCAGACTGCACCCGTATCCCCCAGTATCACTCCCAGTTTGTCCCAGTTCTCCCCAGTGTCACTCCCAGTATGTCCCAGTGTCTCCCACAGCGTTCACAGTGTTCCCCAGTATGTCCCACTTCTCCCCAGTGTTTCCAAGGACAGTTTCATTTCTCACGGTGGCTGTGGCAGCCAAACCCAGCAGTGGGGTCAGTGCAGTGCCCATGGCCACAGCCCCTTGCAGGGGCCCAGTGCAGCTTGGGCTGATGATCCACCCTCACAGCTGGCCCAGGGCAGCTCTGCAGTGCCTTTGGTGGCACCTGGGGCTGGCACACACCTGAGCAGGGTGTCTGTTTGCAGTGGGGAAACTCAGCAGTTTGAGATTGCTGCAAAAAGTACAAAAAGGGAAAACCCCTCTCAGGCTGGGTGCAGCCAGCTCTGCAAGCACAGCAGGGCCCAGGGCAGTGAGGACAGACAGGATGGGGCTGGGCAATGTGGAGCAAGGTTGTCCACGCTGGGTCAGAGCTCAAGGCACAGCTTCTGTGAGCAGGCCAGAGCTGCTGAGGAGAGACCCTGGGTAATATCAGTCACAGAATGCTGCAATCACCTCTGCTCTTAACAGAAATTTAATAAAATACACCTTTAAAACAGGAATGTATATTTTATTACTGCTCTTTGAAATCTTTCTCCATGACTGGACTGGCAAACTTTAATGACCCTCTCAGGGCTTTGCTGTTGTGTCGGAGGAAGGAGACCAAGACACCAGTTGGTTCATCATGGCCCACTTTATTGAACAAATATCAAACACTTATACAGCAAATAATAAGCTTATGAATATTCTATAAGCCAAGCAATCTATTGGTTAATCTATAGCATTAACTCATCCACATTCCTTTGAGGCTACGTTCTCCATCTCTCCTGCCTCACTGTCCATCTCTTTATCATGTTTTGAGAGAATCAAGGACACATTATCTCACACCTGCAAGATTTGGAACTAACTATGGTCTTGTACTTTTCCATTCTCTATCCTGCTACAGAAACAAAAAAGGCCTCTGCCTGTCTCTGCCCTAGTTAGGACATCTTTCCCAAATTAATTCAGCTGTGTCCCCTCTCCTCAAGCCACTGTTTGACAAAACTCTCCACACTTCCCCCGTTTTGTTCTTGGGCAAGGAGACTAGTCTGCCAGGTTCTTTCTATCATTCGGCTAACCATATTTTGAATACAATTAAAAACACAAGGCAAAATAAACAAAAGCAACAAAATCACACCCAATAACCCTATAGCATGTATCACAAGGTTTCTCAGCCACGGTCCAAGTCCTAAGCCTTTAAGCCATTCGTCGATTCCTAAACCCTCTTCTTCTTTAAGATTGTGAAGTCTCTGCTGTAATTCTTTTATCTTCGCATGAATGGACACAGAGCGATCAGACAAATTCATGCAACACATTCCCTCAAACTCTTCACATCCATGACCTTGTGCTAAAAGCAAAAAATCTATAGCAGCTCTATTTTGCAAAACAGCATGATTAACACTTTGCACATCTGCAGTTAGCATATCTAAAATTTGTGACGTTTTGTCTAGCTCATCCTTGGCCCAGCATCCCAACTGCTTTGCTAGGTTCATGGCTTTATTTGCAGCTCCTCTCGGCAAGACAGTTGAGACCATCACTTGTTTTAACTCAGTCCAAAACCATGGGCTCCCTATGCGGCTGCAGTCTAAGTTATGCAGGCTGCGTCTCCTCCTGCTTGAATTTTGACTGAGTTGCATTAATGAAGACACACTGGGGTGAAACAATAACAATTTCCCCACATAGCAAGGTCCACCCTGTGGCCTGACTGGTATACCATTCCAAGCTCTGTCTCCACAGATTAAAAATATCCCTGCCGGTAGTTTCCTCGGTGTCCTGATGGTAGTGCCTTTACATTGACTATAAATCTGTTCCTGTATCCTGACTATAAACCTGATACTGTATCCAAACTGAGGGATGAATCCAAGGTAGCCCATGCGTCTCTAGGCCGATGTAAATTCTGTGGATCTAAGGGCTCAAAACTATACCATCCGCCATTTGAGGTGTTAGTTATACTGGCGTTTGCACTTCCAAAGAGATCTAGCTCCTCTGGAGGAGAATGCAGGGTAGTATTAAGCGATAAGACTATCAAGCATTGGCGGTAACCATCACTCTGACTTGTGGTGTAACCTGGCATGGGTGGTTTAATGTTTGTCAGATTGCGCATGCATAGAGTTTGATTATTGATCAGACTGCAAAATTCCCAAGGGGACCACACTGCACAACCCACCAAACATGTTCGAAATGGATTAGTAATCCCCCCAAGGCTAAGGCAAAGTGAAGATTGGTTAGTTTGATTAGCAAGCGTTATCCATATGTTATCTCTAGGCTGATTAAAGCGCGTTACTCCTACTGCCCCATCCACCACAGCACTAAGCAGTACAACAAAAATAAGCCTCATTTTTCTGTTTTCTTTCTTGCTCTCCCTTTCTTATCTGTCTTTAACCTTACCGATCCTAACTTTTGCAATCCCAATCCCTGAAGAGTCTCAATGCAGGAGTCCAATGCCTCATCGGGATCTCCTTTAATGGGTCCTACTACAGAATGGTGTGTTAGAGGCACCAATTTTCTACACCTGGCAGAAGCTATGTATGGCTTGCTTTGAGCTTTAACTTTTTTCACAATACACTGTACCTCCTACCGGTAATAGGCCAAGATTTTCTGCTCGGGAGACTCATAAAGATTTAAAGCTAGGGCCGTACCTAGCCCCGTCTGTCTCCTTAGTTCCCTCTGCCAGTCTTCCCCCCATGTGTAGTTATGCTTACAGGTATTACACCATAAATCCCAGATCCCGGACTGTTCTAACCAAAAGGTTCTACCACAACCCCCACAATATAGAGCTACCCACGCAGCACAACAGGGGCTGCGACACTCAAGGCAGCGCTCCCTAGCTGGTCCTTTTATGCAGAAGGTTGATAACGCTTCAACAGTGTCAATCAGCTTCCTGGCCGTCCGGAAGCGGCGTGTCACTGCTCTGTCCACCGCTTTCGAGTGTCCCTTCAGTTGCAGCAATAAGGGTTGCAAGATCAGCAGCAGCTTCTTCTCCAGATGCTCCTTGTCCCCCTCCGTAAGGTTGTCCACCAGATGCTGCATCAAAGACAGGTTTAGTCCACTTGGCAGGCACCCACAAAGGCCCTGTTGGTGAGGAAACACAAAGATATCCCCGACCCTAGTATAGCACTTTTGCGGGCTTTTCCCATATCCCTGTGCTTGGGTTTTTATACTTCACCCAGACCTCCGTTTCCTTAATAGCTTCCTGACTTGACCTCGGGTGATGTTTAACTGCAGGGGGGCCATCGTCCTCCCCAAAAACACATAAATGATTGATCACATACAAAACCTTAGCCAGGCATGCTTGTGGGTCCTTTAAATCCTGGTGTTTGTCAATGTACTGTTTGAGGGTACCATTTGCTCTTTCTACTATCGCCTGTCCTGTGGAGGAATGTGGAATACCTGTCAGATGCTTGACAGACCATTGGTCCAAAAACCTTCAGACCCTAGCACTTGTGTAGGCCGGGCCATTATCTGTTTTGATACCTTTTGGGACTCCCATGACAGCAAAGCAGCTCAATAAGTGCCTGATCACGTGTATTGCTTTCTCTCCTCCCTGAGCTGTAGCCCATATGTAGTGGCTATATGTATCTATGGTAACATGCACATACTTGAGCCTACCAAACCTGGCTACATGCATGACATCCATTTGCCATTCCTCATTCATTTCCAAACCTCGAGGATTAACTCCACAGCCCAGGCCTATTCCCCCATTATGATAACTGCATATTGGACAAGCCCTGACAATGGCCTTGGCTTCTGACAAGCCCAGATCAAAGTTCCTCGCCAACCCTTTTGCATTTTGATGGTACCTACTATGGGCTTCTCTTGCCAATGTATGCTTATCAACAGGACAAGAGTTATCAATGGGTAAGGTAACCAATTTATCTGCACGCTCATTTCCTTCTCCTAGGCCCTCGGACCACTTGTAGCTCCTAATATAGATTACAGAGTACACTGCACTTCTGTCCCGGAGAGCCTTCCTTAATTGAACCAGTAACTCATACAGCCGTTTGTTATTCACTTCCTTAATTGCTGCTCCTTCTATACGGCTGGCTACTCCAGCGACATACATGGAGTCTGTGACCACATTCAAGGGCTCATGCAGATTGGACATTGCCCATACTACTGCTAACAATTCTAAGGTTTGTAGGCTGTCTGCAGGGTCTGCTGTAAGAAGTTGATGCCTCCATTGTCCTTTTTCTTGCCAAGTGACAGCAGCACGTCTCGATTTCTTCCCTGCGTCTGTGAAGGCTGTGGTGGCTCCTTCTATGGGGCGCTCTCTTCTCAGCGGCCGAATGATCCAGTCCCATTCTGTCATCCATTGCAGGACTCTGGGCACTAACTTGCTTGTCTCACCCTTGCAGATGATGTCAATAATGCTTCCTGTAAGTCCACTGAATTAACCAGGTACCAGTCCAGTGTCTCTTTTACAATGGGTATCCTAATGGTGGCAGGTTCTCGACCGTCCACTTCAGTAATTCTGAGACGGCCTTATTGGATCAACGCAGCCAATTGTTCAATTTTTGAAAATATTGTTCTCTTGTGTTGTAATGGTGGTGACAGCCATTCCAATACCCGTATCTCCCCCGTTTTGTTTTCATATTGGGAGAGAGCGCCAAGCAGGTGACAAGGACTATTCCAAACGTTGAGGTCAATAGGGCAATCTAGCTGTCGACGAGACACATACCCTTGTTGTACACAATTACTGATTTGCTGTAGGGCAGTATGTTGTTCCTTTGTGAGGCATACAGGGGTAGTGGGGTCAGTGCCCTTTGACAAGGGTCGTAGCGTCTCCAACAAGTGGTTTGGTACTCCCACTATGGGTTTTAGCCACTGTAAGTCTCCTAGCAACTTTTGAGCATCATGTAGAGTCTTAATGTCCAAGTGCAGTTCTAATTTTTGGGGTACCACTGTTTGGTCCATTGGAGTCCATCCCAAATACTTCCATTGTTTCGTGGTCTGAATTTTCTCTGTGGCAATAACAAGTGAGGCTGCTGCAAGAGTGTCTTTGATGCTGTCAACTTGCAAAGGGGAAAATGGCTGTTGCTGCGCGAACAAAATATCATCCATGTAATGATATATTATGGTAGCTGGCCACTGCTGACGTAATGGCTGTAATGCAGCGTCAACATAAAGCTGGCCCCTCCTTATGTTTCCAATATAAAGATTTGGGTTCTCAAAATTATTTTTGCTTTCCCAAAACAGCCAAAGATAGAATATCTACTTGTTATGAGAAAGCTGCCTGAGAACTCTGTTATGCAAGGTTCTCAAGGCCTTCATGTTTGTCACTTTTACTTGTAATTAAAAACAACCTGAGAACTTCTGCTGTTTACAGAAACCGGCTGTGAGAATTTTACTCCTCACAGCTGCCTTCTAAGCCATTTCTGAAAAAATCTCCAACAATTCCTGGTTTTTTCTTTTTTGCACAAGGAGGTTGGTATGCTGGGTTTTTCTATCATTCCTCTGACCATATCTTGAATACCACCAAGAATATAAAGCAAAACAAACAAAAGCATTCAAAAATACACTCAGTATCGCTATAAGGTCCCCAACCATGGTCCGAGCAATGGCTTTTACCCCAAAGGGTTAAAAGGCTGTCAGCTGTCCTCCCTCGTGTGCACTTGGGGAGGAGGCAAAGGCGAGTCTGCTTGAGATTTTCACATCCACCCTTTTCTTGGGTTTCTCAGAAAAGTTCAAGATCAGTTTTACAGACTGTAATCCTTTAGTCATTTGGCTCAAATGGCCTCAGCTGGGTTATTCTCAGTCCTTGGTTGATTTGGAGTAGTGAAAAATTAGCATGCATTTAAAACACTTAAAATATCTAAACTTAACAGACTTATTTTAAGATCAACAAAGCTTATATGCAAAATCAATTAACTCTAATAAAACTTAAACAAGAATCAGAAAAGTTCTATGGGCTAACTGTCACACTCTTTGTAACACAAAAATAGGCAATTCTAACAATTATTACATTATAAGCAATATTCTCAGCTAGCAAGGCTTCTCTCTTACAAGGGATCTAAGCCAGGGAAACAAACCAAAAAGGCTATCACTAATTATAAGATATGCTATACAACAGATACAAAAAAGAATTCTGTGTGCTACAAAGCTCAAACAAAACTCAGGTGTGCTAATATAACCTACAAAAATAAGCTAAAGGAAGTTTGCTTTCTATTCTCAAACAGCAGATATACTTTAAATAAAAACAACTCCACTCACAAAGGCTTCTAATTGTTTCTTTTAGCTAGGGTCTCTCTAATGTTCACAACAACACTTTGCACACAGATCATAAAATAAATGCCTATCATAAAAGCATAAATCTATCTAACATCACTTAAACTAAATAATATTTAGACTTAAAATACTTAAAATATTTAAACTTAACAAAACTTAACATTACTTAAGCTTAATTTTAACAAAATCAGCTGATTTTAAGTTCTACATAACTTATACTTAATATAATTTTAATCTTAACAAAAAACTTTTGGTCAACAAAAGTTTGTTTGCCTGCAATCATGATAAAAAGCAAGTGATATCCCAAAATGAATATCAAATGCTATATGTTTTTATTAATCACATGCTTTTAAAAACCGTGCCTTTATTAACTAAAATTTGAAATTATTAAATATTTCAAATTTTTATTTCATATTTTTATTATTATTTTATTATCATTCATTTTATTATTTATCATTTCATTTTATTATTCATCATTATTTTATTTTATTATTTATTTCATATTTTATTTTTATTTTATTATTATTATTCATTTTATTATTTATCATTATTTTATTTTATTATTTAATATTTTATTATTTTATTTATATTATTATTATGCCTTCTAAAGTGGCTTTGGAGTAGGCAGCACCACTTCAAAATAAACATTTCCTTTGGATTCAAAGAAAGGAAACAATTCTTATTTAAAAATAATTATATAGCAATTTTATAAAATGCCTCTTTGAGGAAATACATCAACAGATGTTTTCCTTGTGTAAAATAGACATTTTTCAGCTTAAATCTTTAAAACACATATACTATTTAAAGTTTGTGTTCATGCATTACCTTCTATATCAGTAATTCAATAAAACTTCTAATCTATACCAAAACTATTTTCCTTTATTCAAAATGTGTACCACTCCTAATTTAGCTTTTAGGGCTTGAGCTAAAACCATGTCATCAGAACCCTCTGGGTTTCTCATTTCCCAATTCTTCCTCTAAGCTTTTTTTTTTTTTTTCCTCCTCATTGTGTGTGTTTACCCTTGACTCTACAAGTCTATTATAAAGGCTATATAAAATATATTCTTTCTTAGAAAACAGCAAAGCCACATTACATACCATTGGAATAAAACACTGTTTAAAGTATAGCTGTAAAAAAAAATTCTTTTGAATTCAGTGTTTGCTTTTACATTTACCACATTTAAACAAGGCTTAAAAAACACAAAAAACACACTCATTATATCTTATTTTTACAACTACTTTAACATATTTTTAACATTCTTAAATTTCTCAAAACACAACTTTAGAGCTTGATGTTCTACCGACTAAAGTCTATGCTTCTGATGTTTAGAGTCTGTTAGGAAGAACAAAAGTCCCTTTTAATACTTAGGTAAGAAATGTCCTGATATCTTTTGGTGTCGCTTGTTTACCACCACTGGCCTCTCAATTGCAGTAGGAATCCTTCTCTTGTTGCCCGCGCTGGGCTCTTTTTTTTTTTTTTTTTTTTCTCGCCGGCAGGCTGTGACTCCACTGTAGCCACCGCTGGTCAGCTCGGCTTCCCCCCGAGCTGCTTGGCTCCCCCCGTGGCTTCGGGGCGCGTGTGTCGGAGGGGGGCTGAGCCCGCCCGCGCTGCAGCCGTGGCGGCACGGCCGCTCCTCCCGCAGCGGCCCCGCTGTCCCCGGGGCGGCTCCCTGTGGTGTCGGAGTGGGCGAAAAAACTTCTGGTCCCGCGGCGGGGCGGTGGCTTGGCTCGACTCGGCATGGCCGCAGCGCTGGTGGTGGCCGCCTGGCTCTGGCTGCAGGGCGCGGCTTCTCCCGCGGCGGCGGCTCGGTTCCCGCAGCGCGGCTTTCCCCGAGGCGGCGGCTCGGCTTCCGCGGTGCGGCGCGGCTTTCCCCGCGGCGCCGGCTCTCCCCCCATAGCTTGCTCAGCGTCTTGACAGGTTTATAACTCTCCCATAATAAACCATCGAATTCACGCCATCCCGTTAACTCGTAAACCGCATGGAGGATAAGGAAAATCCCCCCAGCACAGCCGTCGGTCCAAAGTCCTGTTAAATCCTTTTGCAAATTCATCCCCTTAATCTGTCTTGTCTATAAAAAAGCAATAAAAAGATCATATGCGGCTTGCCTTTCCATTACCTCTAAATCGAAAGTGCGCGCTTTTGCAGCTCTCTCAAGGTCGCGGCCGCACGTTTCGGCCAGGCTCGTCTGGTACGGACACCTGGAGCACGGCGTGTCTTGGCGTCTTTTCTTCCTCCATTTTTTTTTTTTTTTCACTGCACGCTTCTGCTGTTCCGCGGCTGCTCTTGTCCCGGCTGCAGCTTCGGACACACGGAACCCGACCCTTTTTACTCCATCTTCTCGTGGTGTTGCAATATCACGTCAAAGAGGTCACCATATATTGAAGTTGGAGGGAGAGACCCAACTTTCTTGTTCAGCATCTGACTCCGTTTATTCACTCAATCAATCACTTTTTATAACCGTGTTAATTAAGTTCATGCATATTGCAAACCCGAGCTCACAATAGGTCAGAGATAACAAACCAACCCCTCCTTATGTTTCCAATACCAAGATTTGGGTTCTCAAAGTTATTTCTTCTTTCCCAAAACAGCCAAAGATAGAATATCTACTTGTTATGAGAAAGCTGCCTGAGAACTCTGGTATGCAAGGTTCTCAAGGTCTTCACGTTTGTCACTTTTACTTGTAATTAAAAACAACCTGAGAACTTCTACTGTTTACAGAAACAGGCTGTGAGAACCTGTCCCCCACAGCTGCCTTCCAAGCCATTTCTGAAAAAATCTCCAACACAACACGAAGGAATTGGGCTGGAGCAAATCCCAAATGTCCACACTGAATAGCTTTAGTTCAAAACCTGAGGTGAGAAATGGGTGTCTAAAGACTGGAAAAGAATGCATTTAATCCTTTTTCATTTCCTGCTTAAGACCTGCAGGATCCACAAGGGCCCTGCCATCAGGCAGGTGATGCATTTTCCCCCAGAGTGCATCAGCTCTGTCTGTTACTGAATGTATGGGGTCTGCTACCTGTGCTAGAATAGACCACTTATTAGTTCATCTCTGGTTTCTGTTTCTAAACCTTTAGGTTGATAATCCTGACCAGTGGATATTTTTTGACGGAAAATATTTGAAAGAAATCTTCTTGAGAACTGTTTTCTGACAGTCACCAGATGGTGAGTTGCTCTTTTAGGCAATCCAGTTCCAGGGACAGAAGATCTTCCAGGTCCTGCTCCTTGCTGCAGGCAGGACACTGCCAAGCTCAGGGGCCTTTGACGGCGCCTTCTGACCACAGTTATCAATTCTGATCAGGACTGAGAGACAGCAGGGTGGTAGCCCAGAGTCTGAAGGTGCTTTGAGCTCTCCTGACTCTCACTTGATCCTGCACCAGCACAGGGAGCCCTGCTTGTGCAGAAGCAGCTGCCATGCACTTACCCTTGGCCAATCTGCTCCACTTCCAGGTATTTCTGGGCAAGCTCCGCCTCGCTCACAGTGTTCCCTGAAAGAGAAAACCTGGAAGACGCTCCCTCCCAGAGTGAGAGCCCGCCTTGCAGCAGAGCCAGAACCAGCCCCGCTCCCTGGGGCTGTGAGCCCCTTGGTGTCAGCTGGGGAAGGACAATAAATGGCTCGGTGACATTCAGCTGCAGAACAACCCTGGGTGCACCCGATGCCCAGACACACACAGCACCTGCTCGGGCACCCAGGAACAGAGCAGACGTACTCAGCTGCATCAGGCACCACTCCCCTCTCCCCTCTGGCTGCAGGGCTGTGCTGCTGTCAGAATTTTCAGCCCAGGATCCCACAGTGGAGGGAGCTTCATTGTCCTCTTCCCAAGCAGAGGGAGCTTCTCCATCCTCTTCCCAAAATGCTGCAGCTTCTCCATCCTCTTCCCAAAATGCTGCAGCTTCTCTATCATCTTTCCAAGCCCAGGGATGCTCGCTGCCCATTTCCCACTCTCCTCTTCCCAAGACACAGGATGTCCTCCATCCTCATCCCACACTGGGAGATGTCCTCCATCCTCATCCCACTCCATGGGAGCTTGGCCATTCTGGTCCCACACCAGGGCACATCCACCGTCCTCGTCCCACGCCGGGAGATGTCCCCTGTCCTTGTCCCACCCTGTGGGAGCCTCACCGTTGCATTCCCACACCGCGGGATGTTCGCCCTCGTCTCCCAGAGCAGTGGGAAGTTCACTGTCATCTCCCGGCACTGAGGGAAGTTCACCATCGGCCCCCAGAGCAGTGGGAAGCTCACTGCTGTCTTTCTCCTCTTTGGCCTCCTCTTTGGGAGCAGAGGGAGCCAAAGAGGAGGTGCTGGTGCTGCTTTTGTGCCCTGAGGACAGACGGCAGCGTGAGGGACGGGAAGTTCTATCTCAGTTATCACCTTATTTATCCTCAGCTGCACATCCAGCTGCACTAAGCAGAAATTGGGTTTGGAGCTGTTCCAATTAACAATGGGCTAAAGTTGACATTGCCACTTATTGTTAGGAATTCAATATTCCACCATGGCTAAAGCCAGCAAGCAATCCTCTGCCTGCAAAACCAGACCTGCAGCTCTTCAAAAGCTCTTCAGCAGAAAAGGAGAAAACTGATGGGAATTCCTTTGCTGCTGCTGCTGCTGCTGCTGCTGCTGTAGGCACTGACAGGAACTTTCCTTCAGCCTCCCAGGCTGGCACTCGGCTGCCACATGCCAAGCTCACAACCTGCTCACAATTCCAAACACCAAAGGTTCCTTTCCCACTCACCGAAGGAGGAGCTGCTCGGAATCCAGACATGAGGTGCCCTGCAGTTGGAGAGGGAACATGAACCAGATGCTGTTAGGAGAAAAACTGCCTGTGGTGGGAAATGCCATGGAGCAAGGCAACCCTGAGAGAGCATTTTGCTTTCACAGCATCCCTCCAGGAGCCACAGTCCCTTCCCACAGCAAGCAAGAGAACAGCACAAAATACTGGGCTGGGTCAGTTCTTGGCTGGAGCAGCAAAGGGAGGGAGCTCCAGGCTCTGCTGGCACAGACTCCCTGCTTGAGGGAACAGAACCCCCCAGGGCTCATTGCAGGTGCTGTGCATGCCCCGCTGGCTGCAGACACCCCCTTTTTCAGCTGCAGCTCCTGGCAGGAGCTCTCCCAAAGCAATGGAGTCTTCATGGCAATTTGGTTCCAAAGTCAGCTCAGGTCCAGAGGAAGAACAGAAAGCACACAGCAAGCCCAAAGCCACAGAAGCTGCACTGAGGGAAAACCTCGACTTATGTGTCAAGTGGGTTAAAAAATATCCTGAAAAAGCCACAGATTACAGCGTGCAAACTGCAGCAGCCACGTGCTGCATCATTTTGGCTGCGCTGCACACGTCTGCAGCCTGTGGCCCTGCAAGCACAGAAGGACACCCGTCAGGGCTGGGCTGGCTGCTGAGAATGCCTCGGGCAGGAGGATCCTCCGGCAGCGAGCCCAGAGCCACTCTGGGCACTGAGGCCTCCGTGTCCCACAGCAACGGGAACACCACGGGGACGTGGTGCTGCTCCTGAGACATCCCAGCAGCAGCTCAAGCAGAAACCGCCTGGAAGATTCTCCTGTGTCACAAAGGAGCACAAAGAACCCTCCCAGGGCACAGCCCATGGCCCAAAGGGTGCAAGAGGAACTCGGGAAATGCAGCAAACAAGGACACCCCACAGCCCAGCCTGAACACTGAGGAGGAACAAGGACGGCACCAAACCAAAGGAAACGTGACCTTTAGTCACTGATGCTTCTGACTAAAAGCAGCAAGCCTTGTTCCATCTGGGATCTTTGTTCTAGTTCTAAAAACAAGCAAGGTTCCCCACTCTAAATACACAGAAGGCAGGAACTGGGGAGGAGGTGGGATTAGGAAGGAGGAGGAGGAGGAGGGAGAGAGGAAAAGGAGGAGCAGGAAGAGGAGGAGCAGGAGCAGGAACAGGAGGTTCCAGTGCCCCTGTGGCCGCAGCGGCGGGACCATCGCCACCAGGTCGTCCTGCAGGTGAGCGGGGAGGGGGAGCCCGTCCCAAATCCATCGGGGGGTCCCTGAGAGGGTTTTTTATTGGGGCGTGTTTGGAGCTCGCAAATTGTGAAATTGACCTCAAATATCATCTGGTGTCTCTGGGAGGTTTTTTCCTCTGTGTGTGTAGGTTTGGATCTTGCAGGAGCCCAAAGCTGAGCCCCTTAGGGGATCTTTGGGGGCCCGTGTGGCCATTGCCCAGTATGGGCAGGGGAGGACATTGGTCCTGGGGACCCCCGGGAGAGCAGAGGAGGGGAACCTCTGGGACCCCCAGAGTGGGGAGAGCAGAGAGGGGCGATCCCAGAGCTGGGGGACCCCGGCAGATTGGAAAGGGGGGGAGCCTGGAGAGGAGGGACCCCTGGGATCCCTGGGATCTCAAAGCAGAGCATCAGGGGAGAAGGGACCCAATGGACCCCCAAAAGCCCCTCGATCATCCCTAAGCAGGACGCCAGAGAATGGAGAACCCCTGGAACCATTGGACTCCCATGATCCCAAGGAAAGGAAACCTCTGGAACCCCAAAAGTGGAGAGATCAGCAATAGGGAAGTCCTGGGAGAGTTTTTTCGGGCTGAATCTTGATATGTGGAGATTTTCATGGACACAAGACTCCTGCTGAGTTCTAGAGATGGACCTGGCCAGGAGGAGCCTCTACTCCAAGGCGCTCCCACCTTGGTTTCCCCCAAACCAGGGTTTGTCATTCCCAAGCTGTGGCCAGATGGAGGAGGAGGAAAAGCCCCAGAGATCCCTCACAAGGAGGGGCTGCAAACCCATCCCAGGGAGCTGAGAGGATGAAAGAGCCCCCCTGAGCCAGGAAGGCGGCCGGAGATGCAGCCAGAGCTCAGAGCTGGTGGAGAAGCCCCATGGCAGGGAGAAGCCCCACAAGTGCTTGGAATGTGAGAAGGGTTTCAGCTCCAGCTCCACCCTTATGGAACACCTGAACATCCATACTTGGGAGAGGCCCTGGGAGTGTGGGGAATGTGGGAAGAGCTTCAGTGGGACCTCTGACTTCAGCAAGTGCCACAAGATCCACACTGGGGAAGGGCCCTAGGAGTGCTTGGAATGTCAGAAGAGCTTCAGGTGGGATTCAGAGATCGTCACTGACCAGCACTTCCACATCAGGGAGAGGCCCTGCGAGTGTCCCGAGTGTGGGAAGAGCTTCGTGCGCTGCTCCAGCTCCATCCCCCATGGGAGGATCCGCGCTGGATGATCCCCAGTGACCCCCGTTGGGCAGAGCCCTGGTGACCCCTGTTCTGAGTGATCCGTGTTGGGCAGGAGGGTGTTGGGAGATTTCTTTCCCTTCTCCTTGTGCTGCTGTGATTTGGTTAGTAATAAATTCCCTCCGTGTGCCCAGGCTGGGTCTGTTGTGTCCGTGCTGGATTTGCTGAGGGACCTCTCCCGGTCCTTGTCCCCACGCAGGAATCCTCGGTTCCATTTTCAGTCCCTGTGCGGCTGCGGGGGGCAGGGACAGAGCGGCTCTGGGGTGCGTGGCATCGGGCCAGCGTCACCGCTCGCCACGAGCTGCCCTGAGATGCCGCGCACCCATGGGCACGCATTGCTGGGCTCACCTGAACTCCCACCTGCCCAGCGCCCCAAGGTTCCCCCTGCCCAAAAAACCCCCAGCTCGGGGCTGCAGCGTCCCGGAAAGGCCTCAGCCAATGGGAGCGCAGGCAGGCGGCAATGCAGCCAATGAGAGGTCGGGGCGTTGGATTGCCTCATCGGTTGCCGGGCAGAGCCCGTGGCCGATCGCTGCCCAGAAGCGGCGGCAGCCAATGAGAGCGCGCGGCGCTGCCGAGCCCGCCCTGCTCCGGACTGGCGCTCCCAGCGCAGCGCGGCTGCTTTGGGGCTGCTGCTCCCTGCCCGGCCCCGGCCATGGGGCGAGGGGCGGCAGCTGGGGCCCTGCTGGTGGCACTGGTGGTGCTGGGAGCCCCCCCGGCTGCGGGCGCGGAGCTCTCGGGTGAGCGGGGGGCGGGAGGCGCTGGGACAGGGGAGGAGAACGGGGAAAAGGGGGCGAAGGGGGGAGCCCGGAATGGAGGAGGAGGAGGAGGGGACCCCCCAAAGGGAGAGCGGGAGGGTCTGAGGGGCTGCGGGAGGGGAGGGGGGTGGGAGACGGTGGGGGAGGGGGGGAAAGGGGAGGTGGGACACCAAGTCCCAGCGGGAGGGGGCTGAGGATTGAGGGATTTGTGGGAAAATGGGGACATGGGACCCCAAAAGTGATTTTGGGAGCGGCCGGAGGTGGGAGGGGAGAGGATGTGGAAGGGGACATGGGGGAAGGGCGGCAAAGAGGAAGCGGCAGCGCGGGCAGGAGGGTCCCATGGCAGCCGTGGGAGACAGGGGGTGCGGGGCGGGGATCCGGGGTGGCCCCCGGAGCTCTGGGGGTGCGGAGCGGGGGGCGCCCCCTGAGTTGTGTCCTGCACACACAGGGGTGTTTCAGCTCATGTTTAAGTGCGAGTGTTACTTCATTAACGGCACGGAGAAGGTGAGGTTCGTGGAGAGGTACATCTACAACCGGGAGCAGTTCGTGATGTTCGACAGCGACGTGGGGCTGCACGTGGGGTTCACCCCCTATGGAGAGAGGTTTGCCGGGAAGATGAACAGCGACCCGGCTAGACGGGAGTACTCACGGACTGCGGTGGACTGGTACTGCCGGTACAACTACGACTAGTACACCCCGATCACTGTGGACGCCGAGGTGAGCGCGGGGCAGAGCGTGTCCCCTCCGGCCCTGCCCGGCCAAATCCCTGGAGCCCCTCAAAACCTCCCTGGGAATCTCCCCAGAGCCCCCAGCCCTCCTTGTGCCCATCCCCGTGGCCTCCTGTCCCTTACCAGTCCCTCCCAGTCCTCTCCAATTCATTCCCAATCTCTCCCAGTTTATTCCCAGTCCCACCCAGCCCCTCCAAATCAATTCTCAATCTATTCCGAGTTCATTCACAGTTCAATCTCAGACGTCCACCCTCTCTCCCAGTGCACCCCAGCTGATCCCAGTGTGTCCCCGCTCTCTCTCTCCCAGTGCCCCCCAGCGTGTCCATCTCGCTGGTGCCCCCCTCCAGCTCCCAGCCCGGCCCCGGCCGCCTGCTCTGCTCCGTGATGGATTTCTACCCTGCTGCCATCCAGGTGAGGTGGTTCCAGGGCCAGGAGGGGCTCTCGGAGCACGTGGTGGCCACCGACGTGGTCCCCAACGGGGACTGGACCTACCAGCTGCTGGTGCTGCTGGAACCACCCCCCCCCGGCGCGGGCTCAGCTACAGCTGCCAGGTGGAGCACGTCAGCCTGGAGCAGCCCCTGAGGCGGCACTGGGGTACGGGGGAGCCCCTGGGGGCGCTGGCAGAGCCACTGGGCTGTGCTGGGAGCCACTGGGAGGGAGCTGGAGAGAGCCGGGCTGGGACTGGGAGAGGGGCTGGGGGCTGGGCAAGGGCTGGGAAGGGGTTTGGGGGATGCTGGGGAGGGTGGGATGGGGTTGAAGGGGGCGCTGGATGTGACTGGGAGGGAGTTTGGGGGTACTGGGTGTGACTGGGAGGGAGTTTGGGGGCGCTGGGTGCAAAGGGCAGGGGATTTGGAGGATGCTGGATGCGAGTGGGAGGGACCGGAATGAGCCTGGACGGGGCGCTCGGAGCGCCTTGGTGTGTCGGTGAGAGGTTTTGGGGGTGCTGACCCCTGCGGAACCCCCAGAGATGCCGCCGGACGCTGCCCGCATCAAGATATTGATGGGGATTGGGGGCTTCGTCTTGGGTTTCGTCTTCCTGGCGCTGGGGCTCGGCTTCTCCCTGCGCAAGAAGGTCAGGGCGGGTGCCGGGGGTGGCGTCCCCGCCGGGGCGGAGCGTGTGCGCTCCCGCCGGGGCCCCAGCCCGGTGTCACCCCCTTTTCTCTGCCCACAGAGCTCCTGAGCCGGCGGCAGCCGCAGCCCCTCCCCGTGGGCTCGGGCCCGGCCGGGACCCCCCGCTCCGTCCCCGCTCCGTTGATTTTGGGGGGGTCCCGTGTCCCCCCAGCCCCGCTGGCGCTCTGCCCCCGCCCAGTGCCTGCTCCCAGTGCTCCCAATAAAGCTTCCCAGTTGGGCCCGGGGCCGTTTATTGGGGGCGATGGGGAGGGGTTTGGTGGGGGGGGCGATGGGCCGGATTTGGGCAAAGGGAGGGGGACAAAGGTGGGGGCTGGGCTCGGGGGGAGGGGTCGCTGCCCACGGATGCCGCAGTGCCCGGTGCGGGACGAGCTCCGTGCGCCGCTCCATCTCCATCCCCCGTGGGAGGATCCACGCTGGATAATCCCAGGCGCCCCCCAGGGTCAGAGCCCCCGTGCTGGGAACACACCTGGCTGGGGGTTCCACATCTTCCTGGCCCCCCCGTGGATACCTCGATGAAGGCTGGGAGATCCCGGCTACTTTTCTTGTTTCTGCTCCTCTCCTCATCTCCACCTTCTCTTCCCCCGGTTCAATCGCTCCCCACCCACCGCCGGTTCTCCTCCCACCTCCTTCCCCTGTTCTCTCTCACATCCCCCTCCCCTTCCTCAATGGTTTCTTGAAGGGTCCAGTTCCATCTTTCCTTGGCTACAGCCCTGAGGGCTTTTCCAGCTGACTTCACTACTGCACTCTCAGACTGAGAGTGGGGAATCTTGGTGCTTGGTTTCCACATTCCAGCTGCTTTTGACAGGGTTTGTTTCTGTCCTCAGCTGATTTACCCTCTGTGCTCAGCTCAGCCCTGAGCAGGAGCAGCGCAGCTCCATGGTGGGCACTGCTCACTGGATGGCCCCAGAAGTTGTGACCAGATCTCCTTATAGCCCCAAGGTGGACATCTGGGCCTTTGGCACTGTGACCATCGGGATGGTGGAAGGAGAACCTCCTTACTTCAGGGAAACGGCGGCCATGGTAAGAGGCAAATTCTGCAGTGGCTGCAGAGGCCTGTGAGCACAGGGGGACGCTGCACTGGGAGCAGCAGCTGGAGGTTTCTGCACATGGGAAGGGAATTCCCAGAGGACTCCAGCCCCAACACAGAAGAATATTCCTCAGTCTCCAGCAACAATTTGCTTTGGGATTTATGTTGTTGCAGCTCTTCTGGCTGTGACGATGACCTGAAAATGTGAAGCAAGTGCATCAGGTCTAATGTTATCTTGCAAGAAAACCCCACACCAACCCTACATCCTGCCCCCAAACCCAACAAGATTTCTGCAGGAGCTTCTAAAAGACATTTTGCAAGTTGATCTCCCCCCTGATCCTTCTCACTGGGAAACTCGTCCAAAACCTGAAGATGATTGTTTAACATCCCCATAGTCTAACATGTTTCTTTCCTAGTCCAAGCTACTTTCTCTGTGTCACCAAGCCTGAGCTTTCAGCATCACAAACCTCCTGGTCCTTGCCTGGCAGTTTCTGGGATGGGGTATCAGGAATGCATTTACTTGAGCGTCAGTGGCACTGCAGAGATGCACTTGATGTAAGAATCCTCCAGACAACACTGACTCTAGAAAATGGCCTGTAAAGCTGGTGTCCACATTTGGAGAAGCAAAATGTGCTATTTCTGATGGAGGTTCCTATTGACAGAGTCAGCCAATGCAACTGGCTCTCAAGGCGAGATCATTTGGATGTTGCAGTGGCTGTGGCAGCCCCAGAGTTTGGGTTGTTTGGCTGGCATAGCAAAATGAGCTGTGAGCAGCATCTGTGGCAGGGAGGAAAGTGCCCCTGGAGCTGGGGCTGAGGCCCGGGGTGGATGTGAGCCCGTGTGGGTGTGAAGGGAGCTGGCAGAGCGCTGAGTTTGCTTTCCCTGCAGGCTCGCGCTCGGATCCGGCAGAACGGGAGCCCGCAGCTGCAGCAGCCCCAGCGCCTGTCGGCTCTGCTGCGGGACTGCCTCGAGTGCAGCCTGGAGCCGGACGAGGAGCGGCGCTGGGCTGCCCAGGAGCTGCTGCAGCTGAGGGCCAGGGGCTGCAGGGGAAGCAGCAGCGCCAGGGAGGGGTTTTCTTGTGGGGCCCCCTCCGACAGTCTCCAGTCTGGCTGCGTTCCACACGCAGAGCAAGCAGAATCCTCGCCTGCTGTGGCTTGGCAGGCTCCTTTGGAGCTCATCTGGGCCTGGTGCCCCACAGCGAGCAGGGACATCTTCAAGCAGCTCAGGGGGCTCAGCCTGACCTGTACTTGGTTGTTTCCAGGGAGGAGGCACCTCCCACATCTCTGGGCGCCTTCTGTCAGTGTTTCCTCACTCTGCTGGTTAAAAAATTCTTCCTTAGATCTAATCTGAGCCAGCTTCCCTCTCCTGGGTTTCAAACCATTTCCCTTTGTCCTGTTGCAACAGAGCCTGTGAGGAACTTGACTCTGGAAAGTAACAGTTCATTTCTTTTCTTTGTATCCTTTGGGCAGCACCCATTTTTATCATCAGCCAAGCCTCTCTCCAGCCTGAACCCTGTGATCACTGCAGCGAAGCAACTGAGGGAGCAGCAGAGAAGATGAAGCCCTTGAGGACAGCTTTCGGTTATAGTAGTCAGGACAACTAGTTAGTTATGGTAGTTAGCACTGGTAGTTTATGGTAGTTAGGACAGCCTGTTTGTTATGGCAGTTGTTTGAATAAAAACTCTCTTAACCCTCCACTGCCTTGCCGTGTCCCTTCCTCCTCCCGCTGTGCCTCAGCTGCCCAGAGCAATGTGAGGGGAGAGCGGGCCCAGCCTGGCCCAGAGCTGAGCCCCAGCAGAGCCCTGGCAGAGCCCAGAGCAGCCTCCGCACCTCAGAGTCAGCCTGGAAGGAGGCGCTTGGAGCCTTCTCGGCTGCACCCGGCTCTTGGTTACAAACTGGGTGTGCTGGAAAATGCCACCGGCTCTGCACGAGGGCAGAAGGGGCCCGGGGAAGGCCCAAGTGCTCCATGCAAGGGAAAAACCTGCCCTGGGTTTGTTATAAATAACTGGGTAGTGTTGGCTTTTGCTATTATGTATTGACTTCTGCAAAATATTCTTAATCACAACGAGTTTGATAGAGTACAGTTTGTAATCACTTTTAACTGCTTTTGTTGTAGTATAATTTGTCAGCTTTTTGTGGCCAGTGCCCTGGCCCCTGTGTAGCTCATATCCTCAGAACATCATTTGTGGATGATATTTTAGTCTGTGGACAGAGTGAAAAACATACATTATAGTTTTGGCTTTTGCAAAATATTACAGTGGATGCCAGATGTTGTCCATTATAATGTTAACTTTTGCAGAAGTAGCTGTACTTGTGCAATAATAATGCTTTTATTTTTGTAAATAACTGACAATAACACTTCAGAAATATTTGTGAAATAGCTAATGTTCATTTCAAGTACTCGTGGAAATAGCTAAAACCCTCTGCATGGTCAGATAACATTTCAGGAAGGGATGTGATGAGGACCCCTGCCACTGACCCTTCCACTGTCAATAACTGTCACCTGCTGAAATCACAGAACAGGGGCCCTTGTGAGGCAGTGACACACAGCCCTCAAAACAGCAATCCATGATTCCTGCACGTGCTCCAAAATGGCAAGTTGGGCGTCAACCCAACCTAAAGAATTCCTGGAACATGTAAACGAGTTCAAATAAATGTTTGAATATGTATAGCCATTATGAATATGTATTTGAACAACAAAATGGAAAAACTAGACAAGAAGAGTTGCTGTGGTTAACCGGTGTGCCTCTGGCCATCGCCAAGCACCCAGCGCTGTTACTGATTTGTCCCTTATTATTCCTTATTAAACTTTCAAAAATTCTAAAGAGTCTCCTTTCTCACAAAACCCAAGGTGCTCACCCCTTGTTCTTCCCCCAAAGCCAGGATTTCTCAATCCTAAAGTTCGGATGGAGGAGAAGGAGGCTGCGAGGAAAGGAAGATGCACTGGTGTGGAGTCCCATGGGAGTCTTAATCTCCCACCCATGGAGGACTGGTCCCCAATAAGAAGAGTAGATTTCAAGGTTATGGTGAGAAGCTTGCTTCTCCCATACATCTCTGCAGGCACATGCTGATTTATGGAAAGTTATGTTACCCCAATTGCTCGTTTGCCTAATTACCCTAGTTCAACCCCTGTTACCCATTTGTGGTTAGTCCTTAGAATGTTCTCCCTCTCTGTCCCTCCATTGGCCCTAATTTACTGCATTCCTCTGCCCCTGTTTCCCCATTAGCTGACCCGACCCTTAACCCCTCCTTTGCACCATTTTCCCCCATATCCATTGGACCCTGACCCTCAGCTCCACCCTCACTACTCCATATAAAAACTCCCTGTGCCCTCAGCTTGCGCCCTGTGTTTTTCCCTGGGCCCTGTTCAGCTCTGTGCCCTATTCCTGTACCAATAAACCCAGTTTGCTGCAGATCATACCCAGACCCATCCTGCCGACTTTGTCAGCTTTATAAAGCAGCCGTGAGCTTCGGGCTCCGGAGTGCCGGACGCTCCAAGGGCCTCGGCAGCTCCAGGACACTCCAGGCTGGGACAGTTAGGCAGGGCAGGAGGAATCACTGCCCCTTTCCCCTCTCTGCTGCTCCATCTCCCAGCCCAGCATCGCTGCAGGACAGCCTCACTGCCAACGCCATCCTGCCAGGGATGGACTGGGGGATCTCCTTCCCCTTCCCTCTGCTATGGAGGCAAATCCCATCTTCTCCTTGTCCACCCTCCTTCTTCTCCTCATTCTGTCCTTCATCCATCCACGTTCCTTTCCCATCTCCTTCTCCCTTGTTCCTTCCTCTCCTCCTGCCTTTTCCTTTGCCCTTCTCCCTGTCTCTCCCTCTCCTTGTCCTTCCTCCCCCAGGCACTGAGCTGCAGACAGAGACCAGGGAGAATAAATCCCGGTGACAGAACCTCGTGGAAGAGGCCATTTGGAACGGCTCCACAGCACAGGAATCCAACGGGGAGGAAAAGTCCCCAAGATCCCACACGAGGAGGGGCTGCAAACCCAGCCTGGGGAGCTGTGAGGAGGTAAAACCCTCCCTGTGCTGGGAAGGGTGTGGGGAACGTGAGAAGAGCTTCAGGCAGAGCTCAGCTTATTCCTGGCTCCACCAAAAACGGCAGTGACAGATGCAGAGATCCACGGTGCTCCAGAGATCCCCCTGTAGATCCACGAGGATGCAGAGAAGTTCCTGGAGAAGTCTCTGGTGGGAGAGAGCCCAGGGTGCAGCAGGGGAACGACTCCTGTCCCTGAGCAGAGGGAGAAGCCCCGGGGCATGAACTGAGCCCGGCCCCATTCCCTGACTGCGGCACTGCCGGGGTAGGAGGTGCAGCTGGAAGGAGGGAGGCATGGTGGAAAGCTGCATTTAAGGCTCTTCACTTACTTCTCATTATCCTGCTCTGAGTTTTTGGTGTTTTCTGTCAGAAATCTCTCCCACCCCCCACTCATCCACAGGGGTTTGGGGCCGTTTTCCCTTTTTGGGGGAAATCAAAACGATGCACTGATGCTCCTAATTAGGGGCAGGAGAAATGAGGCTCCAGGGCTTCCCGCTGAGCCGGAGCCACCGGAGCCGCAGTGCTGGGAAAGCCGTGCCGGGAGCTGCGGAGAAGTTTGTTTGTGTTTTCAGCTCAATCCCACTCGATCCCAGGCCCGTTCCAGGGCTGTTCCTCAGCTCCGGCTCTGCCCTCACGCAGCCCGGGGGGGGGAGCCTGAGAGCACGGGGCGGGGCTGTGCTGTGTGCAGAGCCCGCCCCTGGCTGGGATTGGGCGATGATGCCGTCAGTCGTGGTTGTGGCGCGCTGATTGGTGGGAGCGGGGCGGATCAGGGCCCCGGTGGCGGGCTGAGGGCAGCCGTGGCTGGGCAGTGGCGCCGTTCTCGGAGCGTGTGTGCGGTCCCGCAAGTGGCGGCAGCGGCCGGAGCGCGGTGAGGCGGCGGTGGAGCTCGGAGGCGGCCGCAGCGCAGGTGGGAGCCGCGCTGGGTTGTGCGGGGGCTCGGGGCTGGCTGCGGGCCTCGGGGACGGCAGGGGGCTCGGGCGGGTTCGTTGTGCCGCGTCCGGCCCGTGTTGCCGCTGGCGTGAGGGCGCTGCGGGAGCGGCTGCCCGCGGTCTCCTTGCGGCCGCTGCCTCGGCAGGAGCTGCTGCCGGAGCAGCGCTGGCTCGGCCCGGTTGCTGTGGCTGGGACAGAGGGGGCTGCCCCGTGCTCGGGGCTGTGCAGGAAATTTCCGTTGCCGGAGGTTTCTGTGCCCAGAGGAGTCCTGTAAAAGTGACTTTATTGCTGAGCAGAGGGAGAGGCCGTGGGGCATTTGCCGTGCGCTCTCTGCCATTGTTGTAGTTCGCAGCCTCCTTTTTATCCTCATTTTCCCGGCTGTGTCTCCCTCTCCCTTTGCCCACTGGCTGAGGTACTTGGAAGGTTCAGACCTCCCGATCGGCCAACTGCACGTCCTCGTTATTGTGCATCCCCACTTCTGTAAAACAGCCGATATTCACGGCTCTGTTAAGTTTTTATTCTTGTCGAAGTTCAGGAATTTAGTGGGACTTTGTCTGAGTAGCGGTCCGTGTTAATTAGTAAGAGTTTTTGAAACTGATGGTTTCTCCCTTCCTTATCTACGACTCCCTGACCCAATCTCCGGGAAGATTCGCTCAGTGAATTTTTTTTTTTCTTTTTTCCTTACTGAGTCTTCTTTGGTTTGGGATTATTCTCAGTGCCCTCATTCCCAGTCCTTCTGTAGCCGTTTCTGGATCAGGAGGCCTGGCTGCCATTCGCATCCCCTCGCTCAGCTGCTGAATGAGCTGCACTCTCAAGGTGTAGAGCATGGTAAAAAGATGTTGTTGCTGCAGCACATCAGAGGAGAAACAGCATTCGTTTAACACATAGTCTGCCAGGGAGCCACAAAACCGTGTCCCATTCCCATTCTTTCCACGTTTGGACTGGTAGATGAGCTGCTTTCTTCTTTCCTTTGTTATCTGTTTCATCACTTTTCCTTTGTGATCTATTTGCCAACAGCAGTTTGAGTCATTTAATTTTCCACAAACTCCTACTCCTTCTGATAACAGATGATCTGATCCCATCCCATGGTGAAGTGTTGTGTTCCTCATTTCAGTGGATCGGTCGGCAGGAAGGTCAGGAGCTGGAGCTGTCTGATTGGTTATTATTGCAAAGGCAGCTTGTAATCTAATGATGCCATTGAAATGAGAAATGGGTTCTGTGGCTCCTGGTATGAATTGATTCGAGTTCCCAGGGGCTGGTCCATGGTGTTGTAGGATTTGTTCTGCTGGCCGTTCATCTTTTACCCCTTTTGGGGGCTCCATTCAGCCAAGACTTCATCAATTTACCACTTTTCTCTAATTGAATCATGAAATCCTTGGATTCCCAACTGATTTCCCTGAGCTTGTGGCAGCAAGAACATCTCTGCTCTAATATACCCTGTATAACACAGACAGTGACAACACATGTTGGAGTGGGCAGAGGGATGATTCCCCCCCCCATTTATTTAAAGTGAAGTTTTCCCAACGTTGTCCATTTGCTCTTTCCCTTTGCAGCTTCACCTGTTTCTGTTGCAGGGTCAGATATCCTCCCCCTGGGCTCTGCCTCCAGCTGTGCAAATTCCATCAGTGCCAGCAGGCAGAGCTTGGGGTGAGGGGCAGAGGAAATCAGCCCAATTCCTGCCCCAGGCAAGAGACCCAGGTGCATTGTCCACACTTTGCCCAGCAGTGTTCATTTGCATTTCTAAAGCTCTTCTGCAGGCTGCCTGGAATGAAGCTTCCCTTCCTGCTGCTGGGCAATGTTGATGTTTTGTTGCTGGTCATTATCTCTGTGGGTATCTTTTGTGCTGTTCCCAGTCTGTTCAGGTGTTAAACTCATCTCCATTGAGTGGTGTAACACCCCTTGAAAAAAACCTTTAAAATAATTTCCCTAAGGCAAAGAAAACCAAGCCTGAGTAGAGAAATAAGGTTTAAAAGAACCGAAATCGGTACATTTTGCAGCAGTGCAATGGCAGGCAGCCCAGAATGTGGGTGTCAGTGAGCCCCAGAGTGGAATTGTGCCCTGGTGTTCCCCAGCAGCTGTGGCAGTGCAGGCCCAGGCAGCGCTGAAGCTGCAGCAGTGGCAGCAAGGCTTGGCCCCAGTGGCTGGAGATGGCAGAGGAGGGTGGCCAGGATTGCAGAGGATTCCAGCCGAGGATCTGTGGGCAGGCGCAGGGGCTTGGCCCGCTGTGGAGCCCTGGCTGCTGCTGCGTTGACTTCAGGGCAGGCTCAGGGGCGGCCTCCCATCCTCCTGCTGCGGGCGGGAAGTGCAAATCTCCGGGGCTTCAGAACCCTTGAGGCCAGGCTGAGGGGTCCCCCCGTGTTGAGCTGTGCTGGCGGCTGTTTCTGGCCTCAGGGACACTTGGCATGGGCCCCTTGGCCACCAGTGGTGCTGCTTTGCACTCCTTGGGCAGGAGCCGATGTCCTGGCTGGGTGTTGGCAGCAGCAAAGTGCCAGGGCAGGCTGTGTGCCAGCCCAGCTTGCTGTGGGAGAATATGCCTTGATATCTGCTCCAGTGGTTGCTGAAGCAGTGAGAATTGCTTTTGCCCCCCTGTTAGGTGCCATGGTTTCAGCAGAACATATAGAAGCCTTCCTGCTCAGGGCATTTCAGTGCCAGGCTCTCACAAGCACCCACAGCTGCGTGGGTTGAGCTGAGCATGGGGCGGTGACCTGCGCTGTGTCTGATTCCCCTTCCTTAATAACAGCCTGTCTTGTAGCTCTTTTCCCTTCTGCTGCCCCTGCAGAGCCATCCACGAACACATTTCCTCCCTCAGACCAGGGAATGTCCCATCAGTCTGTCCCAGCCTGGGTCTGGAGCTCTGTCCCTGAGTGCAGTCCTGGGTTCCTTGCCAGCCCCTCTCCAGGCTGTTCAAACAGGAGGCTGGGTTAAACCCTTGCCCTGTCCTCAGTTCTGAATCCTCCTGTGCCACTGAACAAGTTTCATACTGTAATAACTGAGCCCTGCTCATCCATGTAGAGGCTCTTTTGGTAGTCAAAGATTTACCTTGATGCCAGACTTGAAATTTAGGAGATCCTCCTGCTGTCATCAGTTTTCAGGCCTCACCTCCCATGAAAGCTGTGTCTGCACAGTTCTGCAGACAATGAGGCCACTCTGTGGCCCCTGGGTTAAGCATTTCAGCACCAGAATTCCTTTGGCAAGAACCTGTTTAACGTCCACTTATAATTCAGCTTCTTTTACCCTGTCTGGAAGGCCCAGGCCAGCCGCCTCAGTTAATCTTCATTTTAACACTTGAAAATTCTGTGTTTCCTCCTGCTGTGTATCCATCCAGTTTGTTGACTGGCAGGATAGGAGTGTTGTAGGGAGACATCCTTGGCTCAAAAAGCCCTGCCTTTAACAGGGACTCAATACCAGGCTGTGAGCCTTTCCTTCCCTGTCTTGGAACAGGGTATTTCTTGTCCTGGTTGCTTTAAAGTAATTTGTAGAACTTCCATATCTAATTTTCCCTCTTTCCCTGGGGCTGCCCACACTTTGGGGTTCACTTCAGCATGGGCCTTGTCAGATTTTGGCACAAAGGTAGAATAGAACTAGCCTCTGTATCCCTTTTAGAGTATTAATATCCAGCTCTCAAATTCCTTCCTGTTTAATTACAATCACAGGAGGAAGAAAAAACAATTCATTTAATTCAAACCTAACCCCCACATCTTCTAATAGTGGTTGAACAAATCATACCTGCTCATCTTTCCCACTCATTCCCTTAAAAATTAAAATATTCCTTTACTACTTTCCCCTTTACGTCTAAGATTCAGAGTGCACTGAGAGGCCCCTGTGTCCATCAGAAAATGCCTCCTCTCAATGCAGACCCACCCTGAATGTTCTCCAGGGCTCCAGTGTGGAGGGTCCCTGGTGTGATGGGAGCTGTGACAGCCCTGCCAATCCATGTCCATCAAGGGGTGGACTTGCTGGTGCTGAGGGTGCTGCTGTCTGTGCTTGCAGTGTCCTTGTGCCCTGCAGCTGGAGCCCTGGTTCCTTGCCAGGGGCTGTTTGGGTGGGCTCTCCCCTGCCGAGGAGGGCAATGCCTCTGCCAGGTGCTTGTGGCCGAGCCGTGCCCTGGGTGCTGGGGCCCCCTTGGGCGCTGGGGTTGATCCCTCAGGGGCTGTAGGAACTGTGCCCTGGCCTTTGCCTTCAGCTTGGCCTTTTGCTGCTCCCTTCTTGCACTCACCTGCTGTGCCTTTGTGCCCAAGTGCTGCAGGGCCTTCTTGTGCCCCTCCTGCAGCCCCCTCAGTGCCTGTGGGTGCTTGTCTTGCTTTACAAGAGAGGTGTCTGCCAGGGAAGGCAGAAAAAGACTCTCTTGGAATGGAGAATGCAAACCCCCTCCCTCTTAAATTTTAGACTAGTGAAATGAAGGGGCTCTCAGGCAAAGATATGGGAATAGGAATACCAGTTCTTTACTAGTGTGTATAATAAAGCAAAGAAACAGCAACAGCTGCGGCACTGACAGCAAAGAGAGCCCGGAGCCAGTCCCGGCCTTTGGGCTGCGGCGCTTTCCCCTTGGGTGCAGTTCCGGGCACGGCCGGCAGGGGCGCTGGTGGCTCCCGCGGGGCGGGGCAGCGCATCCCTCCCATGGGAACCTCTCTGAACGGAAATAAAGCAATCCCTTCATCTAACTCTTTCACTTTTTTACCTTCTATAGCCTTTCTCCCGTGTTTTGGGAATGAATTTGGAGAGGGCTATCTTTTAACTGAGCTCCTAGTGTTTTGATAAGGTGATTCCTGTAGAGAGAGAGAGAGTTTCCCTGAACAGCCGGAGCTGAGGTTACCACGGGGATGTAACTCAGAGCAGGGCGGGGTCAGGGGAGGATATCCCGCCGAGGCTCGGTAGGAGTGTGGGCAGGGTCTGCAGCCGGAATCGGCAGAGGGGGATCTTCCCGTGGAGCCCGAGGCGGAGCGTGGGCAGCCCCCACATGGCTGATGGCGGCTGATCCGGCAGCTCCCGGCAGAGCAAAGGCAGGTGGGAGAGCCCGGCAGCAGCGGCGGTGCCCAGCGCAGGTGGCACGGGCAGGGCAGCCGGGGATGGGATGGCTGGGACCCCCCCTGGGTGCGGTGGGTGCGGTGACCTCGGAGCAGGCGGCAGGACAGAGCAACCCCCATCTTGCCCAGCATGGGCGGCAGAGCGGCCGCGGGCCAGGCAGTGGGAGCAGGGCACACAAATTGAGCGACAGCGCCGGGGCAGGTGGAGCTGCCCTGGGCAGTGAGGCCGCACCTGGGATGGAAAGCGGGGCAGGCGCAGCTGAGGCGGGCAGCGAGCCGGGACCGGGACAGGCGCCTCGGCCGCGAACGGAGGGGGAAAGAGCTGCAGAGGATCCCACTCTCTTTCTGAATTTTCCTCTTGTTCCCTTCTCTTTCATTTTCCCTTTTTCTTTTCTTGTTTTTTCTCGGGGCATTCTGATACTTCAAGGATTTTTATTCTCCTAAAATCTCCTGTCTAACATATGGCATATTCTCTTTCTTCTACATTAAATGGGTTTTTTTAACAAATAAATCCAGAGCCTAGCAAATCCAAACTTCTGCTTTGATACTTTGAAATGGTCGATGAGCTAACTCAGGACCTCCTAATGTTGTTTTTCGCATCACCTTTTTATTTATCCTTTGGCAAATTACGGATACATCCTAAATCCAAAAATGCCAGTGCACCCATAGTTCCTTAAAAAATGATCACACAATGCTTGAGTACCCCAGTGGGTTTTCTGATGCCTGTCTTCTAATACTTGCCTAGAAGCACATTTTATTAAGTAATTGTCTTCCATCAAGAAGTTTCCATTTCCCTGATTTATCTTGTTCATTTCCTGTCTTGTTTAATTCTTTTTTTTCAGCTTCCCTGAACTTTGGAATTTCCATGTTTTCCTTGTTTACTGTTAATATTAACATAACTCATTCAGCTCCATTTTCTGCTGCATCCTTAGCTTTGTGATTTGCCAAATTATTTCTTCCTCTTTCTGGGGTCTTTCCCTTTTGGAGTTCCATAATATGTACTATAGCTATCTCTTTTAGGTGATTGTAATGCCTCTAAAATAAGTTCCTCATGTACTAGTCCTTTTCTTCTTGAATTAAGTAATCTTTTTCCTTTCCAAATTTTTTACAGGTATGTACTACTCTAAAGGCATACCTTGAATCAGTATACATAGTTCCTTTATTTTGTGTTAAATATTCTAGTGTTCTTTTTAAAGTATATAATTCACAAGTTTGAGCTTACTAGTTTCAGGTTAATTTCCCTTTTTCCATAGTTTGCATCTTTTTCCCGTCCATTACTACATACCCTGTATTTTCTGCTTTTGTCAGGAGGTGTATCTCTGTTAGCTAACATAACTCCCAAAGGACTAATTTTTTTTCTTTTTTGTCCCCTGTATCCACCTTACTGGTTTTCTGTCTCATTTTTCAAGATCTTATCTATTCATCTTCTGCCTCTGTTTCTGTTTCTTTCCCGCCCTCAGGACACAGAGTGGATCCCTGTTGACAGAGAATCGTGGGTCCCTGTGGCCCCCCCTCGCCTTGGGGTGGCCTCTGGGTCTCAGTATCTCCGGGCCTCCTGGGAGGGCCCTGACTCTGCTGCCTCCGGTCCCGTTCCCCTGTGAGGCTGATTTGTGTGTCACTCACACTCTTTAGCCACGGCCCCCTCACACGCCCTGGGGACAATGGCCCGTTTGCAGGTCACCTGTACCTTATGCCACAGCCCTCACACGCCAGGAGAACAATGGCTTATTTGTGGGTCACACACTCCTCTTTCCACAGCCCCCCTTCCCACCCGCCTGGGAAGCTGAGGCTGATTGTGTGTGACTCACTCTCACACACAACAAGACAACAATAAGGTACCTTTTGTTATAAATGATCAAATCGAGAGCCAAACTTATAGGAAAATTTAGCAAAGATTTATTAATTTATCTGTGAGACTGAAGTTCGGTCATCCACACTACCACAGCCAAGGGTGAGCATCGAGCCCGGGTTCGGTGCTGGGTGGACACGGGTCTGACCTGCGAATGTCAGAGTCTCCCCCTGTTCACAAATGCTTCCTGACGCAGCGAGTTCTTTTACAGTTTATTCTGCTCGAGGCAGAGATGACCGAATGTTCTTTGTGTCTCTTCCCATGCATAACCTTGGCTTTACCTGTGCAGAGGTGGACAAAGACTCAGTCCCGGTGTCTGATGTTGTCAGTAGACTCCGGGGAAGTCAGCATTCACATGCATCAGAGTGGGGCTGTGGATCATTGTGGTAGCTGTAATGTCGAGGCGTTAATCACTCTTGGCTGGACCTGGTGACCCGGGGAAGCCAGCGATTATCGCCCTGGAAGCTTCTATTCTTTCATTAAAAACCCCGATGTTTATCTCAACCAACTCCAGGAACTGGATGTATATGAATAAGACACTGCTCATGGCCAGGATGGTCAAAAGACATAATGTGGCTTTTACAATATTTTATACATTAATAGCATTAATTATCTGTACCATATACTACACTTTCACATCACCTATTACAAGTTTAGGTGTTTCTGGCCAGTCCTGGTGCTCTTGGATATCCCTCAAGCCAGCTGTGCTGTCCAATCCCAGATGCTCTTGAGCATATCCTCAATCCGGCAGAATTTTGCTCAACCGTGGATGCTCTTGGAATTTTAATTCCTCAACCCAGCAGGTTTTAATTCTGGATGCTCTTGGGCTCTCTTATCCCTCAAACCAGCAGAATTTTTAGGAGCCCCTTTTGTCCCGTTTCCTAGTGGATTTGGCTCGGAAACTCCTCTGCTCCCTTGCTCCGAGGGGTCCAGCCCCTCTCTGAGACCCAGTCCCAGTTACCCCGGGGGATTCTCTCACTCCTCTTATCACTCGCTGTGTCTCTTTACTGGCTGCTTCCCTCGAGGAAAGTTGGAAACGCAGCGTGGGAGACTCCAGCACTCACTTGGCAGGTCTGGGACAACCAGCCCTCGTCTCATTCACAGCCCAAAGCAGAGAATGAGGGGAGAAGGGAGCCCGGGAGCCCAAACAGCCCCGGCATCCCGAAAGGGGGAGAGCAAAGCGGGGGAGCTTTTGGCATTGCTGGGACTGCCAGCAGCCTGGGCAAGGTGGGCACCGAGGAGAAGGGGGACCCCCAATCCAAGCGTGACCCCAGCAGCTGGGACAGGGGGAACCCCCGAACACCAGAGGGGAGGAACCAGGGATGGGGAACTCCTGGGAGGCTTTTTCAGGGCTGAATCTGGGTGTTTGGGAGGTTTTTGTGGAGCACTGATGGCCGGTGACTTGTAGAGATGGACTTGGGCAGAGCGACCTTCAAATTCAATGTGTGTTGGGGAAGAAGGAAAGCCTTATAAATACGATTGTCTGGCAAAAGATTTTGTGAACATAAAAAGTATAAGGAAGATTGAAATGAAAGCAATATCTGAGATACCTCAGTTAGTGATCAACTGGAAAACAATGGTGTGGCCCAACTGAAGGTAATCCCCTTTTGATGAAACAATTCCCTCTGCTCGCAGACAGATCCAAGGGTCAGTGCGGACCCCACTAGCTCAATAAAAGGGGTCCAAAGAGGAGTTTTTAGAGTTTAAAATGTAACATAGTATTGTGATGTAATGATTTTTACAGGCTGTATGTAAATGCTATAGTATTTGTATCTTGTACTAGATTGGTTAGTGAGAAATAGAAAATTCAACACAGAAGAAGATTTAGTATTGTAACAGGAACCTTACTCTCTTACGCTCTTCTCCTCTTATTCTGTTACCCTCTCATCCTCTCTACCCCTCTCTTCTCTCGGGCCTGCTCCGAGCTGTGCCTGGCAGCTCCCAGCAGGGCCCTGCACCCAGGCCCTTTGCAATAAACCGCAAGTTCCACGCCCTGGCTGCAGAGCTCTCTCGTCTCCGTCCGTCCCGACCGTTCTACCCCCCGACACTCCTACAAACGCTCTCATCCCTTGTTTTCCCCAAACCAGGATTGCCCATTGCCAGCCCCAGGGAGGCTGCGAGGAAGAGGAAGATGGCCCGGGACACTGAGGCAGGTGAGGAGGAAGTCAGTGCCCCTTTCCCCTCTGTGCTGCTCCATCTCCCAGCCCAGCACGGCCCTGGCTGCAGCTCAGCCCTGGGGGATCTCCTTGCCCTTGCCTGTGGCACGGAGGCAAATCCCATCCTGTCCTTGTCCTTCCTCCCCCAGAGCAGGAGCTGAGCATGGAGAGCAGGGAGGACAAATGCCCGCGGCAGAACCTGGTGGAAGAGGCCGTTTTGAGCGGCTCCACGGTGCAGGAAGCCAATGGGGAGGAAAAGCCCCGGAGATGCCGCACGAGGAGGGGCTGCAAACGCAGCTGGCGGGGATCTGAGGAGGAAAGAGCCAGCCTGGGTCAGGAAGGCGGCCAGAGACGGAGCCAGAGCTCGGAGCTGGTGCTCCATGAGCAGCTCCATGGTGGGGAGAAGCCCCATACGTGCGAGGAGTGTGGGAAGAGCTTCAGGCAGAAAGGCGACCTGATTGTGCACCAGAGGATCCACACTGGGGAGAAGCCCTACGAGTGTGGGGAGTGTGGGAAGAGCTTCAGCCAGAGCTCCAACCTGATCAGGCACCAGAGGATCCACACTGGGGAGAAGCCCTACGAGTGTGGGGAGTGTAGGAAGAGCTTCAGCCAGAGCTCCAGCCTGATTGTGCACCAGAGGACCCACACTGGGGAGAGGCCCTACGAGTGTTCCAAGTATGGGAAGGGGTTTAAGACCAGCTCCAATCTCCTCCAGCACTATCAGAGTCACAGAGAGGAGAGGCCCTTCCAATGCCCCTACTGCGGGAAGGGATTCAAGTACAACTCCCACCTCATCAGACACCGGCGCATCCACACTGGGGAGAGGTCCTACGAGTGTGATAAATGCAGGAAGAGGTTTCAGGCCAGCTCCAATCTCCTCCTGTACCATCGTATTCACACAGAAGAGAGGCCCTTCCGTTGCCCTGACTGCGGGAAGGGATTCAAGTGCAACTCCCACCTCGTCACCCACCGGCGCATTCACACTGGGGAGAGGCTCTACGAGTGTCCCCAGTGTGGGAAGAGCTTCTCACAGAGCTCTGCCTTGACCCAACACCAACGGAGGCACCACTAAGGGAAGCCCTGTGAGTGCCCCGAGTGCGGGCAGAGCTTCGTGCGCTGCTCCAGCTCCATCCCCCACTGGAGGAGGCACTTTGGGCACAGCCCTGGTGACTGACATTCCCTGTGATCCATGTTGGGAACACACCTGGCTGCTTCGCCTTTTGGTTTGGCCTCTGCTTCACCTTCATCCTTTAAAAACACCCAAAACTGGATTAAATGAAGGAAATTGATCAAATAGATAGATCTGAAGTTCCATAATTGCTGAGTTGTTTTAGAGGGAATTTAGTATTTGGGGACACGTTCTGTGCGGAGTGCTGCTGTTGCTAAGAGGCAGGAATTTGATCTCACCCTTCTTGTGTTGCTAAGAACTCCTCCCCTGACCCCAACCCCAACTCCACCCTTGGGATACCCTATAAAAACTCCACGGCTCTGCCTTTGCCCTGTCTTTGGGGGATAAGAAATGGATTCCCAAAGGATCAGCCCTTTTTCCACTGGATTACAAAGGATCAGCCTCATTCTCTACTGGATTCCTAGAGGATCAAGCTTTTCCCACTGGATTCACAGAGGATCAGCGCTTTTCCACTGAATTCCCAAAGGATCAGCTCTTTTTCTACTGGGTTCTCCGGGGATCAGCCCATTTCACACTGGATTCCAAGAGGATCAGCCTTTTTCACTGGATTCCCGGAGTATTCTCACACTGTCATTGTTGTTTTTTTGTTTTTACTACTGCATTTGTATTTTTAATTTTTCCTAATAAAGAACTGTTCTCTCTACGCCCATATCTTTTCCTGAGAGCCCCTTAATTTCAAATTATTATTCTTATTATTCTTATTATTATTATTATTTATCAATGGGAGGGGGTATATATTTTCCATTCCAGTGGAGGCTCCTGAAATGGGGAGACACCCCCAAGGTCGGGCCATGTAAAATAGTTCCGGAAATATGTAGATTAGTTTTTGGATATGCATGAGGGTCTATGAATATGCAACAGACTGATGTAATAAAACCAGAATAATTAAGGGATGTCCCCGAAAATAACTGGGGGGTCTTGGTGGCCATAACAACCTTTGCTCGAAGGTCCTCTCTCCCCTTACATCAGCTTGTTGCCTCTTCATCGACTTTTTGTGTAACCATAAACTGCTTCACCTATTCCAGGAACAAAATTGGCTTCATCTGATTTGGGGGTCCCATCCCCCTCCCAGGTAAATTTGGAGTGTCCACTCCCCCTCCCAGCTCAGTTTTGGGATCCCATACCCCTCCAAGCTTTATTTGGGGGTCCCATTCCCCTCCCACCTCAATTTGGAGGTCCCATTCCGCTCCCAGCTCAGTTTTGGGGTCCCACCCCCCCTCTTTTCCCTGCTCTCTCCTTTCCGATCGTTCCCCCAATCCCCTCCCCCGTGTTTGGTTTTGGGGGCTCCAGGCCCCTCCTGGTCCGTTTTAGGGTCCCGACCCCATTTTGGATTAATTTGGGGTCCCCAGCCCATCCCCAGGGTCACCTTCCCCCCCTCCCCAAATTCCGCTCCTGGCAACTGATGAGTCATCAGCGAGACACGCTCTGATTGGCTGGAAATTACCCCGCGCGGTCTGTGATTATTTACCGCAGTGAGAGGCCTTGTTCTGTGGCTGGCAACTGATGAGTCAGAGTCGGGCAGGGCGCTGATTGGCTGAGAATCGCTGAGCGGGGCCAATGCTCTGAATTTGTGCCCAGCAAATGGATCGTCATCAGTGCCGCGTGTTCTGATTGGTCGCGATCTGTTTTAGGGTGGGGACCAAAAGAACTGGTATTTCTTGGGGTTTCTTTGGGTTTATTTAGGCTTTGTTTGTGGTTATTTATGGACTCTTTAGGGTTTCTCTTGGGTTTTACTTGGTTTATTTCTGTTTATTTGGTGTTATTTGGAATTATTTGTGTTTATTTGGAAGTTTTTGGGTTTACTTGGGCTATTTGGAATTATTTGGGGTTCTTGGGAGTTATGTTGGTGTATATGGGATTTTTCTCGGTGTACTTGAAATCATTCGGGGGTTTTTGGGTTTAATTTGGTTTTCTTTGTTCGTTTTTTGGGGGTTATTTGGATTTTCTTGGGGTTATTTGGGGCATTTTCAGGTATTTGGGATTTTTTGGGGGTTCTTTGGGGTTTATTTCGAGTATTTGGGGGTTATTTAGGTTATTTGGGGTCATGTGGGGTCAAAAAATCCGGGAATGTTTCTCCTGCAAAAATCGGAAATTTTTCCTTAAAAATCTAAGTTTTTCTCCAAAGAACCAGGAATGTCCCTTAAAAGACCCGGACTTTTCCCAGCCAATAGCAGCGCGCCCCGCCCCAAACCAACCAATCACCGTGGGTCTCCCCTCAGGAACACCGGCCTCCCCGTGCGCCTGATCCATCCAGTCACCGCACGGCTCTCACGCGGCGAACCAACCAATCACTGCACGCACCCCACAGCTACTCCCGGCTCTCTTGAGCTGAACCAACCAATCACCGTGCGTCTCCCCTCGGCAACTCCTGCCTTCTTTGCCCCATGCAGCCAAACACCATGCACCGCCCCGCCCCCCCATGTCAGTCACCGTGCCATCCACGAAACCAACCAATCACCGGGCGTCTCCCCCCTGCAACTCCCGCACTCCCTGCGCCGCTCCAGCCAATCAGAGCCGAGCCTGAAGCAGCGCCTCCTGACCCCGGGGCCGGGCATGGAGCGGGCGCTCCCTCCCCCTCCGCCCCTCGGGACCCCCTCAGGGACCCCCGGGAGCCGCCCCGGGCTCGGGCGGGTCCTGCGGGAGGCGCTGGAGAGAGCGGGGGAGGCGCTGGGAAAGGACGGGGGACTCTGGCAGCTGCTGAGGAGGCGCAGGGACAGGTGAGGGGTCCTGGAGGGGTCGTGAGGGGAATATAGGGAGGGGTTTTGAGCAGGTTTGGGGGGGATATGGGGAGGGTCAGGGGGGAACTTGAGGGGGTTTTAGCGCGGTCTGGGGGTGCTGGGGGGGCTATGGGGGGGAATTTGAGGAGGGGTCCTCTGGGGCTGTCACGATCCGTCGCCATGGGTTTCGTGATGGTTCGTGGATTTGATCTCAGGGTGCACAAAAACCGACATGGTACAAGGGGGTTTGCAATGATAATCGAAGCAAATGCACCTTTATTGAATGAGCACAGCAAAATGCGATAGAGGGATTAAGGGAGAGAAAAAGATGGGGGAAGAGAGAAACAAAAGAGAGAGAGAGAGATAGAGAGAGGGGATAGAGCTGCCAAACGCAGAGACGAAGTCCTTTGGTCCAGTCCAGTCATGGATCCGCCTGTTGCGTCGGGGAGATCTCGAAGTCTCTCGCTAACTCAGAGGTTTTTATTATGATAACTCTATTGGAAATTGCGAGGGGGGGATACAGATACAATAAGGAATAGTTGTAACAGATAGTCCATACTCTCAGCAGTAAGCGAGAGCCATTGTCTTCTTGGTCCAGCGGTCACAACCTGCAGGCAAACATCTCGCTTTGGTCAGCTTGCCTCCCCCACACACCTGCCCCGGGCTGGGGGTTTCAGTCCCAGTCCTTGGAAGGAGCAGAGGGGCCTTTTCACATGGGGGTTCCATGTCTCAGTCCTTGGTGGAGAGGCTCCTTCCATCTCAGTCTGTCTGTCCCGGTGGTTGTAAAACAGGTGAGGGTCTTCTGTGGGGGGACCACCTGAAACTCAGGAGAAGTCCAGCCAGGCCGAGAGGTGGGACAGCTCCCAAGGCTGTTGTTGCACAAAGGGCACGGTGCCCCTTCTTCTTCTCATCGGGCTCAGTGCACCACACAGCAAACAACACCTGTGAGAACAATGGCTTAGCACTGTGCTCTCAGGTCTCAGGCACATGACTTTCTCCCTTGGAGCCAGAGATTTCAGACAGGGGGGTCTTCTCTTCAGTGGTCCCCCAATGACGATCATGAGGCAGACGAGGGAAAATTCGGACAGACTCTAACAAGCAGAAATTGGCAGGATGTGTCTGCTTCCAGTGCTTGTCTTGGCTCTTCCTTCACAGTGCTGGCAGCACCATCAGAGACACACCACATGTTCTCTCATGCCAGGGTCATCCCAATCTTCTGCCCAGGTGCCTCCCAGGTTCACCAGGGAAAATGGCTGCTTGTGCCAGTCCATCCCCTTGCCCAGAAGGCACCCACTTGTGTTTGGGCACGAGCTGCTGGCCACAGCAGACGGGCAGCACCCGCAGCATTGGCCATCAGACGCTGGGCTGACGTTTTCATCCAGAGAGCAAGAAAAGCAGCCAGAAGCACACAAGTCAACTTGACAGTATCTCTGTAAGAATGTCATTGTCCTGTGAAAGTCAATAGTGGATGGTGGTTTTGTAAGGCAGAAAATCACTTCCGAGCAAAAATCATTCCAGGAAGGGACAACAGCTTCTGCCTTCTGATGGATAAGTCAATTTGCCACTGCTGTCTAGGCCCATGGCCCCTCCCAGTCTAGCCAGATTTTGGTCTGGGGGTATTTTTGGGGTTAGTCTGGAGGCAAAGATCACACTGTCACTTGAGTAATAGCGGCATAAAAATTCCTGGCAACGATTCTTTCAATCAAGTAGGTGTGCAGGGCATCCATTCCCCAGTGTGTTTTCTGGTGCTCCTCCCTTAGTAGTGACTACAAGAAATGGGAAGGGATTACCAGCTTCCCTTCAATGGTAGCCCGCCCTTCTTGGTTGTGTGTCCCTTTTTGATCTTTGATTAGTTTTCTAGCTTTCTTATTGTATTCTGGCTTACCTTCAAGGGAAATTTGTCCACCTGGAATCAGAGCTCCTTCAATAGTTACCTCACCTCTTGCTACTTTCTTTGCCTCTCTATCCGCCAGCTCATTTCCTTCTTCCAATTCCGAGCTCACTCTCTGGTGTGCCTTAATATGCGTAATTGCTGCCTTTTCGGGCAGCTGAACTGCTTCCAGCAGCTCGACTATCCCGATCATCTCTTGTGCATGTTTGATGTTCTTTCCTTGTGAGGTCAGCAGTCCCCCCTCTCTCCAGGTGCTCCATGTGCATGCACAACTCCAAATGCATACCATGGGTCTGTATAGATTTTATTCTCTTTCCTCCTGCCATTTCTAAGGCAAAAGGAAAAAGAATCAGTGCAATTATTTTGGTCTTCTGTGCAGAGGTGCCTGTTGGTAAGGGTGCAGATTCTGTTACCTCTCTGCAGGTAGTGACTGCATATCCAGCACGTCGCTTTCCACTGGCAACGTGGCTACTCCCATCAGTGAACCAGGTCTCTGCACCATCCAAAGGAGTGTCCTTCAAGTCTGGGCATCTGGAGTAAGTAGCTTCAATGGTCTCCAGGCAATCGTGGTGTGCTGCTTCTCCTTGATGCCACTGAGAAAAGGAGCTGGGTTCACAAGATTAGTGACCACAGAGTCCTTTGCCCAGCACTGACCTCATACCCCACGTAGATTATTTTCTGTTTCACTGCCTCTGCCTTTTTTTTTCTTTGATACTCTGTATCCTTGGAGCCGTAGGAAATTCAAAAGGCTCACGGTCCAGGCCACACATGCTTCCCTTGTCTGAGTGGATATCAAGAGATTATCCATGTACTGTAATAGCCTTCCTTCTTCTTGTGGAGCTTCCCGGGACTGTAGGTCATTTGTAAGTTGTTCTCCAAACAGAGCAGGGAAATTTTGAAGCCCTGAAGGCCTTAAGGCCTTCACAACTCTGTGTGGTGGTTTGACCAGGAAGAAGTGGGAATTCTGGGGGGCTGTGGTCAAACCAATGGATGCTTAGAGTTTGATATTGGCACCTGGAGTGGCCAGTGGGGTCTGGACACACCTCCGAGAATACACAGGGGTTAAAAGCAGAGCTTCGGCCCTGGGAGGCTCTCTTGGGACTTCGAGGGACAGAGGTCGGATCTCCCTCCCCTGTCCAGCCACTGCTGCTGGGCGGGGGAGGGAGAGCCATGCGGTAGGCCGGGGCCTGGACAGAGATGGGGGGTGAGAAAGCCCTCGAGGATGGAAGGGTGGAGGAGCAGCCCCAAGAGACATTGGGCAGCCATCCCCCCCCCAGGAGGGAGAGAGGGGGAGAGCCGGTGTCTGAATGTGATAGCAGCCGGCCCAGGAGGAGAAAGGGGGGAAGTGCCGGCCGGCCGCAGCAGCAGCAGCGTGTGTGGGAGTACCGGCGTCCTGGGACAGACAGAGACTAGAAGTTTTAACCCCTTTCTTTCATGACTGGGGCCTTGCAAAAATGCTGATCATCCTCGGAGCTGAATAAGAAGGGAGATAGGAGATGAGATGAGACAAGGACCTGGCCCAAAGAATGTGGAGATGACTGAGTGGGGAGAGATGATTGGAGTGGCCTTTTGGCTGGACTTTTCTTGTGGCCATGGACTCAGTGTGTTCCTGTGACACAGAGACTGCACTTAGGGGGAGGCAGTGCCTCAGAACCAGGAGGGTTCATCGTGGGGACCCCTCGGCCCCAGGGGTTTGGAAAAATATGAGGGGGACAGATGTTCCAAAGCAGAGACTGTGCCTTTTTGGAGTGAGACAAGGCATCCTTAAAAGATAGCCCTAGAAGCAGCTCTAGTCCATGCACAGTGGTGAGAGCACTGAGCATAGAAAGAAGATGTCACAAGCGGCAAAAGGACTTTTTCCGGGCGGTGCCGAGTGACATGGAAGCACACGAGGTTTCAGCGTGTTTCCAGAAGAAGCCTATGGAACAAGAAAGACTCCTCTCCTCTTCATAGACTGAAGTTTGAGTATACTAAAAGGTGGTGCCAAGCTAAGCAGTTAGCGATTTGAGAGAATGTATCAGATTGAGAAATTCTGGTAGTGGGGAAGAAGAAAGTGGTTTTTGTAAGGTTTTCAATTTTTTTTTCTTTTCCTTATAGTTTTTTTCCTATTTTCCTGTAGTTTAAGTAATAAAGTGTTCTTTATGTTTAAGCTGGAGCCTGTTTTGCTTATTCCTAGTCACATCTCACAGCAGACCCCAGAGAGAGTGTTTTCATGGGAGCCTGGCTCTGTGCCAAGCCCAAACCATGACACTTGGGTTCCCTGCAGTCGGGGATGACCCCAAGAATCGTTTTTTCCCAGCCTGATGTTTCCAAGAAGGAGTCTGAATTCTTTGGCTCTGGTTTCCAAGGTTGTTTATTTTTTCTTATCTGTAACATTTTTTCCCTGGCCTGCCGAGATCTTTTCAGCAGGTCAGACAGAGGCACACTCTCCATCCCGGGGCTGGTGTCTACGTTTTATCCTATGAACTATGTGTACTTTATTTATCATTATTTTCCAATACCTAAAGACACACAGCAGGGGACTTTCAATCAAAACAAATGCACCTTTTATTGCATGCCCATAGCAAATGTAACAGAAGGATTAGAAAGGCGATAAAGGACAGAGAGAGAGAGAAAGGAGGGTTGGGTTGGGGGAATTGCTACCAACAGGGAGATGAAATCCTCGTGGTCCAGCCAATAGATCCATCTGGTCACATCGGGGAGAGTCTCAAAGCCTTTGGTTAACTCAGGGCTCTTTTATAATCTACCTCCGGGAGGGAGCAGGACGGCACATGGAGGAAACAGTGGAGAATAAATCCATTGGGAACAGGCACAGACAGTCCAGGTCTGAACAGCACAAACCGGTGCCAGCAGTGAGCGGGGCCCGTTGTTTCAGGACTGGCTCCTATGGGAAACATCCCACTTCCCATGGCAGACATCCCGCTCCAGTCAGGCCAGCACCCCTGGGTTAGAATTTGAAAGGTCTCAGTCTCAGTCCTTGGGGAGCGCTTCAATCTCTGTCCTTGACTGTGGTCATGAGGCAGATGAGGGATCTTTGGACTGTGTCCTACAGAATGACATCCCAAAGCATAAAAAATGTATGCATTTTTCCAATAAATTAAATGTAATGAATTAATAAATGATAACTATGTTTTCTTGTTTATAATAGTATTATTCTATATTTGTATTACCAAATTTTAATTTTTATATTAAAAAACCCATATTTTTTTGCAAGCAAAAAATTTATTGGTCATTGGTTCTAAGTAACACGATTCCCTTCATCAATTCATTAACCAGTGTGCTACTGATTTTTCTATCTTTATGGTAATTAGTCCTATTTTCAATCCTTTTGTCATCTTTTTTTCATTTCACAGAAGGGGTAAAAGGGGCCACTTCGGGGTCCATGGAGAACTTTCTGGGGCACGTTTGTGGCAGTTTTGGGTCTGGGGAGGGAATTCAGAGAGAACTTAGGGTCTGGAGGACACTTGGGGGAGCCGGGTGGGCACTTGGAGGGGCACTCAGGGATTCTGAGGGACAGTTCGGGGTCCGGGGCAGCACTTGGGGGTCCAGGGGGACCCTTGGAGGTCAGGGAGGGGAATTTGGGGCCCTTCGGAGTCCGGGCGGGCCCTTGGAGGGCTCTGATGGGGCTTTCAGCGGCGTGGAGATTGATGGGAGTTGAAGGCGCAAGTCTAATACAGTTTAAGCGAGCCGCGGAGCATCATGGGAGTTTGAGGCGCAGCTGCAATGGCTCCCAGTGGAGGCGCAGGGCATGACGGGAGATGAAGTCCCGGCTGGAACAGCACTGGACATGCGCCGCGGAGCATGATGGGAGCCGTAGTCCCGGAAGTGGCTCCAGCCCTTGGTTTGGGGGTCCGGGAAGGGTCCTGGCTGACACTTCTGCGTCCGAGCCGTGACTTGAGATCCTCGGGTAAACATAAACTGTTCGGGAGCACTTGCGGGGAGCTCCGGGAGCTCTAACCGGGCTCTTTAGGGCGGGGAGCTCGGCAGGAATTTTAGGCGCAGGACTGTTCTGAGGGGCTCTGGGGCCGCGGCGGGGGAGAGGAGATGAATTCCCAGAAGTGGCTGTACCGGGCATCTGTGGGGTCGGGAGCACTCAGGGTATCCGGGGACGCTTTTGGGGGCTCCCGAATGGGCGCTGAGGGGGCATTGAGGGATCCTGGAGGGTCTGGCGGACACTTAATGAATGGACAAAGCAGTGGCGGGTCCCGGGCTTCTGTGGAGCGCGGGGCATGACGGGCGTTGTAGTCCCGGCTCCAAAGAGGCTCAATGGGGCCGCGGGGCATGACGGGAGTTGCAGGTCAAAAAAAAAAAAAGTGCGGCCAATATCAGACACCGCTTCCGAGATCCTAAACCAGGCGCTGATTGGCTTTGGGCGGTGATGGGCGGGAGTCTCGGCAAATGGGATGCGGTGAAGACGGGAACATTCAACATCTCCAGTCGCTCCCAGTAGAGCCCAGTTCTTCCCCAGTACAGACCAACACAACCCCAGTACAGCCCAGTTCATCCCAAGTAGAACCTAGTACAACCCCAGTGCCTCTCCTGTCCCTCCCTGTACAGCCCAGTCCCTCCCAGTTCCCCCCCCAATATCATCCACAGGATACCCCAGTGTCCCCAGTCTTCCCTGCAATGGCCCCATTGTCTCCAGTATGTCCCCGTCGTCCCCAGTGTCACTCCCAGTCTGTCCCACTGTCTCCCACAGCGTTCCCAGTGTTCCCCAGTATGTCCCAGTCCTCCCCAGTGTTTCCAAGGACAGTTTCATTTCTCACGGTGGCCGTGACAGCCAAACCCAGCAGTGGGGTCAGTGCAGTGCCCATGGCCGAAGCCCCTTGCAGGGGCCCAGTGCAGCTTGGGCTGATGATCCACCCTCACAGCTGGCCCAGGGCAGCTCTGCAGTGCCTTTGGTGGCACCTGGGGCTGGCACACACCTGAGCAGGGTGTCTGTTTGCAGTGGGGAAACTCAGCAGTTTGAGATTGCTGCAAAAAGTACAAAAAGGGAAAACCCCTCTCAGGCTGGGTGCAGCCAGCTCTGCAAGCACAGCAGGGCCCAGGGCAGTGAGGACAGACAGGATGGGGTTGGGCAATGTGGAGCAAGGTTGTCCACACTGGGTCAGAGCTCCAGGCACAGCTTCTGTGAGCAGGCCAGAGCTGCTGAGGAGAGACCGTGGGTCAATATCAATCACAGAATGCTGCAATCACCTCTGCTCTAAAGAGAAATTTAATCAAAGACACCCTTTAAAAAAGGAATGTATATTTTATTACTGCTCTTTGAAATCTTTCTCCATAACTGGACTAGGAAAACTTTAATGACACTCTCAGGGCTTTGCTGTTGTTTACATCAGACTCAGTCTTTGAGAGTCAATAACACAAAGTTAAATTTAAACTCCAAATTTTCTTGAAGTTTTAATGGCTCCCCCTGAGGGACACCACTGGGAAAGTGTCCCCAGGTTCCAGTTAGAGCAGAACACTGGAGGCAGTGATGACAGTTGGGGACAAGCAAGGCAAAGGTCTCTCTGGTGCTGAGCAAAGCTGGATGTGTTTGAGGAATGCAAAGGGCCAAGGCCTGAGCCCCAGCCCCTGGCCATGCAGATCCTGTCCCTCCCTCCTTGCTCAGGGCTCTTCCCGGGATGGGCACTGGCATGTGGGGATGTGCAATGGCAAGGGCAGGAGCATGGGGCGGCCCCTGCCAGGCTGCTGAGCAGGGACAAGGAGGCAATGAGGTCCCAGCCCTGCAAGGGTCACTTGTCCCCTCATGGCCTCAGGCCCAGGCCCAGCAGCCATGGCCAAAGTGCTGCCCAAGTTGGCTCTGGCAGGGCTGTCTTGCAGCTGCTGCCCATCCCTGTGCCCTGTGCAGCCCAGGCTGTCCCATGGTGTCCCTGCCCTGCGCCTCTGTCCCTGCAGGCTGTCGGCATCCCCCGGCTGTCCCACCTGGCTGGGCCCTTCCTTTGCTGACAGCTCTGCCTCCTGCCTGCCTCTGCCTGCCCACACAGAGCCTGGGGCTGATACCCAAAGGGTTCATTCAGTTTTTACTGTGCCTGTGAACTTTCAGCACAGGAACAAGGTATGCAGGGGCTGCTTTCCCAGCAGGAATGTTTGGAAGAGAAGATGAAGACATCTGGCTGAAGGGTGCAGGGATAGAGAAAACAAGGACTGAATCTGGGAACTTGGGGTGGGTTTTATGGAAATGGATGAATTGTAATTCACATTAAGTGGCTGTATATAAGCAACACACTGGTAGAATCACATGTCCATGTGAGGTTGGGAGTTATCCCTGACTAGAGCTCAGGCCTGAGTAAATGACACCGTCTGAAATAGCAAATTCATGTACAGAGACAAAGCAGCTCTGTGCTCAGTGGAGTGGAAACTGAGGACAGCAGAGGAGACCTGGGATGGATTGAAGGAAAGTTTCATAGATGTGGATCCTTTTGGCACAATAGAGAACAGTCAGAGAAAGAAAGAATTAATGCAAAGGGCAGACAGGGAGAGCCAGACAGGACCCAAACAGAAAGGAATTTCCCTGCCAGGGCAGGGCTGTAGTGCAGCATGGCCCCCAGAAGGAGCCTTTGTGTGGGCAGGCAGAGGCAGGTAGTTGTGTCCCTCAGTGGCAGCCATTAAAACTTCAAGAAAATTTGGAGTTTAAATTTAACTTTGAGTTCTTGAGAAGTTTTTTCAAGACACTTTTAAGGACTGAGTGTGATGTAAACAACAGCAAAGCCCTGAGAGGGTCATTAAAGTTTTCCTAGTCCAGTTATGCAGAAAGGTTTCAAAGAGCAGTAATAAAATATACATTCCTATTTTAAAGGGTGTCTTTGATTAAATTTCTCTTTAGAGCAGAGGTGATTGCAGCATTCTGTGATTGATATTGACCCAGGGACTCTCCTCAGCAGCTCTGGCCTGCTCACAGAAGCTGTGCCTGGAGCTCTGACCCAGTGTGCACAACCTTGCTCCACATTGCCCAGCACCATCCTGTCTGTCCTCACTGCCCTGGGCCCCGCTGTGCTTGCAGAGCTGGCTGCACCCAGCCTAAGAGGGGTTTTCCCTTTTTGTACTTTTTGCAGCAATCTCAAACTGCTGAGTTTCCCCACTGCAAACAGACACCCTGCTCAGGTGTGTGCCAGCCCCAGGTGCCACCAAAGGCACTGCAGAGCTGCCCTGGGCCAGCTGTGAGGGTGGATCATCAGCCCAAGCTGCACTGGGCACTGCCAGGGGCTGTGGCCGTGGGCACTGCACTGACCCCACTGCTGGGTTTGGCTGCCACGGCCACCGTGAGAAATGAAACTGTCCTTGGAAACACTGGGGAAGACTGGGACATACTGGGGACACTGGGAACGCTGTGGGAGACAGTGGGACATACTGGGAGTGACACTGGGGAGGACTGGGACATACTGGAGACACTGGGGCCATTGCGGAGAAGACTGGGGACACTGGGGCATCCTGTGAATGACACTGGAGGGAACTGGAAGGGACTGGGAATAAACTCAGGGTTATTGGGAGGGACGGGGCTGTACTGGGAGGGACTGGAGGGGCACTGGAGATGTTGAACTGGGCTCTACTTGGGATGAACTGAGCTGTACTGGCATTGCACTGGTCTGTACTGGGGATGAACTGGGCTGTATTGGGGGGGACTGGAGAAGTTGAATGGGCTGTTCCCGCCTTTGCCACATCCCATTTGCCGAGGCTCCCGCCCGTCATCACTCGAAGCCAATCAGCGCCAGAGATCGGAGACTCGGGGACGGTGCCTATCTCAGCCACAACTCCCGTCATGCCCCGCGGCCCAATTGAGCCCCATTGGAGCCGGGACTACAACGCCTGTCATGCCCCGCGCTCCACAGAACCACTGGGATCGGCCCCCCATTTGTCCCTTAAGTGTCCCCCAGACCCTCCAGGATCCCTCACTGCCCCCTTAGCGCCCATTCGGGACCTCCTAAAAGCGTCCCCGGATCCCCTGAGTGCTCCCGACCCCACAGATGCCCGGTACAGCCACTTCTGGGGATTCATCTCCTCTCCTCCCCCGCGGCCCCAGAGCCCCTCAGAACACAATCCTGCGCCTAAAACTCCTGCCGTGCCCCCGCCCTAAAGAACCTTGTTAGAGGTCCGCGAACTCCCCGCAAGTTCTCTCGAACCGCTTACGTTCCCCCGAGGATCTCAAGTCGCGGCTCGGACGCAGGAGTCTCCCCCCAGAGCCTTCCCGGACTCCCAAACCAAGGGCTGGAGCCACTTCCGGGACTACGGCTCCCATCATGCTCTGCGGCGCATGTCCAGTGCTGTTCCAGCCGGGACTTCATCTCCCGTCATGCCCTGCGCCCCACTGAGAGCCATTGCAGCTGCGTCTCGGACTCCCGTGATGCTCCGCGGCCATGTTAAACTGCATTAGACCGGCGTCTACAAGTCCCATCACACCCCACGCCCCATTGAAGCTTGTCAGGGCCCCCCAAGGGCCCGCCCGGATCCCGAAGGGCCCCAAATTCCTCTCCCTGACCTCCAAGGAACCCCCTGGACCACCAAGTGCTGCCCCGGACCCCGAACTGTCCCTCAGAATCCCTGAGTGCCCCTCCAAGTGCCCACTCGGCTCCCCCAAGTGTCCTCCAGACCCTCAAGTTCTCTCTGAATTCCCTCTCCAGACCCCAAACTGCCCCAAATGTGCCCCAGAAATGTCACCAGAGACCCCAAAGTGGCCTTTTTTACCTTTTCTGTGAAAATGATAAAAAAGGATTACAAAAGGATTTAAAATGGGGCTAATTAGCATTAAGGAGAAATCAAGAGCCACACTGGACAGTGAATTAATGAAGGGAATCGTGTTACTTAGAACCAATGACCAATAAATTTTTTGCTTTCTAAAATGGTATGGGTTTTTTAATATAAACATTCAAATTTGGTAATACAAATATAGAATAATAATACTATAAATAAGAAAAATAATTCAGTTAGTTTTCTTTTAAGGGGAGATGAATAATTGTTTTTATGTTTTGCGACGCCAGTCTGTAAGAGATGGTTCAAAGATCCCTCATCTGCCTCACAGCCGCCATCAAGGACAGAGATTGAAGCCCTCCCCAAGGACTGAGACTGAGACCCTTCAAATTCTAACCCAGAGGTGCTGGCCTGACTGGAGCGGGATGTCTGCCATGGGAAGCGGGATGTTTCCCATAGGAACCAGTCCTGAAACAACGGGCCCCGCTCACTGCTGGCACCGGTTTGTGCTCTTCAGAACTGGACTGTCTGTACCTGTTCCCAATGGGTTTATTCTCCACTGTTCCCTCCATGTGCCGTCCTGCTCCCTCCCAGCGGTAGATTATAAAAGAGCCCTGAGTTAACCAAAGGCTTTGAGACTCTCCCCGACGTGACCAGACAGAACTATTGGCTGGACCACGAGGATTTCATCTCTCTGTTGGTAGCTATTCCCCTCACCCAACCCTCCTTTCTCTCTCTCTCTCTGTCCTTTATCTCCTTTCTAATCCTTCTGTTGCATCTGCTGTGGGCACACAATAAAAGGTGCATTTGTTTTGATTAATACTGAAAGTCCCCTCCTATGTGTCTTTAGGTATTGGAAAATAATGAAAAATAAGCTACACATAGTTCATAGTATAAAATGTAGGCACCAGCCCAGGGGCAGGGAGTCTGCCTCTGTCTGACCTCTGGCAGGCCAGAGAAAAAAATTTTATAAATAAGAAACAATAAAGAACCTTGGAAACCAGAGCCGAAGAATTCAGACTCCTTCAAAACACCGGGCTGGGAAAAAGGGATTCTCAGGGTCATCCCTGACCACAGGGAACCCGAGATTGGCCTTCTGGGCTACCTGGGTCAACATTAGAGTAAATCTGGAAGTTTTCCTCTAGCCCATTAAGCCATGGTGCTGGGGTCTCGTCTTTTTTCTGGTTGCTGTCAAAGGCTAAGCTGGTATTACTCCCTCTAGGCACTGATTCTTTTATCCCTCTGGTCATCATGGACTGTAATCTCTCATATTCCTTCTCCCCTCTTCTTGATTAGGGTCCCAGTCAGGCTCCACTGAAGGCATTTTTTGGTCACCTGGGGGCCAGGGTTGGTTTTCTCGCTCCCAAATTTTCATTCTTGCAGTTCTTATTAATCGAGTCTCTCCTGGGGAAAATAGGATGTTAAAGATGAAGTTCAATTCTCCCCATGGATAAATATTAGGGCTAAAAGTGGATCAATTTGATTTGCTATTCCGACTGGCTCTTCCACTAAATTTCACAATTCTTTTTTAAAGTTTAAAACTTCGGATGCAGTCAAAGGAGCATTTACAAATCCAGTCTCACTGACCACCCCGCCCATGGGAACTTCTCTGAGGGGGAACAATTTTTCCACTTCAGCCACTTTCAATAGGTTGTAACAACATCAGCTGTGGAGGCTGACTGGTTAACCTCACTCTTGGGCATGAGATTCTGAGATGTTGTTTGGCTTCTCATTTGTGCTGGGGGAGGCAGAGCAGGAACTTGCTGGTGAATAAGGGGCGCATGAGATGGTAGAGGTAAGGGAAGAGTAGTGAAGGGTAAAGAGAGTAAGAAGAGGGTTGAGGGAAAGGTGGTGGAGGTATAACTGGGTTAGGAGGTGGTAAAGGAATGACAGCTGGGAGAGGAGGAGGAATTGGGTCCACGGAAAGAGGAACTGGAGGAAGGATTTGAGGTACTGCAAGGGTAGGAGGGAGGTAAGTGATCAAGGGGGTCCCAGTTTTTGTTAGCCTTCCCAGCCACTTTTTCTTCTTTTACTTTAGTAGCTTGCTTTCCCTCTTTTAATTTATAGACTCTTGTATTTTCTTCGTCTGAGGCATTCTTTAGCCAACAGGTGACGTTCTGAATGTGATGGGCCTTTTGCAGGAACTTGAGGCAAAACAGAAGTTGCATCACCTTTGGACAGAGAGGCAGGCAACTCAGGAAATGTTTAAGGATGTTGTTAGGTCATGCAGAAAGAAAATCAGAGAGGTGAAAGCTTAAGGCTTAACCAGGTCACTTCTGTGAAGGATAATAAAAATGTTTCTATAAATAGATTAATGGCAAAAAGAGGTACAAGGACAATCTCCATCCATTATTGGGGGAGATGTGGTTACCAAATATGAGGGAAAGGATGAGGTACTTAACCCCTTCTTTGCCTCAGTTTTCAAGAACAAAACAGGTTGCACTTAGGAGAAGTGTTCTCCTGAGCTGGTGGATGGACACAGGGAGCAGAGCAGCCCCCTGTAAACCAGGAGGAAGCAGCTGGGGACCTGCTGAGCCACTCAGATGCTCACAGGTGTCTCTGGGAGCAGATGGGATCCATCCCAGGGGGATGACGGAGCTGGTGGATGAGTTCCCCAAGCTGCTCTCCATCATTTACCATCAGTGCTGGCTCAGCAGGGAGGTCCCAGAGGACTGGAGGTGCCAGTGTGAGCCCATCCCCAAGAAGGGCTGGAAGGAGGAGCTGGGGAACTCCAGGCCTGTCAGCCTGACCTGGGTGCCTGGCAAGGTTATGGAACAGATCACCCTGAGTGCCATCCCAGGGCACGCACAGGATGGCCGAGGGATCAGAGCCAGCCAGCGTGGATTTCAATGTCTGCACTGATGATCTGCATGAGGGGACTGAGTCCAGCATGAGGAAATTTGCAGATGACACCAAGCTGGGTGTGAGTGTGGATCTACTGCAGGGTAGGAGGGCTCTGCAGAGGGTCCTGGACAGGCTGGATCCAGGGCTCAAATCCAACAAGGTGAGGTTGAACAAGACCAAGTGCTGGGTCCTGCACTTCGGCCACAACAACCCCTGCAGCTCTACAGGCTGGGGACAGAGGGGCTGGACAGCAGCCAGGTAGAAAGGGACCTGCAGGGACTGATGGACAGCAGGCTGGACATGAGCCAGCATTGTGCCCAGGTGGGCAAGAAGGCCAATGGCTCCTGGCCTGGATCAGGAATGGTGTGGCCAGCAGGAGCAGGGCAGGAATTGTTCCCCTGTGCACAGCAATGATGAGGCCACACCTCGAGTGCTGTGTCCAGTTCTGGGCCCCAATTTGGGCAGGCCATGAAGGGGCTGGAGCATGTCCAGAGAAGGACACCAAGGCTGGGGAGGGGTCTGGAATACAAGTCTTCTTCAGAGTGTCTGAGGGAGCTGGGGTTGTTTATCCTGGAGAAGGGGAGGCTCTAGGGAGACAGGGTGGTGTCAGGGCACAGGTTAGACTTGATGATTTCCAAGGTCTTTTCCAACCTTTCTGATTCTGTGACTCTCTGGAACCACCCATGGAGCAGCTGCAAGACGAGCCCTGGGCCTCCTCTTCAGAAGCTCCAGCAGCCCAGGTCCCTCAGCTTCCCCTGCCAGCCCCAAAGCCCATCCTGTCAGTCCTGCAGAGCCTCTGCTGCTCCTCCTCACTGCCCAGAACAGGGAGCCCCAGAGCCAGACACAGCAGCTCAGATGTGCCCCCCTGGCCTGGGGTGCCTCTGGCAAGGGAGCAGCACCAGGCACTGCAGGAGCCTGCAGACAATTCCTGCAGCACTTGTAGGATGATCCTGCTCCCCAGGGGACGTTCCTATGGGGCCAAGTCAGGAACTGCAATGGGGAGTGTGGCCAGAGAGGAAAGGGCAAACAGGGATGGGCTGTTTGCAGGGGAGGGAACAGGGGTGGACAGTAGGAAGAAATTTGTAACAGGAAGAGTAAAGAAAGCAAAGGTGAAGCCAAGGAAATGCTCAGGGCAGCTTGGGGGTGGCTGCCAGACAGCCCTGGCTCTGAGCAACGGCATCTGCAGGGGCACAGGAAACTCCCAGCTGATGGGAACAAACTTTCTGGCTGAGTGCAGAGGCCAGGACAAAGCTGAGTGGTTTCCCTGGTGTCCCCCAGCCCTTTCCCCCCATGGCTGATGGCATTTGTGCTCCCTCAGGTTCATGTCCCCACACCAACAGCATGGGGGTGCTCCCCCTGCTGTGTGCAATGCAAACAGGGGCTGCTGAGCCAGTGCTGCTGTGTCTGTGCCTGCAAGGATGGGGCACCTGTGTGAGCTGGGGGAGAGGCCAGGGCTGCAGAGGGGGGATGTTGTTGGCAGCTCCATGAGGATGCTCTGGGACGCTGCCCTGGGCTGTCCAGCGCACTGGGGATGGATCAGCCCCTGCTCTGCTGCTCCTTCCCATCTCCCCCAGGGCCCTTGCAGAGCCCCAGCCCTGCTGTTTGCCCCCAGCCTGCCCACGGCCAGCCTGAGGCTGCTCACGGGGCTTTTCTGTGCTGAGCATTGGCCTGGGTGTGTTCTTGAGAGAGCCTGGGCAAGGAGCCTGGAGCCCCCAGGCCCTGGGCCTGAGGTGTCAGTGCTGCCCCAGCAGTGCCCATGGCCTGTCCATGCTGCAGCCCCGGCACTGCCACCCCCAGGGCTGTGCCCGGCCCCGAGAGCACTCAGGCCCTGCAGCAACAGCAGGGCCACCAGGGCAGCGGGGCAGGGCCACAGCAGCAGCACTGGCAACACCAAGTGCTGCTGCTGCTGCTGGGCACAGCTGCTGGGCCAGCACTGATCTGCCTCAGCTCTGCACACAGACATTGCTGCTGCAGCTCCACAGAAGGCAACAACAGGGGGATCTTTGGTGAAAACTCTGCTGGGAGATCCTTTATTTCATTTAAAGGAACTGAGAGCACAGCTCCTCATTGACATAGTCTGTGAGCTACAGCCAATTTGGAGGTAAACAAAATGAAATGAAGCACAAATAATATCTTTTCTTTGTGGACAGTATTAAAAAACTGAAACAAAGGAAAGAAAAGAACAAAGAAATCACAAAATCAAGCAACAACTATCAAAGATAAGTTTTATTACAAGTGATATGCCGAAACTAGCCAGCAGTTTAATTCTTCTGAAACCATCCAGTCATTAGTCTCCACCCTGCAGCCTTGAGCTCCTGGTTCCTCAGGCTGTAGATGAGGGGATTCAGGGCTGGAGGCACCACCGAGTACAGAACTGACACTGCCAGATCCAGGGATGGGGAGGAGATGGAGGGGGGCTTCAGGTTGGCAAAAAGAGCAGTGCTGATAAACAGGGAGACCACAGCCAGGTGAGGGAGACAGGTAGAAAAGGCTTTGTGTCGTCCCTGCTCACATGGGATCCTCAGCACAGCCCTGAAGATCTGCACATAGGAGAAAACATTGAAAACAAAACATCCAGAAGCTAAACAGGCCATAGTAGCAAGAAGCCCAAGCTCCCTGAGGTTTGAGTCTGAGCAGGAGAGCTTGAGGATATGGGGGATTTCACAGAAGAACTGGCCCAGGGCATTGCCATGGCACAGGGGCAGGGAAAATGTGTTGGCCGTGTGCATGAGAGCATTGAGAAAGGCACTGGCCCAGGCAGCTGCTGCCATGTGGGCACAAGCTCTGCTGCCCAGGAGGGTCCCGTAGTGCAGGGGTTTGCAGATGGACACGTAGCGGTCATAGCACATGACAGTGAGAAGTGCAAATTCTGCTGACATGAAAAAGGCAAAGAAGAAAACCTGTGCAACACATCCAGTGTAGGAGATGGTGCTGGTGTTCCAGAGGGAACTGTGCATGGCTTTGGGGACAGTGGTGCAGGTGCAGCCCAGGTCGCTGAGGGCCAGGTTGAGCAGGAAGAAGAACATGGGCGTGTGCAGGTGGTGGCCGCAGGCTACGGCGCTGATGATGAGGCCGTTGCCCAGGAGGGCAGCCAGGGAGATGCCCAGCAAGAGGCAGAAGTGCAGGAGCTGCAGCTGCCGCGTGTCTGCCAGTGCCAGCAGGAGGAAGTGCCTGATGGAGCTGCTGTTGGACATTTGCTGGGTCTGCTCATTTCAACCTTCAGAAAAAGGAAAGACAGGGAAATGGAGGGGTGATTTCTCAGAGAAAAATCAAAGCCTTTTCTCACAGACCCTTTCCTCCCACTAAACACCTCCCCCTTGTCTATGTCTAGGAGACCTTACTTCATCTTTGTTGTTGGAGCCCTGATTGCTGCTGGCCAGTATTGTGTGAGGAGCTGGACCATGTCCTGAAGGATGCCTGGGAGTCAGTCCTGAACCACAATCAGTGAACAGGAACAGTGAGGGCAGGGGCCAGTCCTGGTGTTGGGTCAAGAATATTCCCCTAAGGCAGAGGAGCTGCCTGGGTGAAGTGATGCAGATGGCAGGAGGCAGAATGAGAGATTCTGCTTCACTGTGGAAGATCAGAGATTCCAGAGAGGCAGGAGGGTTTTCTGAGGCTTTGTGCAGACTGAGGGGAGAGCTGCTCTGTCCAGGAGACCTTTTCCACCTGCTCTGGACTTGCACCTTTCTGAAATCCACTCCCGTGTTACCCTGGATAGCCAGCAGACACTGCTGAGAGCAGAGGGATCCCTGGCACACAAAGTGGCTCCTGCCTTTCCCATATTCAGGAGAGTGGGCTCATTGCCAGCCTCCCAGGCTGCGCTGCCCAGAGTTGCCCAGGCACAGGGAGCTGGGACACCCCATTGCTGTGCTCAGCCTGCACAGGAAGAGCCCAAGGGCTGGGCCTGGCCCTGCAGCTGGAACTGCCATTGCAGAGAGCCCCTCAGCAATGCCAGCAGCACCTGGGCAAGGCAAGGAGAGAGAGAGAGCCAGGCCTGAGGAAAAGCCTTTCCCTGGCCAGCCCTGCCCAGCCCCTGCCAGGCAGCAGCAGAGCAGGACAGTGGCGCTCAGGCCCTGGTCAGCAGGGAATGGGCACATGGCCGCAGAGATGCCCTTCATCTCTGGGGCTGCTCAGCCGGCCCAGGAGGGACTGAGGGCCCCGAGGCCCCGGGCTGAGGGCTGTGCTGGCTGCGAGTGGACACAAGAGCTGTGCTGCTCAGGGCAGTGTCCGCCCTGCAGGGCAGGCCCAGCAGGTGCCACATCTGCCCTGCAGCAGGGCTTCCCTCAGCACTGCCTCCCTCCCTCCCTGCCCACAGCTCTGCTGCTGGAGCTGTCCCAGCCCCAGCTGCTCCTGTGGCCCTGGGCTCCTTCCCTGCCAGAGCTGCCTGAGCCCAGCCCAGCCCCTGAGCCAGCCCTGCCCTGCAGCTGCTGGGCCCTGCAGGGATTAAAGAACAGCTCCCCCAGCCCGAGCACCATGGAAAGGTGATGCTGCATGGATCTGGAGGCTGGGCAGGTGCAAGCACTTGCTGAGGCTCCCAGGAATCCTCAGGGTGATCGTTTAAGAGCCTCAGCTCCTTCTCTGCCCAGCACAGCTGAGTTTCCATTGCCACCAAGCTGAGCCAGGGAAAAGTGTTAGCACAGATTCAGGAAAGCAGAGACCCAAGCAGGAAACCCCAGCCCTGAATGAGCTCATGACAAGTCCCCATAGATGGGGAGCCCTGCACTGGAGCACATTCTCCTCCTCCTGTGCCACAGAGAAAATGGGAGAGTCCTACTGACACATTCCCCCAGGCTGTGGGCTGTGCTGGCTTCAGGAGATCCCTCCAGGAGCATGGGGGACATTGCCCTGCACCCACACACTCACCATGCACAGGGCTGTGAAGATCTTTCCCAAAGTGAAGTCTCAGCTCAATGTCTTCCCAGTCCTGATTGCCTTCAGCCTGTCTGTGCCTGGCTCCTGTTCCCTCAGTGCCTGCAGGCAGAGCCCTCAGCCCTGCTGGGCTGGGAGAGGAGCTGGCCCTGGGAAGAGCTGTTCCTTTAAAGCTCAGCAGCACAGACACAGCACAAGAAATTTAATGAGCCTCTGGGGGATTGGATGTTGTTTACTTCAGACTCAGTCCCTGAGAGAGTGCTCAAAAAACTTCTCAAGAACTCAAATTTAAAATGAAACTCTGAAGTTTCATGAAGTTTTAATGAGTCCCACAGATGGACACAACTGGGAAAGTGTCCCTAGGTTCCAGTTAGAGTAGAACACTGGAGGCAGTGATGACAGCTGGGGACAAACAAGGCAAAGGTGTCTCTGATGCTGAGCAAAGCTGGATGTGTTTCAGGAATGCAAAGGGCCAAGGCCTGAGCCCCAGCCCCTGGCCAGGCAGATCCTGTCCCTCCCTCCTTGCTCAGGGCTCTTCCTGGGATGGGCACTGGCATGTGGGGATGTGCAATGCCAAGGGCAGGAGCATGGGGCGGCCCCTGCCAGGCTGCTGAGCAGGGACAAGGAGGCAATGAGGCCCTAGCCCTGCAAGGGTCACTTGTCTCCTGCTCCTGCCTCAGGCCCGGGCCCAGCAGCCATGGCCAAAGTGCTGCCCAAGGTGGCTCTGGCAGGGCTGTCTTGCAGCTGCTGCCCATCCCTGTGCCCTGTGCAGCCCAGGCTGTCCCACGGTGTCTCTGCCCTGCAGCTCTGTCCCTGCAGGCTGTCGGCATCCCCCGGCTGCCCCACCTGGCTGGGCCCTTCCTTTGCTGACAGCTTTGCCTCCTGCCTGCCTCTGCCTGCCCACACAAAGCCTTGGGCTGACCCAGGCTCCCTCTGGGGGATGTGTTGCACCACAGCCCTGCCCTGGGAGGGAAATTTTCATCTCGTCATGTCCAGTCTTGGTCTCTCCTTCTGCATTTGTGGTATAATTTCTCTATCTGGCTGTTTCCCATTATGGAGAAAAAGCTCCACCGTTTCCTAATCCACCCTTCCAGCCCTTCCAGGCCACTGCTGTTCTATCCTCAGTCTCTTCACAGGTGAGCCCTGGCACATCAGCCTCCATACATGAGTTATGTTCTTGAGGCCTGCAAATCCCAGCCTGGGAGATATTTCCGCCTTCTCCAAGGTCTTTTCAGATGAAAACATTCTGCTCATAGTCTTAGAATATCACCAGAGGCCAAGACCAGGCAGAGCTGTCTATCTGGCCAGCTTTTGTCTGGGAGCAATCCTGGGATAGATGGAATTTTGGCAACCAAATTCCAATTTTTGCCATGGCCCCTGGACAAGGCCAGTTCTTTTCCATAGGAAGGAAGGCACAGAGCCCTGGTGCTTCCAAGGAAGATGAGATGTGACCACCAGAAGCCCAGGCCAGGCAGATCTGGCAGGTTTTTCTTTTGCGAATACCCTTGCATACAGGAAATTTTTAGTGGGGAATACCAATTTTGTCCATGGGGTTCTGAAAGGGAGACAGTTCTTTCCATAGAAAGGAAAGCATGGAGCCCCAGTGTTTCATGGGCAGATGAGAGGCAGTCCTTGACATTCCAAGATCTGCCAGACCTGTCAGGTCCCCCCTGGGAGGCCCAATCAGCCAGAGTTGTTCCATTTTCCCCTGGTTCTATGAGGCACCACAATGTCCCAGTGGCTCCGTTGCTTCCATGAGTCCCTGAGGTGTCCCAATGGCCCCGTAGTTACACGAGGCCCTGAAGGGTCCTAATGGTCTCCATGGTCCCACAAGGCCCCACAGAGCCATGGTGGTCTCTTGGTTCCATGAGGCCCTGGTGTCACCATGGTATCTCAAAGTGTCACAATGGTCTCCATGGTTCCACCAGGTCCTCACAGTGTCCCAGTGGTGTCCATAGGAAGGAAACAACCAAGCCCCAGTGTTCCAGGGGCAGGTGAGGGGCAGCCACCAGAGGCCAAGGACAGCCAGATTAGATGGGTCTGGCAGATTTTGTCTGGGAGCACTCTCTGGATATAGGGAATTGTAGAGGTGGAATACCAGTTTTGGACATTGATGCCTGGAGAAGAAGGACAGTTCTTTTCCATAGTAAGGAAAGCACGGAACACTGGTGTTTCAGGGCCAGATGAAAGGCGGCCATCAGAGGCCAAGGCCAGCCAGACCTCTCGTCCTGGCAGCTTCTGTCTGAAAGCAGCCCTTGGATATAGGGAATTTTGCAGGTGGAATCCCAATTTTGGCCATTTCTGCATATATCTATGATATCTAGGATGGTTTTTTTCCACAGGAAGGAAAGCACAGGGCCCAAGTGTTTCAAGGGCAGAAGCAGAGAGAGAAGGCTCCTGAGAGGCCACTCAGCCAGACCTTTCTCTCCTGGCACCTTTCATGTGGGGACAATCCTTCGATATAGGGAATTTTGGAGGTGGACTCTCAGATTTGGCCATGGGCACCAGGATAGGAAGAAGAGTTCTTTTCATTAAGATGGAAAGTACAGGGCCCCAGTGTTTCAAAGGCAGATGAGAGACAGCTCTTCAGAAACCAAGGCCAGCCAGACCTGTCTCTCCTGGCAGCTTTTGTGTGGGAGAAATCCTTGGATATAGGGAATTCTGGAGGTGTATTCCCAACTTTGGTCATGGGTGCCTGAATGTGAAAGGTGCTTTTTTCCCATAAGAAAGAAAAGCACATTGACCCTGTTGCCTTCTCAAGGCGTGGCAACCTGGTTCTTAGTCCGGCACGGTGGCCCAAACCCCAGGGTCACTCGGTCCATATGCTCCTGACAGCAACGTGGTGGTCAGCAAATGGCGTTTATTGAGGGGTCACAAGGGTTTTTATAGCTTGGGCAGTCAGTGTCCTTTCCTTCTGCTCACGTCCGGCTGGGTGCGGCCAGGTACGGAGCAAAGGTCTGACTGCAGCGGCGGGGGGGGGGGGGGGATGTCCTGACTGACCGTACAGCCCGATTTCTTCCGCATGCAGATCCCTAACTCTCCACAGCATCCACACTGGAAAGAGGCCCTACGAGTGTCTCCAGTGTGGGAAGAGGCTTCACACCAGCTCCAATCTCTTCCGGAACCAGCAGATTCACACAGAGAAGAGGCCTTTACAATGCCCCGATTGCGGGAAGGGATTCGGAGACAACTCCACCCTCATCACCCACTGGTGCATCCACACTGGGGAGAGGCCCTACGAGTGTCCCCAGTGTGGGAAGAGCTTCACCCACAGCTCTCACTTTACCAAACACCAACAGAGGCACTGGTAAGGGAAGCCCTGGAAATGCCCCAACTGCTTGAAGAGCTTCATGCACCACTCCAGCTTCATCCCCCATGGGAGGATCCACGTTGGGCAGAGCCCTGCTGACCCACATTCAGTGATCTGTGCTGGGAGGACACCTGGCTGGTTATCCTTTTGGTTTAGCCCCAATTTCCTCTTGATTTTTCTTTAACACTTAAAAACACCTGGAATAGGACTAAGAAGAAAAATTTATCAAAGATGTCTAAAGTTTCATCAGTTAACAGATACTTGAGCAGCAATTTATCATTTTGGGACATATTCTGGAAGATTTGTGGGTTCTTGGGGGATTTCAGGAAGTGTTCTCCCTATCTTTGCACTCCAAAAGTCAAGATGGATTGATCTGTCACCTCAAAATGACTCAGTCCCACTGAAAACACCTCAATCTTACCCTCAAGGGGCTCAATCCCATTATAAATTGCCTTGTTCCCACCTCAAAAAAACTCAGTCCCATGCTAAAATTACTCAATTCCACAGCCTCCAGGCTGAGATGGGACTGGATACAGATTGGGAGAAGTGGCATCCAAATTTGAGGGTGTGGGATCGGGATTGTGGAGGGCTGGGTGTGTGGGATGTATTTTGATAGTAAATAAAATTTTCAGAACTATTAGTTTCTGTCCCATTTATTTTCCATCAGTTCCAGTTATGTTTTTCAGAGTGCCACCTTCACAGCTGATTGTGTTTGTGCCCTCCTTTCTCTCCTGCCTTTCTTTGCCTGCTCTGTTTCAATCTCAGTGTCTCCCTTGAGCCAGGGCAGCTCCCACCAAAGACCCTGCCCTGATTTAATTCCCAATCCATGAGCTACAACAGCCATGGGTGAAGTTATGAAGGCTGGCAGTGAAATGTCACTGTAAGATCTTGCTCCACTTGGCTTTTGGCTCCTTCTTAAGAGCTTTGCCTTCAGAGGCAGGAACATCTTTTCCTGGCTGGGAACTGGAATTCCAGCCCCTGGGAGTGGGTGCCGTGGATCCCAGAGGGACATTCCCGAGGCTCCCAGGGTGCTGCTCGTGCCGTGCCTCCCAAGGAGCTGTGCAGGGCCAGGGCACAAGGTCCAGCAGCTCTTTTGGTTCTGCGGTGCCACAAGGGCCCCTGGGTCCATGGGTTTCTGTACTGTCAACAGCAGTTCCTTGGTTCCCATGATGCCCTGCTGTGTCACCATGGATATTTGGTGCCATGAAGTTCTTCAGTGGCACAATGGCCTCCCTCACTCCATGAGCTTCTGCAGTGTCCAAATGGCCTCCTTGGATGGGCAGTGTCACCATGGACCATTGGCTCCATGCAGCCCCGCTGGGTCACCATGGACTCCTTGGTTCCATGAGGTTCTGGGGGTGTCTCCATTGTCTCCTTGGATACACAGTGTCACAATGGACCACTGGATCCATGTGGCCCTGCTGTGTCACCATGGCCCCTTGGGTCCATGGGACCCCAGGGTCACAATTGGCTCCTTGCTTCCATGTGACCACCTCAGTGCCAAAATGGCCCCTTCATTCCATGAGGAACACAAAACTTTTATAGGAACATTGAGCAAATCCTGCTGAACACACCTGGGAACATCTGTTTACATTCAAGAGAGGTTAAAGGTGAGGATGGCACCAGCAGCTTCCATCTGCAACAGAGATCCAGGGAAAGGACAGGGACAGAGAATTCAGCTGGGAGACTCAGAGAATTCTGCTCCCAGAGATCATTTCTGCTCACACTGTCCCTTGTAGAAAGGTGACACCATTCCAGGCAGCCTGGACTGAGCAGGTGGCTCCTGAGTGGGGTTTTTTGTTCAGGAAAAACCTGCTCAGGCTTTTCCATTCTTTCCTTCCCAACAGGAAAACTTCTCCTGGGCCTGTGTGCGGGCAGAGCCCTGAGGAGAGCAGGTGGGACATGGTCCAATGGGCTGGACATGGAGCTGCAGAGCTCAGGGGACAAGGTTCTGCTGCAGGGCACAGGGATGTCAGTGCCAGGTGGGCCATGTCAGACATGGTGAGGCTGGGGGTGAGGAGCAGCTTGTCCAAACAGGGTCAGCCCTCAAGGAGCTCATTCTTCTCTGTGCCCAGACCTCCTAAGAAGACATTCAGCATCAAGGTTACCTGGGGAATGCTTCTATCAGCTCTTCTCTGATCTGGAAAATAAAAATACACACTTGATTAATAAAAATGCCATGAGGTGCACTTTCAAATCTTTCTCCATAACGGAACAACAAACTGGCTCCCATCAACTGCACAAGCCCTGGAAACTTGAAGACCACTGAAGGAAGGGAAAGAGCCCCTGAGGGCTTTCTCTATTTTATTGAGCCCCACAGCGGTTTAGGGGCTGAATCCAGGACCCTCGGGTGCTGAGAGAAGGCTGAAGAAACTGCTCAAGGAGTCGGAAGCAAAACTCCAAGTCCCTTGGAGCATCACTGGGCCCCAGTGAGGGCAGGGAGTGCCAAAGGCTCCTCAGGGCCTGGTGAGAGCAGATCCTTGAGACCAGGATTGCAGGCAGCCAAAGGCTCTGAGCAGGGAACTGCAATGCTGAGCAAGGCCTGGGCTGGTTGGGGGAAGCAGAAAGGCCAAGCCCAGAGCCCAGCCTGGGACAGCAGGGCCTGTCCCTCACGGGTGGCTTGGGGCTGTTTGTGGGGCAGTGGGATGTGAGGGGCAGCAAGGACAAATGTCATAAACCTGTGTGACACTGTAGATCCTCATGGAACCAATGGGCCAGTGGGACACAGTGGGAAGTTGTGGAACCAAGGGGATCATTGTGGCACTGTTGGGGCCCATGGAACCAAGGGGCCAGTGGGACACTGTGCGGCCTCATGGAAACAAGAGACCACTGTGAGCCTGCAGGGCTGGAACACCCCAGAACACTGAAATGCTGGGGGTAACCAAAGATTCCTTGACTTGAGTTTGGTGCACAGGAGAAACACCAACCAGATATTCTCAACAAGGCCAGATGCAAAGAATATTCTTGCTAGGAAGGGACTTAAAATGATCATCAAGTCCAACTCTTAAGTGAATGGCCCACTCAGCGATTGAACTCACAGCCTTGGTGATACCAGCACCATGTTTTAACCAACTGTACTAAGAAATCAAAATTACACAAAATTTTACTGGCAAAATACAGACAGCCAAGTAACTTTGGCAAAGGGTTTAATACAACACCCACTTCAACATGAAACTCTTATCGTACTATTAACTTAGCCATTTAACCTAAAAACATTTAACCCTTAAGATGTTACCCAAAAATGTTCCAGGTAAGTAGGATTAGAAGGATAAGAAATAGAGAATAACAGAAAGACAGTGTTGTCACATTATGTCACAGTACAAGCTGGTTTGTACTGCACAATTAATTCATCTATAAATAAGAAACCCAGCCAGCTCCTTAAAACCAACCCCTGCATTGACTGACAGGGGTCAGTCAACCTCAACTAATTACAGAACCTCAACTAATTACATTGCATCCTAAGCTGCTGACGTCTCACTGGTCCAGGGGCTGGGCAGTGTAAAAGATCAGACCAATGGGCTATCCAGACCGGGTTTTTCATACCTCTCTTTATAAATAGGAGCTGGAGGAATAAATACTCTCTGTTGCCACATGGACATTGGGTGAGTGGTTGTCTTTGTTGCCAACCCACTCTGCTCCACAATCACAAGAAAGACATGCACATACGTACCAACTTCTCGTGCAACCATGGGTCGGCTGTGAGAATGCAGGTCCAAGGACACCATGGTGACACTATGGAACGTCAAGGAACCATGGCTCAATTGTGACAATGCAGGCCCAGGGACACCACGGTGACACTACAGAATCTCATGGAGCCAACGGGGCCATGGTGACACTGTGGAGCCCCATGGAACTGAGGAATCTATTGTGACTGATAGGCAAGATGTCTTTACAGACAATTTGATGGGTGAATGTAGGGGTGTTAACATCCTTGAATTGGGTCTTAATGTTTCTACTAACTTCAAGCAACAGGTTTATTACAGAGCCCAGATGGCTTGGCTTCTGAAACAGGCGAGTGGGTTTGCAATGGCTTGAGTAAATGAACTTTGGGTTAAAATGACGAGTTCAAGAGGGGAATATGGGGTTGGGGATTCAGGAAGGCTGTACCTTCCTCGTACCTCAACCAATAGGGAATAGAAGAGGGCAACAGGCAGCCAGGAGCTTAGGATAAAAAGAGGCTACACCCTCTGAAACATCACAAGAGAAAACCCTGTGGGCATGTGCCCTGGTAGATTCTCTCCCTTTATTCCATTAAAGTTGAAGGACTCTTCTCTCTCCTTTATGGACACTGGCTTTTCATAGTGTGATTTTCCGTACATGACACTCTGGAACATCACAGAACCAAGAAGCCATTGTGACACATCAAGGCCCTGTTGGAACAGAAAAACCATTGCTGACAGTGCAGAACTCATTTAAAGGCACCATTGGAACAATGCAGATCCAAGGACCCCATGGTGACACTATGGAACCTCATGGAATCAGAGAGACCATTGTGACACTCTGGTACCTCACAGAATCAGGGGTACCATTACGAAATTGAGGACCCCTGTGGAACCAAAGGTCAAGGATGAAGCTGTGGGGCCCGTAGAACCAAGGAGCCATTGGGACACAGCGCGGCCGCATGGAGCCGAGGGGCCATGGGGACATTGCAAGGGCTCAGGGAAGCATGGGGCTATTGTGACACTACAGAAGAAAGGAGAACACTGTGACACTCCAGGGCCTCATGGAACCAAGGAGACCATTGTGACACTGTGGGACTCCATGGAACCAAGGCGACAGGGAACAGGTCTGGCTGACCTTGGCATGTCAAGACTGCTTCTCCTCTGCCGCTGAAGCACTGGGACTCAGGGCTTTCCTGCCTATGGGAGAGAACTGTCCTTCCCCTCCAGGAGCTCATGACCAAAACTGGGATTCCTCCCCCAAATTTTCTTATATGCAAAGATTGTTCCCAGATGAAATCTGCCAGGAGAGACACATCTGGCTGCCTTGGCCACCCAGGGGCCACCTCTCATCTGCCTTTGAAACACTGGGACCATGTGCTTTTGTTTCTTATGGGAAAAAACCATCCATCTCGACCAGGTGCCCATGGCCAAAACTGAGAATCTGCCTCCAGAATTCCCCATATCCAAGGATAGCTCCCAGACAAAAGCTGCTAGGACTTACAAGTCTGGCTGGCCTTGGCTTCCTGAGGGCTGGCAATCATCTGCCTCTGAAACACTGGGGCTTTGTGCTTTCCTTCCTAATGAAAAGGACTTGTGTTCCTGTCCAGGAACCCATAGCCAAAACTGAGATTCCACCTCCAAAATGCCCTATGTCCAAGGAGAGTCCCTAGATGAAAGGTGCCAGGACAGACAGGTCTGGCTGCATTGGCCTAAGGGAGGCCACCTGTCATCTTCTTCAAAAACACTTAGACTTGTCATTTTTCTTTCCTATTGGTAAAAACCATCCATCCTGACCCGGTGCCCATGGCCAAACCTGGAATTCTACCTCCAAAACTCCGTACATCCAAGGATTGCTCCCAAATGAAAGCCAGACAGGTCTAGCTGCCCTTGCCACTTGGGAGGTGTCCCTCACCAGCCTCGAAACACTGTGGCTCAATGCTTTCCTTCCTATGGAAAAGAACCATCCTTCTTCTCGAGGAGTCCAAAGTCAAAATTGATATTTCTCCTCTGAAATTCCAAATATCCAAGGACGCCTCCATGACAAAAGCTGCCATAAAAATCAGGTCTTGCTGGCTTGGGAGCCAGGACAGGAGCCACCTGTCTCCTCTTCTGCCTTTGAAACACTTGGGCTCCATGCTTTCCTTCCTATGAAAAAGAACTGTCGTTCTTATCTACAAAGAAATAGCCAAAATTGGGATTCCACCTCCCAAATTCCCTGTATCCAAGGGTTGCTTTCATACAAAAGCAACTAGAACAGAGAGGTCTGGCTGACTCAGGCCTCTGATGGCCACCTTTCGTTGGCCCCTCAAATATTGGTGTTCCCTGCTTTCCTTCCTATGTAAAAGAACCATCCTTCTCCTCCAGGTGTCCATGCCTGAAATTGGGATTCCATCTCCAAAATTCTATATATCCAAGGGTTGTTCCCAGGTAAATCTGTCAGTACCGTCAAGTCTGGCTGGCCTTGGCCTCTGGTGGATGCCCCTGCAACACTGGGGCTGGATTCTTTCCTTGGGAAAGAAGGAAGATCCCTGGGACACTGTGGGGACCTCATGCAACCAATGGGATCATTGTGGCACCACTGGAGCCCAATGAACCAAGGGGATCATTGTGGCACCACTGGAGCCCATGGAACCAAGGGGATCGTTGTGGCACCACTTGAGCCCATGGAATCAAGGGGCCATGGTGACCCAGCGGGGCTTCAGGGAACACAGAGACCATTATGACTCTGTGGGGCCTGATGGAACCATGTAGACCATTGTGACCCTTCAGGGCTTTGTGTCACCAAGGGGGCATTATGACACCTCAGGTCCTCATGGAAGCAATGGACCATTGGGACACTGTGGGGCCCCATGGAACCGAGGGGACAGGCAGCCGGTCTGGCTGCAAGTACTGAGCCCAGCTGGGGTCACGGAACCATCTGCAGGCCTCGGGTGAGATATGAACTCTTTCAGTGCTTCCATCCTCCCTCGAGTGAGAGAAAAGGACCAAGTGCAGGCACATAGAGGAGCAACATTAAGACACCGAGGGCAGCGAAGAGGAAGTTGAGTCCCAGATGGGAGGCATGAGGAGATGTTTATGATCTTGGGGCTGAAATCCTCTTGTAAAGCTATATAGAAGGATGTAACTGATACATCAGACTCTCTTTTTCCCTGTATCACATTGAAAAGTACGAGGAAATTACTTGTTCAGCACAAGCCTCCATGCTAAAGTAGCAAATGTCAAAGTAGCTGTGATCCCATGAGAAGTTTGAACATGGAAAAAGGGAAGTGTGATGAGATCCTGTGCCTTCACAGGGAGAAGAAAAAGATGTCCTCAGAGATGATGATGATTTCAGAAATAGATGAGGAGAACCTTTGCTGTTACACAGCTCATCTTTGAACTAATACCCCATAAGTTGACATGGCCCATAAACACAACTGTAAAAGAACTTTGAAAAACTGGGAGGAATGTCACAATTGCAGATTTTTCTGGGCAGTTGCTATTCATGGAAATTGAGAGCGACAAGAGAAGTGTCTCTTCTGGAGAAGTCTCCATAGCATGAAAGAGAGACTCCTCTCCTTAAGTGAACTCAAGAAAGACTATTCTAGTTGGGGTAAACTGACTGAAAATTCTAGGTTTGTCTCTTTATATTGTCAGTAAGAAAGAAAAGGTTGTAGGGAGAGGAGAAGTTTTTTGAAAGATTTGTTCTTATTACTCTTTCTTTTAGTTGCTATTAATGAACTTTTCCTTATACCCTCTGAAAGTTTTGAGCCTGCTTTGCTGTTCTCCTAATCTTATCACACAGGAGGAAATGAGTAAGTATATTCTAGTGAGTGCACTGGTATTTAGCCAACACTGAACCCACAACAATAAATGCTGCATTCTCCATGAAAACTCAAATTGGTGAACAAAAACCACTACAGAAATATTTCTGATGAACTGCACTAGAGCAGAGGAAAATCAAGGCAGAGCCATGGTTTGTCAGGACTTGCTTGACCCTAATAACCCCTATGGTGTATTTGGAGCTGAGCCGTGGAATCTCAGGGCCTGAGAGGAGATTGCACAAACCTTTCCAGGAGTCAAAGGGAGAAGAAAACCCCCAAGTGTCTCAAATCATGAATGCGTCCCACTGAGGTCCATCCCCAACACAGGCTCCTCATGAACTCCTTGGAGGAGAGAAGTGGAGGCCAGGATGGCACAAAAACTTCGCAGAGATTCAGTGTGGAAAGGAAAATCCAGAGTACCTTAAAAATCTTGAGTATCTCAAAGTATTATTGAGCCCCACTAAAAATGTCAGTACAAAGCTCTCAAGGGACTCCTTAAAGCAGATAATTATGGCCATGATTGCAGAAACCTCTCTTAGAGTCTGTATTAAAAGGGAAACACCAAGTACCTTAAAATAACTGAAGTACCTTGAAGCATTAATGAGCCCCACTGAATGTTGTTACTGACAAATCCTCTCCAGGGACTAATTACAGCAGATAATTGGAGGCCATGATTGCACAAACATCTCAGAGACTCAAAGGCAAAAGTCAAACCCAAAGTCCTTTCAAAAACTCTGTGAGCACTAAGGAGCCTCCAGGGCCATTGCTGAGCAAGGCTCCCCAGGGACTCCTTCCAGCAGATCCTTGAGGCCACTGGGATGAGGGCTAGGGGGGATGCTGAGGGCAGGACAAGGGGCTGACAGTGCCCAGCCTGGCTGGGGCTGTGCCAGAAGGCCCCAGGGCCTCAGGACAAGGTGTCTCCTCACAGCCCTTGGTGGCAAAGACCCTGCTGTGCCCCAGGGCACCAAGACTTGACTTCCGTTTGTCCCCACCTGTCATCACTGTCTCCAATTCTCTGCTCTGCCTGGGGTCTGGGGACACTTTCTCAGTTGTGTCCCTCAGTGGGACCCATTAAAAGTCCAAGAAAGTTTGGAGTTGGATTCTGCCTTGGAGTTCTGGAGAGGTTTCTTCAGCTTCCTCTCAGGGACTGATGTTCAGGGCCTGAGCACAAAGCCCCAGAGGCTCATTAAAGTCTTTGTGCTGTGTCTGTGCTGCTGAGCTGGGCTGAGTTCCTGGCCCAGAGACAGCTCTTGGTAACCAAGAAGAGCTTCAAAAGCACATTTCTCCTGATGAGCAGTTCTTTTGCCAGCCCAGTAGGGCTGGGGCACTGCCTGCAGCCACTCTGGGCACAGCACAGAGGCACAGAGAGCTTCAATCAGTCAGGGCTGGGAAGGTGCTGAGAAGTGCCTGGGGCAGAATCTCTGCCAGCCCTTGGCACAGGAACCTCTGGCTGCAGGACAATGCAGCTGCAGTTCCTGGAGTGATCTCCTAAAGCTGGAACATCCCAATGCCTGCAGACCCTGTGAGTACATTCTCTGATTGTCTATAGTGCAGAGCAGCCGGGGGAGCCCAGGGCTGTCGTGCAGAGCAGGGTCCTGCAGCCCAGGGCGCTGTGCTGGGGCAGGGACTCTGCTGCCTGCCAGGGACAGCTCTCAGCCAGCCCTGGCAGCTGCTCCCAGCACTGGGGGACAAGATGTGGGTGGGAGGAGAGAGCTGGTAGGGCTTGGAAGTGTTCTCCTTGTGTGGGGAGCATGCTGCATTGTTCAGGGCTGCTCTTAGCATGGCATTTAACTGCAGCACATTTCCAAGTACATTATACAGGGAGCACAGCAAGGCAGGGGCGGCATAAAAGGGGATATCCTGCTTTTTTAATCCACTGCTCTGGGTTGCCTGGATGGATTTTCATCTCTCAGTTCAGAATGGAATAATAAAAACATTTTGTCTAAGATCTGAATAAAGCAGGCTGTGACAGAAATCAGCACAGGGCCCCTTAGAGGCAGCATCAGTGTCGCTTTTCCAGCCTCCTCAGGGTTGTCCCGACATTCCTATCAGAGCCTGCAGAGCCAGAGCAGCCCCTGGTCAGTGCCTGAGCTGGGAGTGTCTGCAGGGATGAGCTGAGCCCCCAGGGCTGGGCTGGGCTCTTGCAGCACTGGCAGGGCCCAACCCTGGGCACAGGGAAGCAGCTGCTGGCAGGGACAGCTCTAGGCAGCAGAGCCCTGGGCAGGTAGTGGGGAGAAAGTGCCCCCAAGCTGTGCTGGGATATCTAAAGTCCTCTCCAAACCCAAGTATTCCATGATTACTTTTCTTACAGGTCCCCATGCCAAGACAGCTCAAATGTCCAACAGCAGCTCCATCGGGCACTTCCTCCTGCTGGCATTGGCAGACACACGGCAGCTGCAGCTCCTGCACTTCTGCCTCTTGCTGGGCATCTCCCTGGCTGCCCTGCTGGGCAACGGCCTCATCATCAGCGCCGTAGCCTGCGGCCACCACCTGCACACGCCCATGTTCTTCTTCCTGCTCAACCTGGCCCTCAGCGACCTGGGCTCCATCTGCACCACTGTCCCCAAAGCCATGCACAATTCCCTCTGGGACACCAGGAACATCTCCTACAAAGGATGTGCTGCACAGCTCTTTTTCTTTATGTTCTTCATCTCAGCAGAGTTTTATCTCCTGACCATCATGTGCTACGACCGCTATGTGTCCATCTGCAAACCCCTGCACTATGGGACCCTCCTGGGCAGCAGAGCTTGTGCCCACATGGCAGCAGCTGCCTGGGCCAGTGGCTTTCTCTATTCGCTGCTGCACACAGCCAATACATTTTCCTTGCCCCTGTGCCATGGCAATGCCCTAGGCCAGTTCTTCTGTGAAATCCCCCAGATCCTCAAGCTCTCCTGCTCAAATTCCTCACTCAGGGAACTGGGGCTAATTGCAGTTAGTGCCTGCTTGCTATTAAGTTGTTTTGTGTTCATTGTTTTCTCCTATGTGCAGATCTTCAGGGCCGTGCTGAGGATCCCCTCTGAGCAGGGACGGCACAAAGCCTTTTCCCCCTGCCTCCCTCACCCTGCTGTGGTCTCCCTGTTTCTCAGCACTGGGTTTTTTGCCTACCTGAAGCCCCCCTCCATGACCTCCCCATCCCTGGATCTGGCACTCTCAGTGCTGTACTCAGTGGTGCCTCCAGCCCTGAACCCACTCATCTACAGCCTGAGGAACCAGGAACTCAAGGCTGCTGTGAGGACACTGATCACTGGATGCTTTCAGGAACATTAAACTGCTGCACAATTTCTGCAAATCACTTGTAATAAAACTAGTTTTTGATACTTCTTGTTGGTTTCATTTTGGAGATTTCTTTCCTTTGTTTTAGTTTTTTCATTCTGTCCACAAAGAAGCATCATTGCTTGTGCCATTTCTCATTTTGTTTCTCTCTACCTTCCCTGTGGCCACAGACTGTATCAATGGGGGACTGCACTCTTGGTGTATTTAAAGGAAGTAAAGGATGTCCCAGCAAAGTTTTCTGCAGAGATGCCCTTTTGTTGCCTTCTCTGGAGCTGCAGCAGCAATGTCTGTGTGCAGAGCTGGGGGCAGATCAGTGCTGGCACATCAGCCCTGCTCCTGCTGGCCACACCATTCCTGATCCAGGCCAGGAGCCATCGGCCTTCTTGGCCACCTGGGCACACTGCTGGCTCATGTCCAGCCTGCTGTCCATCAGTCCCTGCAGGTCCCTTTCTGCCTGGCTGCTGTTCAGCCACTCCATCCCCAGCCTGTAGCACTGGGGCCAAATTGCAGAGCCTGGTACTTGGATTTTTTAAACATGAAATTGCTGGATTCAGCCCCTCAATCCAGCCTGTCCAGGTCTCTCTGCAAAGCCTTTCTATGCTCCCACAGATCAACACTCATATCCAGCTTGGTGTCATCTGCAAAGATGTCCTAGGTTCCAGGGGGCCCCTCAGTGTCACAATGGCCTCTTGGTTACACAAGGCCCTGCACTGTCACACTGTTCTCCTTGGGTCCACGAGACCATGCAGAGCAACAATGGTCTCCTTGGTTGTGTGGGACCCCAAAATGTGACAATGGACTCCTTGGTTCCATGGGGCTTCACATGTTCTTGTTGGTGCTGCAGTTTCACAGAGGCCCCTTGGTTCCATGAGGCCCCAGAGTGTCACAATGGCCCCATGCGTACATGAGGTCCCACACTGTCACCATGGTCTCTGTAGATCCACAAGTCCCCTCAGTGTCACAATGGACTCCTTGTTTCCACAAGTCTCCTCAGTGTCACAACATTCTTCCAGATCCCCTGAGGCCCCCTCATGTCACAGTGGCCCCTTGGTTACACAGGATCCTGCAGTGTCACAATGTCCCCTCGGTTTCATGAGGCCCCGCAGTGTCAGAACAGCCCCTTGGTTCCACTGGGCCCCGGAGTCTCCCAATGGTCTCCTTGGTTTCCTAGTGTCAAAATGGTGAAACCCCTTGGTTACACAAGGCCCTGCAGTGTCACAATGGCTTCAGTGGTTCCACAAGGACCCAGAGTGTCACGGTGCACTGCCTGGTTCCATTTGGCCCCAGAGCACAGCAGTGGACCCCTGGTTCTATGGGGCTGCACGGTGTCACCATGGTCCTCTTAGTTCCACGAGGCCCTGCAGTGTCACAATGGCCCCAGAGTGTCCCAATCATCACAGAGTGACAGAATCAAATAGGCTGGAAAAGACCTTTGCAATCATCAAGCCCAACCAATGCCCTAGTACTGCCTTGTCACCCAGACCATGGTGCTAAGTGCCACTGGAGAGGGACAGTGACCCTGCCACCTCCCCCTGGCCAACCCATTCCAATTCTCACTCACCCTTTCTGTGAAGAACTTCTTCCTATTGTCCAGCCTGAACCTCCCCTGGTGCTGCTTAAGGTTGTGTCTTCTTGTCCTGCCCTCCAGCAGATCCACACTCACACCCAGCTTGCTGCCATCTGCAATTTGTGAATGGTGGACTCAATCCCCTCAGCCAGATCATCAGTGAAGATATTAAACAGGACTGGGCCCAGTACAGATCCCTGGGGAAACCACCAGTGCCTGGACATCAGCTGAGTGCAGCACCATCCCCAATACTCTCTGGGCCCAGACTCCAGCCAGCTCCTAAATCTCCCAGTGAGGAGGGAACCTGCCCAAGCCGTGGGCTGCAGCTTTTCCAGGGAATGCTGTCAGAGACAGTGTCAAAGGTTTTGCTGAATTCCAGGTACAAAACATCCACAGCCTTTTCTGCATCCACAGGCGGGTCACCGGGTCATAAAAGGAGACCAGGTTGATCAGGCAGGACCTGCCACTCCTAAATTCACACTGGCTGGCTCTGATCCCTCGGCCATCCTGTGCGTGCCCTGGGATGGCACTCAAGGTGATCTGTTCCATAACCTTGCCTGGCACCCAGGTCAGGCTGACAGGCCTGGAGGTCCCCAGCTCCTCCTTCCAGCCCTTCTTGGGGATGGGCTCACACTGGCACCTCCAGTCCTCTGGGACCTCCCTGCTGAGCCAGCACTGATGGTAAATGATGGAGAGCAGCTTGGGGAGCTCATCCACGGCTCCCTCATTCCCCAGGGATGGATCCCATCTGATCCCACACACCTGTGAGTATCTGAGTGGCTCAGCAGGTCACCCACTGCTTCCTCCTGGATTCCAGGGGCTGTTCTGCTCTCTGTGCCCATCTACCAGCTCAGGAGAACACTTGTCCTGAGGATATCCTCTCCTAATATTGAAAATTGAGACAAACAAGGTGTTAAGTAGCTCAGCCCTTTCCTTATCTTTCGTTACTATATTCTCCACTGCATCCAATAAAGAGTAGAGGTTCACCTTATCCCATGTTTTGCTATTAGTTTATTTATAGAAACATTTCCTATTATTTTTCACAGAAGTGGCCAGGTTAAGTTCCAATTGAGCTTTCACATCTCAGCTTTTCATTCTGCATGACCTAACAACCTCTTTAAACATTTCCTAAGTTGCCTGACCTTCTATCCAATGTTGATGCTTCCCGCTTAACATTACTTTCTTGAAATGTGTCTATCCTTCCTGGGCCTCATTTGTTTTTAAGGGCTGTTTCCCTTAAAGCAATCAGTACCTGATTTGGTATTCCCCAAATCTGCCTCCTAAACAGGCCAAAGTTTGCCCTTCCTAATTCCAGTGTAGAAGTTTTGTTGCTGCCCCTCCTTCTTTTACAGAATATTGAAAACTTGATTATTTCATGGTCACTCTGCCCCAGGCAGCCTCTGAGCCCCACATCTGCCACCAGCCCTTCTCTGTTTGTGAACAGCAGCAGACAGAGCTTTCCTTGACAGTGGGAGTTCTATCAAAAATTCAGTAAAACAGAAAACTCCTTAACCCTAGTGTAGCATTAAGAAGCAGCATTCTTTATTCAGCTGCATGCATGGGGGAGAGCTCCTCCCAAAGCTGTGCATGCTGAGTACAGGAGAATTTCTCTTTATTTTCTGTATTTTGCACACATATTCATTGATTGTCCTGGACTAAACACACATGTGACAATTGTTTATCGAATATCAGTAACATATTTCCCCTCCCCTTCACCCATGTCCTGGGGGTCTCTCTGGTGGTCCCTGGTGGTCGTGGACCCCAATGTTCCCGTGGCCCTGGCTGAGCTGGCAGGACACTGAGGCTGCTGAACTTCCAGTTCCCCTTCTCACACAATGGGCACTGTGTGGTTTCCACAGGCCTGGATTTTTGGAGAACAAGTTCCAGGTGTCACCTCACCTGGTGGAGACAAATTATCATCTGGTACCATGTGGTCACAGAGTGGGTTGTGACATCACAGAGTGGGTTATGTGAGGTCATTGAGAGCTATGACATCATACACTGCCTCTGTGACATAACAGAGCCAGCTGTGACATCACAGGGCAGAGGTCTCATATCACAGAGTAGACTATGGCATCACAGAGTTGGCTGTGACATCATAGACCAGCTGTGTGACATTGGAGAATGGGCTGTGACATCACTGAGCAGCTGTGACATCCCAGAGAAGCTGTGTGACATCCCAGCAGGCTGTGTCAGGTACTGGTTTGGTCACTCTGCCCCAGCTCCCCCTCACAGTTTCTCCCAACAACTCCAATGCTGTTTGTGGTGGTTTGACCAGGAAGGAGTGGGAATTCTGGGAAGCTGTGGTCAAACCAATGAAGGTTTTGGGTTTGAGACTGGCACCCGGTGTAGCCAGTGGGGTTTGGACACACCTCCGAGAATACACAGGGGTTAAAAGCAGGGCACTGCCCTTGGCACGCTCTCTCTTGGGACGTCGCTGTGAAGAGGTCAGATCTCTCCCCCGTCCAGCCTTGCTGCTGGGCGGGGGAGGGCCAGCCATGCGGTAGGCCCAGGGCCTGGACAGAGATGGGAGGTGAGGGGCCTTCAAGGATGGAAGGGTGGAGGAGCCCCAAGAGACATCGAGACATCGGGCAGCCAGCCCCCCCCCCCCCCCCCCCCCCCCCAGGAAGGAGAGAGAGGGAGAGTCGGCGGTGATAGCAGCCGGCCCAGGAAGAGAAAGGGGGGGGGAAAAGGGTGCAGCCCGGCCGGCCGCAGCAGCAGCACGTGTGGGAGTATCATCTCGTCCCAGGACAGACAAAGACTGAAAACTTTTAACCCTTTCTTTCATGATTGGGGCCTTGCAAAAATGCTAATCCTCCTCGAAGCTGAATAAGAAGGGAGATAAGAGATGAGATGAGACAAGGACCTGGCCCGAAGAACGTGGAGATGATTTGGATGGGGAGAGATGATTTGGAGTGGCTTTTTGGCTGGACTTTTCTTGTGGCCATGGACTCAGTTGTTCCTGTGACACAGACTGCATTTAGGGGGAGGCAGTGCCTCAAAACCAGGAGGGTTCATTCGTGAGGACCCCCCGGCCCCAGGGGGTTGGAAAAATATGGGGGGGACAGATGTCCCAAAGCAGAGACTGTGCCTTTTTTGGAGTGAGACAAGGCATCCTTGAAAGACAACCCTAAAAGCAGCTCTGGCCATGTCTCAGTGGTGAGAGCACTGGGCATGGAAGGAAGATGTCACAAGCGGCAAAAAGACTTTTTTCCCGGGCGGTGCCGAAGTGACAAGGAAGCACACGAAGTTTCAGTGTGTTTCCAAGAGAAGCCTATAGAACAAGAAAGACTCCTTTCCTCTTCATGAACTGCAGTTTGAGTATACTAAAGTGTCGTGCCGGGCTGGGCAGTTGGTGTTTTGAGAGAATGTATCGGATTGAGAAAGTCAGGGAGTGGGGAGGAAGAAAGTTTTTTTTGTAAAGTTTTCAATTTCTTTTTTTCTTTTCCTGTAGTTTAAGTAATAAAGTGTTCTTTATGTTTAAGTTAGAGCCTGTTTTGCTTATTCCTGGTCACATCTCACAGCAGACACCAGAGTGAAGCATTTTCATGGGAGGGCACTGGCTCTGTGCCAGGCTCAAACCATGACACTGTTCATGCCCAGCAGGGTCCCTGTCCCCCGGGATCCCCCCGGCCCACCTGGAGCCACAGCCTCCACCAAAGGATGTTCCACAGGATCCACCCCAGAGCCTGACAGGGGACAAGGGTCCAGGGCTGTGTGACCAGGACAGCAAGGACAAGGATTATCCAGGTCACTGTGGCCTGGGTTGGGTTGCCCAGGGCAGGAAAGATGTCTGGCAGCTGGAGCAGGGTCTGGGAAGGGCCTCCAAAGTGGGGCTGGAGCCCCTGGGCTGTGAGCAGAGGCTGAGGGGGCTGGGCTGGTCCAGCCCGGAGCAGGGAAGGCTGAGGGGCTCCTCATGCCAGCCTGGCAGTGCCAGCCAGGAGGGGATGGAGAAAACAGAGCCAGGCTCTGCACAGGGGGCTGGTGGGAGACAAAAGCCAATGGGTGGAAGGGGAAAGAGAGGAGATCAGCCAGGACAGGAGGAGATTAAATGAGTCAGGCTGCTTTCAGCATTTCCTCAACACCAAGAGCAGCCTGACCTTCCTTCTCCATCCAACACTGATAGATTTGCAAATCAGGAATTGTTTGAGCTGTTCTGTCCTCAGTCCAGGACAAGAATCCTGATACAAGAACTTCATTGTGTTTATATCTATCACAGAACCACATTAGTCAAAAATTAATTTTAGTATGCTAATCAGTTGTGAACAGTGGACTCATCAGACATGCTGGGACATTGCACATAGCTCAGGGAAGAGTTTGTAATTGCATGATTTTTATTTTAATGGTGTAATTTTTATTGAGTTATATCCTGTTCAACTGTGGTCTGTTGGCTAGGTCCAGTGTGGGCTGGAGGGAGCTCAGATTTGCACAAGGCTGCTCTGAGTGCCAGCCTTGGATGGGGAAAATGGTGGGGTGGGGGTAGGGACAGAGTCTGACTGATTGTCAGCCATGAAGGTCTTGATTTTCATACCCAGTCAAACTGCATGAGGAGGTACTTGGATTCAATGTCAATTGGAGATTGTGCATTTCAATGAATTACTAGTAAAAAAAAATTACAGGACCTAAAAAAAATATTTTCTTGCTGTTTTTCTAAATTCAGGGTATTCTCATTGAATTGGCTTCTGAAATCTGACTAATTAACCACACATTTGATTTGAACACTTCAATCAAATTATTCCCAGAGGCTTAGCTTGTTTAACTGTTCTGAATGTTAATGAGCCCTGAGACACTGCATTCCTGCACTGAAGACCTGAAGGCTGAACAAGCCTCTGCAGCAGGAAAATTCAGCAGCAGCCTCCAAGGTGCTGAGGATGTCAGCAGCCCCCACTGAGGCCATCCCTGCCCAGAGACCGTGGGGGAATGGGCAGACAAGGAGAGCGTCCCTGGGGCTGGGGCAGCACAACTCAGAGGCATCAGCAGCTCCAACTGGGAAATGAAGTGTGGAATGTGGCTGGGAAAGCCCTGCCTGGGCTGGGCCAAGCATGACACACAAGCCCTGACTTCCATCCAGTAGAAAACTCTGTCAAGGAGATATTTAAAAGGAATTACAATTGTTTCTGTATTCTGAATTGGACTCCCTGGAGAAACACTAACAAGCGATCCTCAGGTGCTCAAAACAACAGAACAGTCTTTACTGGTAACTTTAGAAAGTCAGAGAATTTTTGCAAAAGGTTTAATATGACATTCAGACAACACAGAACACTTCTTAAAGCACTGACTTGACCCATTCAACTTCACAAACTCTAAGCTATTTGAATTTTACATTACTAAAATTTGCAAAAGGACCGAAATAGAAGAAAAGGACAGAAAGAGAGAGAGGCAAAAAGGATACAGAGGAGCATACACAGAGGTACCAACTCCTGGATTCCAGTAGTGTTTAGATGGAAATTCCAAGAGCAGGTAGGGCCAAGATGTGTGCTTGCCTTGTGGTCAGCCTTCAATACCCCTTGGTCTCCCTGGGCCCTTCCCCCAGCTGGGACTGTGGGTCATTTGGTCCCTCAGGAGCTGGGCTGGGGCTGCAGAGGTGGCTGTGGAGCATTGCCTGTGCTGTGCCAGGGACTGGCAGCCACTGCTGGGCTGGGATAGAGGCTCTGGGGGGATTGGGGTTCCAGGGCAGGGGAGGGCTGGGGTTCCTGGGCAGGGGAGGGCTGGACCTGCCCCTTCCTCCCCTATTGGAATAAGATCCCAATATTACCAGGTAGATTGTGCCTGGGCTCGTCTGACCCCTGCTCCTGGACCAAAGGCAGCAACTGTGGTGTTTCACCTCAGAGACACTTTTGGCTGGCTGGATGGTGCAGCTGAGCGCCGAAACAAGTCCAGGCTTGTAGAAACTCAGTTTGCCTCAGGTGGGAAGGCTTCAGTCTAAGGTGAGGAGGAAAAGGAGACAGATTCTGCTGCAGGGTTAATATCAAGAGTTTATTCCATGGTCACAGACATCTGAATCTTAGGTAACAGCTCAAACAGAATCCCGACCGCAGGGCCTGAGTGACTTTTTAAGCACCGGGGGGAGGGGGAGGGAAGGGACAGGTGAGCCACCAACCAGGTGGGAGGGGCAGGGTCTCAGGGAACGATGACAACCAGACAGACCAATGACCTCTGGGCATAGGGGCATCTTTTGAACCTGACCAACCACATGATGGCCCTGCTGGAATGTTAAGACTGATTGACAGCCCAGCAGGGGGCAAAGGGGAAGGGGAAGGGGAAGAGAGATATTGCCAAACCTGGGAAGGGGCTTGGAAGTTTAAAGCAGGAAATTGCAACACACTGCAACACTCCCCACATATGAAATGTCTTTTGCCAAGAAACTCCTCCACTCTGTCACAATAGGGAATACTGGAGGTGAAATCCCAATTCTGGCCATGGGCACCTAGATAAGAAGGACAGTTCTTTTCCTTAGGAATGAAAGCCCCGGTTCTCAGTAAATTTCTGGTTTGATTGTTTGGATTCTGTTTGGTTTAGTTATTGCTTTGTTTCCTTGTTGTGCCTGAAGTGTCCAGTCAGGAGCAGAGTGACTCTTGCCAAGGAAATTTGTGCTGCTGTGTCTTAATATTCAATCTGGTTTTTGCTGCTCCCTTGCTGGGGATTTTTCCAGTGCTCTCAAGGCCTCGTTGGTAGCAGGGTGAAGGAGCCCTGGTCCAGGCTCTGGCCCTGGGGGACACGGGGATGCTGCCGGGGGGTCCCTGTCCCTCTGTGCCACCCCCAGGGCCCCGGCCCCCCGTCCCCGTGTCAGGCTCTGGGGTCGATCTCGTGGAACATCCTCTGGGGGAGGCTGCGGGGCCGGGGGCTGGGGGACCCGGGGGGACAGGGGACCCCGCTGTGCACGAGCAGGGTTGGACTGCTCTGGGGGGAGCTGTGAGGGGGGCCAGGGTAGAGTGACCTCCCCAGGGACCTCACACAGCTCCCGTGATGTCACACTGCCCCTGTGATGTCACACAGCATCCTGTGATGTCACACAGCCCCGGCTGCCCCACCTGGCTGGGCCCTTCCTTTGCTGACAGCTCTGCCTCCTGCCTGCCTCTGCCTGCCCACACAGGGCCTTGGGCTGCTCCAGGCTCCTTCTGAGGATGTGCTGCACCACAGCCCTGCCCTTACAGGGAAATTCCTTTCTGCTGGTGTTGAGTGTGGGCCTCTCCAGCTGCCCTTGGTGCCATTATTTCCTTCTCATGCATATATCCTCCAGGAAGAAAAGCTCCAGCCTGACATCGCCATTCAATCCCTCCCAGGCTATTCCCTTTCAGTCCTCAGTCTCTACTCCACTGACCACAGAGGCCGCAGACTCTCCCTGCTAATTTTGTGATGACGCCTCCAAACCCCATTCTGGGAGATTTTTGAGTCCTATCCAAGGTCTGTGAAAAGGGAAAAATAGCATTCAAAGTTATTTTCAAATAAACCATACAGTGACAGAAAACAGGTCAGTATCTTTAAACTGAATGGGGACAAATTAACATTTGTTAGAAGGAGGAAATATTTTACAATTAAGAAAGTGGATGGAAATTGCAGCTGTTTTTCCAGAGAAGTGGATTCCCCATCCCAAGAATTGTCCAAGAGCAGGAGATTTGTGTAGCCTTGCCCATTGAAACCCTCTCATCCCCAGTGACAGAATTCCTGTAGTGTGGGTTCTCTGCTGTGCTGGGTGCCCTCACAAGGCTTCTGGCCAGAATGTCTGCTGAGGGCAGCCAGGCTGCTGCAGGGGCAGTGACCTCACAGCCATCACCATGGCAGCCCTGTCCCCTGGGCCTGGCTCTGCCCTTTCCTCTGCCCCTGCCTTGGCTCTGCTGGCATGAACAGTTTTGTCATTAATATCTTGTCCCCAAGGTGCTGGGGCCAATGGCTTCCCAGTCAGGCTCCTGGAGCAGAAGTGGCTTTTCAGAGCCCAGCCAGGAATGAGCCCTGAGGCAGCAGCTCTGCAGTGGTGGCCACCAGGCCGGGCTGCCAAGGGAGGCTTCTGGCCATGGCCTGCAAGCAGCTGCTGCTGCCAAGGTGCCTTTGGTGCCTCAGGCTCTCCCTGGCACAGCTCCCAGCACGGCACTCTGCCCTTGTGCCTGAGCCCTTCCCTGTGCTGGGGCTGGCCTGGGGCTTTTCCTGCAGCGGGACCTGCCCTGCTGATGGCACAGGAAAGGCAGTTCCTGCTGGAGCAGGAGGCTCTGCCTGCAATGGGCTCCAACAACTCCAGCAAGGCCCTGTTTGTAAAGCCTCCAGTGGGAAATGAAGGAAGGGAGTCACACTGCTTTAGGGGTGAATAATGCTGAAACCAGCCTGACTCCTCCATCCCAAAGTTCAACATCCTCAGAGGGAGCTGAAGCTGTGGCAGAGCTGGAAAAATCCCCAGAGAAAGGAACAACCAAGTGACACCACTGAGAGCTTCTGCAGAGCTGCTGAGCTGGCCCAGCCTGGGCACATCTGACTGACAGGGCGGCACCTCAGATGAGAAAAGCCCCGTCCCAAATTTTAATGGCAGCATCACCTGACATTTCCCTTCTTGAGGGGTGTGGGGATTCCTCCCAGTGGTGGGGACACCCTCAAGGTCGCTGCTCCAGGTTGAGCCAAAGGGAATTGCCCATGGTCATTGGTCTGGGGGAGTGACTTCAGTCTCTGCTTAATTACAGGTTTTGCTTAACACAGTTGCTGTGAAGTAATTTCCTAGTGCTCTGTATAATATATTTTGCATCTCTTACATCCTGGCATAAATATTTCTGATTAAGGCAATTTTGTCTAATCATTACCGTAATAGAGAATACATATTTATATGAATATATCTGCCCATGACCGGTACCCTGTGAGTGTCTGGGACATCCTGGCCCTTTGGCAGCCTGGGGACTCCTGGGATGTCACCGTGGAGCCCCTGTGAGTGCCTGTGACAGATCGGTGCCTTGGCAGCACAAGGTCCCCTGGGATGTCACCATGGAATGGCTGTGACTGCCTCTGACCACAGGGCTCTTTACCATCCCCAGAAAGCCCTGGGAGGTCTCCATGGGGCCCCTGTCTGTGCCTGTGACATTCCAGCTCTGGAACAGCCTGGAGACTTTTGGAAAGTCCCCAAGGAACCCCTCTGAGGGCCTATGAAAAATCTGATCCCAAACAGGCAACCATCACCAACTAGGCGTGTTGCTATGGTCAGTTTTCGTGGCAACCATCACCAGCCCCCTGTTGCTATGCTCAGTCCCTTGGCAGCTCCATGGAGACCCCATGCCAGGGGTGGTTGCCATGGACACCAGCTCAGGCCTGCAGCCAGAGCCCGTTGCCATGGCAACCATTGGCAGCCCCATCCCCAGGCTCATGGGATCCCAGAACCACAGATTTGGCTGAGCTGGGAGGGACCCATCAGGATCCTCCAGTCCAACTGCTGGCCCTGCACAGGACACCCCAACAATGCCAGCCTGGGCCTGGCAGCGCTGTCCAAACACTGCTGCAGCTCAGAGAGCCCTGGAGCTGGGACCCTTCCCTGGGGAGCCTGGGCAGGGCCCCAGCAGCCTCTGGGCAAAAACCTTTTCCGGACATCCAACCTGAGCCTGCCCCAACTCAGCTGCAGCCGTTCCCTCCACTCCTGTCCCTGGGCACCAGAGGGAAGAGGTTCCCACAGCCCCAGCCAGGGACCCGCTCCCAAGGCTGTTGCCATGGCCACCAGGGCTGGGACCAGCTGGGATGCTCGGTTTCCAGGGGCCAGTGTGCAGGAATGGGACTCCCCAATTTCCTGCCCCTGCTAAAACCGCGCTGCCCTTGCTGCCCTCCCACTTCCCATGGAAAGCACAAAAGGCAAAGATCCCAGGCTGGGATAAGAACAATTTACTGGGAACAACAATGAGATAAGGAACCAACAGAAACAGAAATGTTATTGATAACAGAAGGGATTAGAAAAACTGTTTACTGTTTATGTTAGAGAAAACTAATATATCAACAACAGACTCTTCCTGGCCATGCATTTCCCCTGCCTGGAAAGGCCACACTTCTCCTCAGGGAGAGAGAGAAGAGTCCCTTTCCTGCCCCTGGCAATGTTCTGAGATGCGAGTGAATGTATTGACATGGCCATGGCCACAGCTTCATGTTCTTCCATCCCACATCATGCCTTTGGCAAGGGCAGGAAAAGGGACAGGTGTCTTCCCGGCATAGACCACAGAGAAACTGGATCACCAGGGATCTTCCCAATGTGGGTTCTCCCATGGGGGATGAAGCTGGAGTGGTGGATGAAGCTGCTCCTGCATTTGTGCTATTTGCAGGGATCCCTTACTGGTGGCTCTGTTGGTGTCTGGTCAAGTGAGAGCTGCTGGTGAAGCTTTTCCCACACTGGGGACACTCATAGGGCCTCTCCCCAGTGTGGATGCGCCGGTGGATGATGAGGGTGGAGTTGTGCTTGAAGCCCTTCCCACACTCAGGGCAGAGGAAGGGCCTCTCCTCTGTGTGAATCCGCTCATGCAGGAGGAGATGGGAACTGGTCTGAAACCTCTTCCCACATGTGGCGCACTGGTAGGGCCTCTCCCCTGTGTGGATGCGCCGGTGCTTGATGAGGTGGGAGTTTTGCTTGAAGCCCTTCCCACACTCAGGGCAGAGGAAGGGCCTCTCCTCGCTGTGAATCCGCTGGTGGCGGAGGAGATTGGAGCTGGTCTGAAGCCTCATCCCACACTGGGGACACTTGTAGGGCTTCTCTCCAGTGTGGATGCGTTGGTGGGTCAAAAGCGCAGATCTGTATCTGAAGCCCTTCCCACACTCCCCACACTCATAGGGCCATTCCCCTGTGTGCATGTGTTGGTGGCTGATCAGCTGCTGTCTCTGCCTAAAGCTCTTCCCACACTGCAAGCACCTGTGGGGCTTCTCCCCATCATGAAGCTGCTCATGGAACACCAGCTCTGAACTCTGGCTGAAGCTCTGCCCACCTTCCTGGCTCAGAGTGGCTCTTTCTTCTTCAGAGCACCCTGGACTGGGTTTGGAGCGCCTCCTCATGGGGGATGTCGGAGGTTTTTCTTCCCTGTTGGATTCCTGTGTGTTAGAATCCCTCAAAACGGCCTCCTTCATGAGGTTCTGCCATGCAGATTTTTCCTCCCTGGTCTCTATCCTCAGTTCCTTCCCTGGGGAAGGAAGGACAAAGACAGGATGGGATTTGCCTCCGTGCCACAGGGAAGGGGAAGGAGATCCCCCCAGTGCATCCCAGACAGGACGGGGTTGGCAGCAGGGGTGTCCTGCAGCAGTGGGCTGTGCTGGGCTGGGAGATAGAGCAGGAGAGAGGGGGAAAGGGGCACTGACTTCCTCCTCACCTATCTGGGTATCCCAGGGATCCTTCCTCTTCCTCACAGCCTCCTTCTCCATCCAGTCAAGGTTTGGGAATGGGAAATCCCGTTCTGGGAAGAAAACAAAGGGTGCACACATTGTCTTTTGTACTGGTTTGAAGGCAAACCTGGGGAGGGTCTAAACCAGAATTACAATTTAAAAGAAAACTGAGATCAAGGCAATGATATAGAAACACTGCCTTAAACTGACAGAGTCAGGATATAACCTTACACCCTTTTGTTCAGGGTGATGGCAGCAGTCCCAGTAAATGGTGGTTGCAGTCCTGTTGGAGTGATGAAGGTGATTCTGTTGAAGCAGTGATGCTGTAGAAGGGTCTGGTATTCCTCTGGAGGTCCAGTGGTGGCTTTGGAGGTCTTGTCCTCTGGCAATCCAGAAGGCAAGCTGCTCCTGGAGTAGCAAAGTGTCAGCTTATATCCAGGTAGGAATGCTTGGATCCTCCCCCTGGGCGGAGCATTCCACAATGGGATGATGGAATTTTATCAGTCCTGCAGTGACACTCAATGGCCCATTCACAGAAGATATCTCCCCTGCAGGGCGTTATCAGGGCTGAGTCATGGAAGAGATAAAGAACACTGCCCCACCTGTTTATAGCAGTTGATGAAGATGGGGATTGAAAACATGCATTTGGTTACATCTTGCATGGCAGCCTGAAACAGTGGGGTAATCCCTGCTCAGGGGGTGAACACCACCCCCCTTACCCAAACTGGCTCAGCTGTAAAACCCACACCCTGGGAAGGGCACACACACAGGGGACAATATCACACTTACCTTGTCCCAGGGGAAGGCTCTTTTTCCTGTCATTCCCTTCCTGTCCCCCCTTTTCTATTCCATTTACTGTTCAATTAAATTCATTTTGGGTTTGGTCTCATTATCACCTCAATTGGGGCAGAGGAATCTCTCTAACACTTTTCTTAACCAGACTCACCAGACTGTGAAATTATTTTGGCACAGTGACTTTAGGCACTGTTCTCTGACCCCACGTGCCTTTGACAACAGCATGGTTCCCTCCTCTGAGGAGGGTGTGGTTCTCTCTAAAGGAAATCTTTGAAATAGGGCTGCAGCATCCTCTGAGTGACTTATGGGAGAACCAATGAGGTAAATTGCCTTTGTGGGCCCGGAGTGTAAAGAAAATATTTTGTTGTCCTTCTATTACAGCGACCTGATGAAGGTCTTCAGGATGAGAGAAGTGGACAAGAATCTTGGTTCATGATCAGAAGGCTGGATTTATTGATATATGATATGTAATACATTATAATTATACTAAAAGCAATAAAGAGAAAAGTTTCCGAGGCTTGCTAAGCTAAGAATAGAAAGAAAAGATTGAATAACAAAGTTCTGTGTCCAGCAGAAAGCAAGGACCAACTCTCCCGTGAGTGGTCAGCAAATCCAAACACTCACAGAAGACCAATCACAGATGCTCCTGTTACATTCCACATCAGCAGATAATTGTTGTTTGCATTTTTCTTCTAGGGCCCCAGCTTCCCAGAAAGGACAAATCCCAAAAGGGAGGATTTTATGAAAAAAAATGTCTGCGACATCATTCCTTGAAATGTTTTTTAAAATCACAGGAGGAAAGGGAGCAAATGATACCAGTGAGACTGACAAGGTTCATTCACCCCATGGTGAGGAAAACAAGGCTGCTAAAAGTCCAACAAGATGCTCAGCTCAAGGAGCTAAATTCCCAAATAACTCCTGAATTCCCAGGCTTGAGTGCTTTGCGAAATGTGAGAATCATTTTTCTCTTCATCCCTGTCGCCTTTGTGACAGCTGCAAATAGTTTACTTTCCTTTTAATGATATCTGTATTGGGCTGAATTTACACTTTTATCAGAATGTGCTAGCAGCTGAGCTGGAGCTGTGCAGGAACCAGTGGAACTTGGAATTGCCACAAAATTGCTTGTACTGTCGGTTTATTAATGTTTGGGATTTGTTTGCATTTCCATCACATCTGACTTGTGGGAAAATCAAATATTCATCAAAGTGATATATGCAGAATTAAGTATGATTTCTGCCAAATTATTTTGTCCAGTGCCCAGGGGATGCTCGAGGGGTCTCTGTGCCTCTCGCCCTGGGGGATGCTTGGGAGGGGTTTGGGGGGTTTGTCCCTGTCTATGTCATCCGCAGTCCATTCCCCAAGGGCTGTCCCTGTCACCCCAGGCCATTCCCCAGGGATTGTCCCTGTCCCTGTCCCTGTCACCGCAGGCCATTCCCCAGGGGGTCTCCATCATTCTTACCCCAGATAATGCCTGGGAGTTCTCCCTCCCTCTCACCCCTGTGCCAGGGGGTGCTCGGGGCAATCTCTGTCCCTCTCAGCCCAGGGGATGCTCGGGGGTCTCTGTCCCCTCAGCCTGGGGGATGCTCGGGGGGTCTCCGTCCCTCTGGCCTCAGGCAATGCCTGTGCAGGGCTGTGTCCCTCTCACCACTGAGGGTGCTCGGGGCTGGGGGGGCTCTCCAACCTTCTCACCCCTGGGGTGGCCGGGGAGGTCTCTGTCCCTCTCAGCCCTGCTGTGACCCCACCCAAACATCATCGGGGTCAGAGGGACAGAGACACCCCCAAACCCCCAGAAGGGCCGAACCTGGGTTTGGTTTGGGGCTGAGGATTTAGGAAGGGGCTGGAATTGGGGCTGGGGTTGGAGTTGGGGCTGAGATTTGGATTAGAGCTGGGATTGGGGTTGAGGCTGGACATGGGATTGGCTTTAGGGCTGGGGCTGGGATTGGGTCTAAGGCTAGACAAGTCTGGCACTGGGATGAGATTAAATATAGAACTGTGAGTGTGTCTAAACATGGAGTGAGACTGAGACCAGGATCAAGGTCAGGTTTGGGACTGAGCTCACCCAGGGCAGGACAGGGGGGATGTCACTGCAGGATGTCCCTGGCGTTGTTCCAGCCCTCCTCAGGCACCTCCAAACATGGGGAGCAGCTGGCTGCCCCAAGATCCAGGTGCTCCCACACTGCCCCTCCATACCAGGCGAGCATTCCCTGAGGGCAGCCCTGACTGTGACCCTTGGGGCTCTGGGATCAGCCCTCACATCCCTGTGGGAGCAGCAGCAGACAGGATGAAAGATTCCCCCGCCCCATTTTTCCTGTGGGAGGGTGAAGCCCAGTTGCCCTTTCCTTCTGGTGCATCCTCCTCTCCTCAGCTGAGGATGTCAAACTCCCCAGGGGCAGGAAAATCCCCATTCCCTCTTTCCTTGTGGCTGCAGCCTGGAACATCCACCCAGAATGATGGACTTTCTGACAGCCCTGCTGAATGACACTGGCAAGAGATTTGTGAGAAGGGGAAGAAATTGTATTTTGATAGTAAATAAAAGGTGCAAAATTATTCCTGTCTGTTAATATTCCTTTTCAGTCAGTTCTGGTCTGTTTTCAGAGTGCCACCTTCTCAGCTGATTGTGTTTGTGCCCTCCGTTCTCTCCTGCCTCTCTTTGCCTGCTCTGTTTCTCTCTCAGTGTCTCCCTTGACCCAGGGCAGCTCACACCAAAGACCATGCCCGGATTTAATTCCCAATTCAGGAGCTACAGCAGCCATGGGTGAAGTTAGGAAGGCTGGCAGTGAAATGCCACTGTAAGATCTTGCTCCACTTGGCTTTTGGCTCCTTCTTGACAGCTTTGCCCTCAAGGGCAGGAACATCTTTTCATAGCTGAGAACTGGAATTCCAGACCCTGGCAGTGTGTGCCGTGGATTCCAGAGGGGCATTCCCGAGGCTCCCAGGGAGCTGCTCCTGCCGTGCCTCCCAAGGAGCTTCTCTCCCAAGGGGAGAAGATCCAGCAGCTCTGTGGGCTCCCAGAGCACACAGCAAAGGTGGCGTGGATGGACATTTTCCAGCACCTTCCCCTCTGGAAACAGAGGGAGGGAGGAAATAGAAGCGAGTCCTGGAAGGACTGGGGTGGGAAGGGACCCTGTCCATGGATTACGATCCCGCGAGGGAGAGACGCCTCTGCCCCAGTGAAGGAGCGAATGAGAGCGTGGGACAGCAACCGACGATTATTGAACGTGGACTGAACGGAACAAGAAATGGGGAGGAGAAAGGGAGAGAAAGAAATCGGGAAGAGGTCTCAGAGAACAGAAAGAAACAGGAAAAGGCTCCCGCCTGGCCTCCGCAGCTCCCAGGAACACCCGCAGGGCGTAGCGACTTTTACAATTCCAGCCAATCAGAGGACGCGGTAAACAATTTCCAGCCAACTAGAGCTTTTCTCTCCGATGACTCACCGGTTGCCAGGCGGGTCCGCAGAGCCCGGCGGCCCCGGAGCGGAATTTGGGGCTCGGGCCGGGGGACGGATCCGCCCCAGGGGGGTCCCCGAGCCCCCTGCCCAGCCCTGGGGCCGATCGGGGGCTCCCCCACCCAGCAGCCGGTGCTGCGGGGCCGCGGGGCAGAGCGGTGGGAATGGGGGGCCCGGGCTGGGAGCGGAGGAAATGCGGGAGGAAGAGGAGGGAGAGGAGGAGCAGGAGCGGGAGAATCGCGGCGCTCGCAGCGCCCGCACGCCGAGCCTGCAGCACCCCCTGCCCCGGGAGCATCGCCCCCAGCCCCGAGCCGCAGGGGAGGGCGGAGGCCGAGCTCGCCCCGGCTCCAGCCAGGGGTCTCCAGGAGGGTTTTTTGGAGAGTGTTCGGAGCCGGCAGATCCCGGACTCGAGCCCCGGATATCTCCGGGCTCTCCAAGAGGAGCTTTTTCGGGGGGAGAGGAGCCGCGATCGCCCCTCGGGAGGGTCCCTGGGGCTCCACGTGGGGATGGCTCGGTACCGACGGTGCGGGACATTGGTTTTGGGGATCCCTGTGAGAGCCGGGGCTGTGGAATGGGGGACCCCCGGGGCGGGGAGAGGGGAAGGGGCGATACCGGAACTGGGGGACCCCCGGCAGCCCGGAGATGAGGTGGGGACGGGACTCCCTGACCCTGACAGGGGTGTCCTGGGGTGACTTCATGATGCTCGTACCCCCATCGGTCTGTTTAGCCCAGAAATGAGTTCTGCACCTTTAAGGCTGGTTCTGAGAGAGAAGAGGAGGAGGAAGAACCCGCACTCCTCTACATTCCAGCTGCTGGATGGACTGAGAGCAGGACAGAGCTCTCCTTTGCTTTTAGTTAGTTTTTAGCTCGCTGAGGCAGAGAAGTTCCTTGGACTGGGGTTTTTCTTTTTCTTTGGAGCTGTTTAAACCTGCTCTGGACTGAACAACCAGCACACCACTGGCAGCTCCTCCCTGAAGCCCACTAGGAGGGGCCTGGGCTGAGGCATTTCCAGCGCTGGATGGACTGATAAGAGACTGATAAGAGATCGATAAGAGACTGATAAGAGACTGATAAGGCACTGAATGGGCAGAGCTACAACCCAAGGAAGGACTTTCGGAGTTTGTCATCTATTTTGGAGCAGCAGGAGGTTTTACTGCTTAATATTGTTCAATTTTTGTGCTGGTGAATGCTTTGCCTGTAGAATAAAGTTTTTTTTCCACTTTTCTTCCCGGAAATATTTTCCCAGACTGGCTGAGGGTGGGGCTGCTGAATCGGCATTCTAGAGGAAACTCCTTTTGGAGGGTTTCAACCGAATTTGCCCTAAACCAGAACAGGGTGGTGGAAAGAAGGGGGAACCTCAAGTTACTGGATTGAGGGGAGGCTGGAGAGGGGGACCTTGGGACCCCAGAACCTCCCAGAATCCATAAGCAGGACCTTGGAGAGGAGGGATCCCCAGGACAAAAGGGATCCCCAGCAGCCCTGAGATGGGGGACCAACCGTAACCCAAGAGGGATGAGACTGGAAATGGGAAACTCCTGGTTGGTTTTTTTGATTCATTCTTGATTTTTGGACATCAGGCGACTTCTAGAAATTGACTTGGGTGGGAGGAATCCCCAACCCAAGGCATTCACAGCTTGTTTTTCCCCAAACAAGGAAATTCCCCAAACCTTCCCAGCGTAACATTCCCCCTGTCCCAGTCTGGGTGAGCTGAATCCCAAACCTGACTCTGGTCCTGGTCTCAGTCTCACTCCACGTATAGACACACTCACAGTTCTGTATTTAATCACATCCCAGTGCCAGACTTGTCTAGCCCTAGACCCAATCCCAACCGCATCCCTAAAGCCACTCCCATGTCCAGCCTCAACCCCAATCCCAGCTCTAATCCAAATCTCAGCCCAAAATCCAACCCCAGCCCCAATTCCAGCCCCTCCCTAAATCCTCAGCCCCAAAGCAAATTCTAGGTTCAGCCCTTCTGGGGCTTTGGGGGTGTCTCTGTCCCTCTGACCCCGATGATGTTTGGGTGGGGTCACAGCAGGGCTGAGAGGGACAGAGACCCCCCCGGCCTCCCCAGGTGTGAGAAGGTTGGAGAGCCCCCCCAGCCCTGAGCACCCTCAGCGGTGAGAGGGACACAGAGCCCCTGGTCCCCAGCCCTGCACAGGCATTGCCTGAGGCCAGAGGGATGGAGATCCCCCGAGCGTCCCCCAGGGTGAGGGGACAGAGACCCCCGAGCATCCCCTGGGCTGAGAGGGACAGAGACTGCCCCGAGCACCCCCTGGCACAGGGGTGAGAGGGAGGGAGACCCCCTGGGGAATGGCCTGGGGTGACAGGGACAGGAAACCCCCCCCCAAACCCCTCCCAAGTATCCCCCAGTGTGAGAGGCACAGAGACCCCTTGAGCATCTCCTGGGTACTGGACAAAATAAACTTGGCAGAAATCAATCTTGACTCTGCAAAATCACTTTGAAGAATGTATGCTCTTCCCAATAGTAACTTGGGATGAAAGCACAAACAAATCCCAAATATAAATAAACTGACAATCCAAGCAGTGATGTGGCAATTCCAATATTTATTGCTTCCTGCACATCTCCAGCTCAGCTGCTGGCCAGTTCCGATAACAGGAAAGTGGAAATTTGGCCCAATACAGATTATTAAAAGGAATGGAAAGTTCTGTGTAGCAGTCACAAAGGTGACAGGGATAAAGAGAATAATGATTGTCACATTTGGTAATGCCCCCAAGCCTGGGAATTCAGGACTTATTCGGAAATTTATCTACTTGAGCTGGGCTTCTTCTGGGACTTTCAGCCGCCTTGTATTCCTCACCGTGGGGTGACTGAACCTTGTCAGTCTCACTGGTAACATTTGCTCCGTTTCCTCCAGTGATTTTAACAACTTTATAAAGAAAGACAGCAAATTATTTTCTTTACAGTGGCCACCCATAAAAGCCATTTTCCTCATAATTTCTTCCATAAAGAAATAAAATTTTATAAGCTCCATAAGCTCCCCAGGAGGAAGGAGGGACTGTGTCCAAGTTTCCAAGAGTTCTTCCAGAGAGAACCACAACCTCATCAGTGGAGGGAGCCATGCTGTTGTCAAAGGCACTTGGGGTCAGAGAACAGTGCCCTGAATTCACTGCCAAAATATCATTGCCAAAATATTATGGCAATTTGGTTAAGAAAATTGTTAGAGAGATGCCACTGCCCCAATTAAAGTACTAACGTGACAAAATCCAAAACGGATTTTATTGAACAGTAAATGTGACGTAGAGAGATGGAAAGAAAGAGAAAGGATGAGTGACAAGGGACAGAGACCTCATGTGGAGCAGGGCAAGTGTGACATTGTCCCTGTGTGTGTGGCCTTCCCAGGGTGGGGGTTTTACACCTGAGCCAGTTTGGGTAAGGGGGGGTGGTGTTCAGCCCCCTGAGCAGGGATTACCCCACTGTTTCAGGTTGCCATGCAAGATGTAACCAAATGCATGTTTTCAATCCCCATCTTCATCAACTGCTATAAACAGGCAAGACAGTGTTCTTTATCTCTTCCATGACTCAACCCTGATAACGCCCTCCAGGGGAGATATCTTCTGTGAATGGGCCATTGAGTGTCACTGCAGGACTGATAAAATTCCATCATCCCATTGTGGGATGCTCCGCCCAGGGGGAGGAACCAAGCATTCCTACCTGGATATAAGCTGAGCCTTGCTACAACCAGGAGCAGCTTGCCTTCTGGATTCCCAGAGGACAAGAGCTCCAGAACCACCACTGGACCTTCAGAGGAAGACCAGATCCTTCTACAGGATCACTGCTCTGACAGAACCACGTTCATCTCTCCAACAGGACTGCAGCCACCATTTATTGGGACGGCTGCCACAACCCTGACCAACAGGGTGTCAGGTTATATCCTGACTCTGTCAGTTTAAGGCAGAGTTTCTATATTGTTGCCTGGATCTTCATTTTCTTTTAAATTGTAATTCTGGTTTAGACCCTCCCCAGGTTTGCCTTAAACCCAGTGGAAACGTAAATGTACTCATTCCTTGTTTTCTTCCCAGAATGGGATTTCCCATTCCCAAACCTTGACTGGATGGAGAAGGAGGCTGTGAGGAAGAGGAAGGATCCCTGGGATACCCAGATAGGTGAGGAGGAAGTCAGTGCCCCATTCCCCCTCTCTCCTGCTCCATCTCCCAGCCCAGCATGGCCCCCAGCTGCAGGACAACCCTGCTGCCAACACTATCGTGCTGGGGATGCTCTGAGGGAATCTCCTTCCCCTCCCCTGTGGCACGGAGGCAAATCCCATCCTCTCCTTGTCTTTCCTCTCCCAGACAAGAAGCTGAGGATGGAAACCAGGGAGGACAAATCCCCAAAGAAGAACCTTGTGAAAGAGGCCGTGATGAGTGACTCCAGGGCACTGGAATTCAATGGGGAGGAAAATCCCCAGAGATTCCATAGGAAGAGGTGCTCCAAACCCAGTCTGGGGTGCTCTGAGGAGGAAAGACCCTCCCTTAGACAAGAAGGTGGTCAGAGCTTCAGCCAGAGCTCAGAGCTGGTGGTCCATGAGCAGCTTCATGATGGGGAGAAGCGCTACAAGTGCTTGGAATGTGGGAAGAGCTTCAGGCAGAGCAGCACCCTGATCCGCCATCAAAGCATCCACACCGGGGAATGGCCCTACGAGTGTGGGGAGTGTGGGAAGGGCTTCAGCTACAGGTCAGAACTCATCACACACCAACACATCCACACTGGGGAGAGGCCCTACGAGTGTTCCCAGTGTCAGATGAGGTTTCACATCAGCTCCAATCTCCTCCTGCATGAGCGGATTCACACAGAGGAGAGGCCCTTCCGCTGCCCTGAGTGTGGGAAGGGCTTCAAGCGCAACTCCCACCTCATCATCCACTGGCGCATCCACACTGGGGAGAGGCCCTACGAGTGTCCCCAGTGTGGGAAGAGCTTCACCCAGAGCTCTCACTTGACCAGTCACCAATGGAGGCACTGGAAAGGGAAGGCCTCCAATGCCCCAAGTGCGGGAGAATATTATGCACTGCCCCAACTCCAATCATTGGAGTATCCTTGTTGGGAAGAGCCCTGATGATCCATGTTCCCATGATCCATGCTGGGAAGACACCTTTACCTTTTCCTGTCCCTGCCAATGACATGATGTGGGATGGAAAAACAGGAAGGTCTGGCCATGGCCCTGTCATTACATTCACTCCCACATCAGGTCATTCCCAGGGGCAGGAAATGGACTCTCTCTCTCCCTGAGGAGAAGGGTGAAATTTCCAGGAAGGGGAAATTGTGGCCAGGAAGACCCAGAAAGTTGTGTTGTAGTTTTTCCTGTAAACAGTCCCTTCTGTTATCAATATTGTTTCTGTTTTCGTTTGTTCCTTATCTCGTTGGTGTTCTCAGTAAATTGTTCTTATCCCAGCCCAGGATCTTTGCCTTTTGTGCTTTCCATGGGAGGCGGGATGGCAGCAAGGGCAGTGCAGTTTTAGCAGGAGCAGGAAATTGGGGAATCCCATTCCTGAACCCTGAGCCCTGGAAACTGAGCATCCCAGCAGGTCCCAGCCCTGGTGGCCATGGCAACAGCCTTGGGAGCGGGTCCCTGGCTGGGGCTGTGGGAACCTCTTCCCTCTGGTGCCCAGGGACAGGAGCGGAGGGAATGGCTGCAGCTGAGTTGGGGCAGGCTCAGGTTGGATGTCCGGAAAAGGTTTTTGCCCAGAGGCTGCTGGGGCCCTGCCCAGGCTCCCCAGGGAAGGGTCCCAGCTCCAGGGCTCTCTGAGCTGCAGCAGCGTTTGGACAGCGCTGCCAGGCCCAGGCTGGCATTGTTGGGGTGTCCTGTGCAGGGCCAGCAGTTGGACTGGAGGATCCTGATGGGTCCCTCCCAGCTCAGCCAAATCTGTGGCTCTGGGATCCCATGAGCCTGGGGATGGGGCTGCCAATGGTTGCCATGGCAACGGGCTCTGGCTGCAGGCCTGAGCTGGTGTCCATGGCAACCACCCCTGGCATGGGGTCTCCATGGAGCTGCCATGGAAACTGACCATAGCAACAGGGGGTCCTGGTGATGGTTGCCATGGAAACTGACCATAGCAACAGGAGGCTGGTGATGGTGTCCTGCTAAGGATCAGGTTTGTCACAGGCCCTCACAGAGGTTCCATGGGAACTTTCCATGAGTCCCCAGGCTGTTCCAGAGCTGGAATGCCACAGGCAGAGACAGGGGCTCCATGGAGACCTCCCAGGGCTTTCTGTGGATGTTAAAGAGCCCTGTCGTCAGAGGCAGTCACAGCCATTCCATGGTGACATCCCAGGGGACCTTGTGCTGCAAAGGCACCCATCTTGAACAGGCACTCACAGGGGCTCCACGGTGACATCCCAGGAGTCCCCATGCTCCCAAAGAGCCAGGATGTCCCAGACACTCACCGGGGTTTCTGTCATGGGCACAGTGGGAGCTTCAGGCAAAAGCCTCATTTCTTTATTGGAAAAACTCCTGCTGAGACATGAGGTGGAGAAATGACTTCCAACAGCCTCCATGGATCCTCAGACCTTTGCAGGACCCCTAGACTTCTAAAATTCCTTCAAAGAGAGGAGACTGGGAGTTGCTGGATCCAATCTCAGCCCCAGAATTTGTCAAATGTGTAAAAGATTGAACAGGTGGAATTCGACTAACAGAATTTGTCCTGCAGGATTCATGATAGAATACCAGATGAATTTATATGTCTCTGGCTTATTCTGATCATGATCAGATGGAAAGATCACCAGCACAGTTATTTACTCCACATTTCAGGAGCTATAACAATTATTAGAATATAGTGCTCTAGGAAGCAATTTTGAAGTCAGCATGGCCTTGCTGGAGTTGTTGGAGCCCATTGCAGGCAGAGCCTCCTGCTCCAGCAGAAACTGCCTTTCCTGTTGTCCTGGTTTAGGGCAAGTTTTTTAAAGAATCTGCAAAGGAGGGCCCCTCCAGAAAGCAAACCCACACTGCCCCTCCCCTCCAACTGGTTCGGGAAGAATTCCTCGGAGAGAGGTGGAAAGAACATGTTTATTTGACTGGCACAGCATCCCCCAGCACACAAAATGAACAATACCAGATGACACCACTCTGAGAAAGATGGCAAAATCAGAAAGTCTCTTTCAGGGGTGGTTGCTCTGTTCTCAATCCCTCCAGTGCTGGGGCAGCTGCTGCAGCCAAACCTTTGGTGTTCCCGGGTCCCAGTCCGGAGCAGGTTCGAGATGGTCACAGAAACAGGAGAGGAGAAACAGTCCAGGAAGGGATGTGGACTGTTTAGCTAGTATTGGAATATGAATCCCAATATAGCCAGTTAGATTGTGCCTGGGTCAGTGTGACCCTCGCTGCTGAGCCAAAGGCGGCTTCTGTGGTGCTTTACGCCAGAGATACCTCGGCTGCCGGAGATTGCAGCAGGGCACTGAGCAAGTCCAGGCTTGTCAGGGACTATGTTTACCTCAGGAGAGAGAGCTTCTGGCGATGGTGAAGAGAAAAAGGAGAGGATTCTGCTGGAGGGTTATATCCAGATGTCTATTCCATGGTTACAGAGATCTGAACCGGGGCAACTGCTCCACCAGAATACGGCCGCATGGTCTGATTTACCTTTTAAGCTCAGGGTAGGGGAAGGGGAGGGGACAGGTGAGCTACCAACCAGGTGAAAGGGGCAGGGTCTCAAGGGACTAGGGACACCTATCCAATATCCCCCAGGCCTGAGGGACCAACCACACGACGCCTTGCTGGAATGTTAAACCTGATTGACAGGGCACACTCCGCAAGGGGCGAGGGGGAAGGGAGAAGGGAATATTGGCACACCTGAGGAAGGGACCCGGAAGCTAAAAACACACCACAACATCTCCCCCTAGTTTTGTTTAAAAAGAAGAGGACTGTGTTTATGGTGCACAATGATTGCCAAATTAAGTTCGTAAATCGGCTCTTCTTCTACGGGAGGGTCAGTGTTTTCCACTGAGGCTTCTAGGTCATGTATTGGAGCACGGAGGGCTTCCAAATGGTAGACTTCAGGAGGGGGGGATGAGCTTGAAATTAACTTGAGAACTATGCGTTTGATTAGTCCAAAACCAATGCTAACAACTACAATAACTATAACTAAAATAAACAGCACTAAAAACACAATTTTCAGAACAGATCTCAACCAGCCCGCGAGTCCCCAGCCTTTGAACAGTCCATTCAGCCAGTTGTCAGTTTCTCTGTTGATGTCCGAGAACCTTTGTCAAGGTAGTCCATATGTGGTTTGGGCTGCGGTACTATGTAGGAGATCGTAGGTGGGATGATCACGAGTAGGACGAGAAGCAGGCTCGGTCTCATGGCGTCTCGAGGCTACACACGAACAGTGGGATCTAAACTGGTACAAGGAAGTTGAGACAAACATATATTACAAACTATTCCAGATAGGAGGCTTAAATGGAATTTCCTCCAGAGAACGTGTGTGGCGTTTTCTTCTCCAGGCAGCATGAGCAACCTGGGGTGCTTCTGTAGATTTCTCTGAGACTTTGGGAACATAGGGCTTTACCCATTTGGAAGGAACCCACCTTAAACCAGAGGGGGTGGACACACAGGCGTATCCACGTCCCCAAGTAACCAATTTGTAAGGTCCCACCATTTTCCAAGTCTCAGGGTCCTTTACTAAAACCGGAGGTTTTTCTTTCATCAACCTGTGACTGCTCCCCCCAAAGTGGCGTAGGATGGGTGGGTTCAGGCTGTCAAAAGAACAATTCAGAAAATTGATTGTGAATAGTGCCCTGGATAACCAGATGTGGGGAGGTTCTACTTTCAGAACTTGTTGTTGCTGGTCCAGGACCCTTTTAATATCACGGTGAGTTCTTTCTACAATGGCTTGACCTGTGGGGGAGTAGGGGATGCCGGTTTTGTGCTCTACTCCCCATTGCTGCAGGAAGCTCCCGAATTCCTTGGATTTATAAGCAGGCCCATTATCAGTTTTCAGCTCTCTGGGGATTCCCATGAAAGAAAAAGCCTGTAAGAGGTGCTTAATAGCATCAATAGTTGATTCTCCTGTGTGGGCAGAAGCATAGACCGCTCCAGAAAAGGTATCTACACTAACATGAACGTATTTCTGCCATCCAAAAGACTGTATGTGTGTTACATCTGTTTGCCACAGTTCACAACTGTTCAGTCCCCTTGGGTTTGCTCCCGTACTCACTGTAGGGAGTGCATGTTGTTGGCAATTCGGGCACGTGGCCACAATCGCTTTGGCCTGTTCTCGAGTGATGTTAAACTGACGAACCAGGCCAGGTGCATTTTGGTGGAAAAGCTGGTGGCTGATTTTTGCCTGTTCAAAAACATTTGGGAGAGTGGCCATCACTGCAGGTGCAGCAAGAGCATCTGCCCTTCTGTTGCCTTCAGCGATAAACCCTGGCAAGTCAGTGTGTGACCTGACATGCATCACATAAAAGGGTTGCTCTCGGTGAGTGACTAACTTTACCAGTTTTGAGAGCAATTCAAAAAGTGCAATGTTAGATACATCTTGCAGTATTGCTTGATCTGCTCTGGATACTACTCCTGCCACGTATGCAGAGTCTGTAATCAGATTAAATGGTTCTGAGAACCTTTCAAAAGCCCTAACAACCGCAGCCAATTCAGCAACCTGAGGTGAACCTTCCACCTCAGCAATGTCCGTCTCCCACTGCTGGGTTTGAGGATCTGATGCCGAATTTTGCCCCAAAAGGCGAGAATAACTGCCTAAGAGACTCAAGTAAGTCAGCATAGACAGGAGGTATTTTATTACGATGCGTCGGAGAAATCACAAAGGGATTTCTAGCTATCTCATAACAGAAGCAAGCTTTTATACAGTCTTGGGTGCAGGGTTACATCATATTCATAAGAGGCGTGATGTGGGCGGAGCGTGGGCGGAGACATCTATTTTGAGGATTATTCATGGTGGTCCTTCGATGCCTTCCTCATGGGCGCGGGTCTTCTGATGAGTCTTCCTCTTTAAACTTTTGAACTCTTATCCTAATATGGTCAATTCCCGGTGTACTTGGCTTGGTTCCCATGGCTTGGCACGGCTCTTAGGGTCAGTTTGACATTGGCACGGCTCTTAGGGTCAGTTTGACATTTTTAGCTCTGATCATGCTTAGCTCGACAATTCCCTTATCCCTATGTCTCTTTATTGTTTGCCCTGCTTACCAAACTTCAAACAGAAGGATCCACCAGGATTGCTTCTGGATTAATGAATAACCTATCATACAGCATTATCAATAATTCCAGGATTGCTTCCGGATTAATGAATAACCTACCATACAGCATCATAAGCAATTCCTGAGTGTGGATGGGGGCGAATCCCCTTGTACCTAACATGAGACCACCCGCCGGTGATATGGGATATGGCTCTAGTGTTAGGGGTCGCGTGAGTAGCTAATGGGATGGGAATGGGATAGGACTGCTCAGGGTTGATTTTCAGTCTGTGGCTCTGCCTAAGCATTTTGATAACAAAATTATGTTCTTGCGCAGTAGTAAAATGCTGATCGGATGGGCAGTTTGGGGCTTCAGATCCTTCCAAGTCATAACAGACTTGTGGGACCTCCCGGACGCATCTGTAAAGACAGTTAGAGCCCTTTTTAAAGGTCTCCTACTTAGAGCAGTTCTTAATTTTAAAGTAAATTGAACATCTTGTTCAAACAATTTGTGAGCGGGCCGCGCTACCGAAAATTGTCCTGAGTAGGAATCCAGAGCAAACTGCAACTCCTCATTTTCTTGAAACAATTGTTCCAGTATTTTCATAGTATTTTGACCTGATTTTAACTCAACTGGAATGTGAATGCACTTAAAATCACATCCTGCTAACTCCCTGATCTGGGTCCTTGCTTTCCGGATCAGTTCCGCTAACAGCTCCTGAGGCTTTGTCAGTCTCTTGGACCTTTTGTGACTGAGGAAAACCCATTCTATGATCAAGAGAGAGTCCCTCTGGTCCCGGTCCTTTTTTGGTGTGTCCTTTGCCTTAGGTGTTTGTTTTTCCTCCCACTGGAAAATAATTCCATGGAGGTGTGGCAACTTACCTAGGATGATAAATTTGAATGGCAGGTCAGGCCGTCATCGGTGGGCCTGTCTTGTGGACATTGCAATCTGAACCTTTTCTAGAGCTTTCCGTGCCTCTGGGGTAATAGACCTAGGAGCACCTGGGTCCTCTCCCCCTTTCAATAAATTGAAAAGAGGGGCAAGGTCTTCATTAGTCAGACCAAGCCATGGTCTTACCCAATTCAAAGACCCACACAACTTGTGGACATCCGCAAGAGTCTTGATCCTTGGATTGATTTCTAGTTTTTGAGGAACAATGGTCCTATTTCCAATTTCTAAGCCCAAATACTTCCAAGGTTGCATCTTTTGAATTTTCTTTTCCTGGAGCTTGAACCCTGCAACAATCAATGCATCGATCATTAGGTCAAGAGCATGTGTGAGTAAATCATCATTGGGGGCACACACAAGGATATCATCCATATAATGATAGATGATGGCCTTCTCTGCGGCTGCACGCACTGGGGAAAGCAGGGAAGAGACATACCACTGGCAGATAGCTGGAGATACCTTTAATCCCTGAGGAAGAACGGTCCAATGGTACCTTTTCATAGGAGCTTCTAAATTGATAGAAGGGACTGAGAATGCAAAACGCAGTGCATTATCAGGGTGCAATGGGATTTGGAAAAAACAATCTTTAATATTAATAACAGCTAATTTCCAATCTTGGGGAAGCATTGTTGGGGATGGCATACCAGGCTGGGGAGAACCCATATCTTCAATTACATTATTAATTTGTCGGAGGTCACAGAGGAGTCGCCACCTCTTTTTGTCAGCTTTTTCGATGACAAACACTGGAGAGTTCCATGGGGACATGGTCTCCACAATGTGGCCCTTTCTTAGTTGCTCTTCTACTAGTTCCTCAAGCACTTTTATTTTTTGTTTACTGAGTGGCCACTGTTTCACATCAACTGGTTCGTCTGTTTTCCACTTCAGTTTTTGGGTGGGGCGCTGTTGTTCAATGACTGCTGCACAAAAATGCTGTGGAGAGTCTGGAATATCAATTGTGACACCCCACTGGGCCATTAAATCTCTCCCTAACAAAGGTTCTGAATAATCTAACACAAATGGACGGATATTTGCCAATTGTCCGTTTGGACCCTCAAATTGAATAATGCTTTTGGATTGCCTTGCCAATTGCAGACCTCCTACACCTCAAAGGTGACTGGCAACATTTTGTAAAGGCCAGTGTGCTGGCCAGTCTTGTACTGGAATCACTGTGCAGCCTGCACCTGTGTCTACAAGCATCTCAATGCGTTTAGACTCCCCACCCCCACTGACATTGCACCACAATTTTGGTTTATCTGTCCCAATAACTTGGACCCGGGCGACTGTGGGCCCTTGTTTATCAACATTTTCAGGTAAAGATGGCACAGGGATAGTTTGAGCAACAATTTGTCCCTTGGGAAGAAACAGGGGTGGGTGGAAACAGTTCAGGCCGAGAACAAATTGCTTGGGATCTGATGTTGTCAATCCTGGAGCAATTTTGATCTCTTGTGGTGTGTGTTTGGTCCCAATGACGATGTACTTACAACGAATTTGGTTCCAAGCACCCTTCTGTTCAGGATTTACAGAGACAAAATGCCAGTCAGTGTCCTTCAGGTGGAGTGACTCTGTCAGCTGCAACCTGTAAGGCTCATTGACAGAAGATGAGGTTAATACAGGATCACTTAAATCATAACAAAGGTTATTTTGTTTCACCTTCAACAGTGGACTAGCAGACTTGGTCTTTGAAGAACCTGCTTCACTTAAACAAATGTTAATATTACCGCGCGCTTGATTTGTTTTGCTACCCTTATTCTCTTGGCCTGCTCTTTTTATGTCTGCACACCTGGCAGGCTGGCGCTTTATTCTCAGTTTTTTTGTTGTTGACCACCAGGGAGGGCTTGTAGTTCTCCTCCTCTGCCATTTCTAAATTCATCAAATTCCCTTTTCAGGGGGCACTGGTTACTCCAGTGTCCTAGCTTATTACAAAGCAGGCATGGTTTAGTGGGCTCAACCATTGCTGGTCTCCGCTGCTGCCCAGGGTACTGCTGTGCTGAGGGAAAAGGCGCCGGCTGGCAACAGCAACACGCTGAAGTGGTCTTGGCAGCAGCCTTGGTCTGGTGTCTTCAGCCACACTCATCAGAGGCACTTTCCTGTTACAGACTAAAAGCATATCTTTTAATGTAGGGGGAGGTTCTATAGGAAGGCTCAGGATTGCCGCTCGACACTGTTCATTTGCATTTGCAAACGCTATTTCCTCTAAAATTGCTTCCCTAGCATTTTCTTTTTTAACCTGTATTTCAATGGCTCTAGTTAGCCTTTCTACAAATTTCAAAAAAGGCTCTGATGGTAGCTGTTTAATTTTACTATAGGGCTCAAAAGGCCCCTCAGGTTGGAGGGAAAAGAATGCTTTTTCAGCTGCTTCTTTTACCTTCTCGAGTGTTTCTGCAGGAATTGCAGTAGCTTGGACTGAGGGAGAAGACCACTGGCCCTCACCACAGAGGTGCTCAATGGTGATAGGGTTACCACTGTTGTCTTTCACTGTGTTTGGATCAGCCTGTAAGCTTGGGAGAGCATCTTTTAGCAGTTGTTTCAATGCTGATTCCCATAATTTGAATTCCGTGGAGGTCATGAGGCAGGAAAAAAGCTGTTTTAAATCATGTGGGACTACCACAGTCCTACTCAATTCAGAATTTAAAAGACCACGGAAATATGGACTGTGTGGACCATATTCTTTATGAGATTTACAGATCTCTTTAATCAATTGTCGTCCAAAGGAGCTCCAATTAGCAGTTGGAGCTGCCCCGGCTTGAGCTGCAGGCTGAAACGTAACAGGAGCTAGTGACAACATGGGACTATGCATTGGGTCTGCCGTCTCCTGCTCTGTATCCCTGGAATCAGAAGCATTGGGATCACAGCTACAGGTTTGGGGACAGGCAGTGGGTGCGTCCCCACTGTGGGAACCCGGGGAGGGGGCGGGGACAGGGAGCCAGCAATGGGCGGGGAAACCGTGGGAACAAGGGGTGGGGTCAAGGGGCTGGAAGGGGGCGGGGACGCCTGGTGACATTACGTCAGCAGACGCCCCCTGGGAGGAGTAGAGGGGAGGAGCCAAGGGTACTGCAGGAAAGGGGGGGGAAGGGGGGAAGGTGTCACGAGGAACAGGAGGAGAGGGGGATGGGGATGGAATTTCTGAATGCTTAAGAGGATTTTGGGAAGAAGAAGACCAGGTTTGGGAAGATGCCACGTGGCATCCACCATCTTGTGGACCCCCTAGGGACTGGGGGCCATTTTGGGCATCACTGCTCTCCGGAAAGCTAACACGTGCTCTGGGTTTTAGAGGAGGGGATACAGGGGGTTGGGAAAGCCATGCAGCCTGGCCAGGGCTTTGTGAACAAAACAACTCAGGTATTCTTGCACACTCTGGGAGCCGACTTCCCAATGAGTTTGCACTCTTTAAAATACCAAGTTTTGGGGAAAGAGGTTTAGGGGTTTTAGAGCTAGGAGACGGTGAAACAGGGAGAGCAGAGGTACATGGCTTTACATTTGGCTTTTTCTCCATTTCCTTTTGTTTGAGCAATGCTGTTCGAATTTGTAAACTCCAGAACACAAATTTAGCTGAGGGTGATTTGCCAGATTGTCCTAAGCTTATCAATTCATTCCCAACTTTATCCCAGAATTGAATATTGTGGATTTCTTCAGGGGAAATGTTTGGGAACTGCTGAAAAAGCCATCTTATAAACTGTTTCAATTTTCCTTTAGAGAATTTCACATTACCATTTACTAAAATGCTAACAATATTATAATACACTCCCCTTTGTACAATACTAAGTTTGGAACCCATGTTAGATGTAAAAAACAAAGTACTTAATCCCGCCTGACTAAAAACAAAGCTAAAATCAGCTACCAATTTCTAAAAACAAAAACCACAGATAGAAAGCGATAACGAGCAGACAAAAGCTTCACAATGCAGCTGTATATACTGCTTTTAAAATTCCCGGGCAGCAGCAGCAGGGCACGCCCTGCCGAACCGAGGCAGAAACAAAGCGTCCCCCGCCGTGGAATGCAGCCCTCCCGCGGAGCAGAGAGAGCAGCCACTCCACGTGGCAAGCCGAAACTGGGGCCCCACCGCTGCGCCGTGTGTGCAGAGAACACTCCCCACCCCACACCGAGAGAGATCCCCCGGCCACGTGGAAAGAGAGCCCCCCCTCCCCCGCACAGAGAGAGAAAGAGAGTCCTCCGCGGAGCAGAGAGCCGAGAGCCCCCCCCTCCCCCGCAGAGAGAAAGAGAGAGAGTCTCCAAACACGTGTGGAGAGCCGAGCACGCTGCCGAGCCGGGGGGGAACAGCAGAGAGCGATCCCGCTCCGGCGCGAATTCCAAAAGACAGTGAAACACGCGGCAGAAAGCTAAAAGCCTGGAACGCAATGAATTCCCGTCTGTGGGGCTGCGCAGCCAAAAATGCAAAGGCAAAAAGGAACAGAACTCATGGCAGGGTCTGTTTTTGAGCTTCTGCTCTACCGAAAGCAGATATACTCACGTGAAATGGAAGCTGTAGGCTGGGTCTAGGCAGGCAGGTCTCCACCGGAAAAGGACCTCTCCCTGAGCAAGAGAGGCTACCCTCTTCTTCCTCTGGAAAATCTGCTCACCACTATGAAGCCGGGCTTTCCAGAGGCGCCGAACAGTCCACGAAACTTTTTCTGGGAGTATTCCCAAAGTCTCTAGCTGGGAGTCTTGAAGCAAGACTCCTTTCAGCTGGGTGCACGGCTGCCAGAAACTTCTCTGAGGTACTGCGAGTCCGTTCTCGGGCTGCGGAGTCGCTTTGCCCACCCCAGGGACGCCAATTATTGGAATATGAATCCCAATATTATCAGTTAGATGGTGCCTGGGCCAGTTCTGACCCTCGCTGCTGGGCCAAAGGCAGCACTGTAGTGTAATTCACCCCAGAGATACCTTGGCTGCTGGAAATTGCAGCAGAGCACTGAACGAGTCCAGGCTTTTCAGGGACTCCGTTTACCTCAGGAGAGAGAGCTTCTGGCGATGGTGAAGAGAAAAAGGAGAGGATTCTGCTGGAGGGTTATATCCAGATGTTTATTCCATAGTTACAGTGGTCTGAACCGGGGCAACTGCTCCAACCAGAATGCCGGCTGCATGGTCTGATTAACCTTGTAAGCTCGGGGACAGGGGAAGGGGAGGGGACAGGTGAGCTACCAACCAGGTGAAAGGGGCAGGGTCTCAAGGGACTAGGGACACCTATACGGGCCAATGTCCCCCAGGCCTGAGGAGCATCCTTTGAAATCGACCAACCACACGACGCCTTGCTGGTATGTTAGCCTGATTGACAGGGCACATTCAGCAAGGGGCGAGGGGAAAGGGAGAAGGGATTATTGGCACACCTGAAAAAGGGACCTGAAAGCTAAAAACACACCACAACAGTTGGGGTGTCCTGTGCAGGGTCAGCAGTTGGACTGGAGGATCCTGATGGGTCCCTCCCAGCTCAGCCAATTCTGTGGTTCTGGGATCCCATGAGCCTGGGGGTGGGGCTGCCAATGGTTGCCATGGCAACGGGCTCTGGCTGCAGGCCTGAGCTGGTGTCCATGGCAACCACCCCTGGCATGGGGTCTCCATGGAGCTGCCATGGAAACTGAGCATAGCAACAGGGGTCTGGTGATGGTTGCCATGGAAACTGACCATAGCAACAGGGTCCTGGTGGTCATTGCCTGCTAAGGATCAGATTTGTCACAGACCCTCAGAGGGAATCCATGGGGACTTTCCAAGAGGCTCCAGGCTGTTCCAGAGCTGGAATGTCACAGGCACAGACAGGGACTCCATGGAGACCTCCCTGGGCTTTCTGGGATGGTAAAGAGCCCTGTGGTCAGAGGCAGTCACAGCCATTCCATGGCGACATCCCAGGGCACCTCGGGCTGCAAAGGCACCAATCTGTCACAGGCACTCACGGGGGCTCCACGGTGACATCCCAGGAGTCCTCCAGGCTGCCAAAGAGCTGGGATGTTCCAGACATTCACAGGGGTTCCTGTAATGGGCACAGAGGGAGCTTCAGGCAAAGGCTTTATTTCTTTATTGGAAAAACTCCTGCTAAATCATGAGGTGGAGAAATGACACTGAACAGCCACCATAGATCCTCAAACCCCTGCAGGGCTCCTAGACTTCTAAAATTCCTTCAAGGAGAGGAGACTGGGAGCGGCTGGATCCAATCCCAGCCCCAGACTTTGTCAAAGGTGTAAAGGATTGGAGAGGTGGAATTGAACCTTTAACCCAATTTGTCCCACAGAATTAATGATGGGATACCCTATAGATTTATATAAATATTCCTCTAATTGATTCTAATCATGATTAGAAGAAAGAACTTTACCACATTCATTTACTCCAGAGTTCAGGAGCTATAACAATTATTAGAATATAGTGCTCTAGGAAGCAGTTTTGAAGTCAACAGGGCCTCGCTGGAGTTGTTGGAGCCCATTGCAGGCAGAGCCTCCTACTCCAGCAGGAACTGCCTTTCCTGTGCCATCAGCAGGGCAGGTCCTGCTGCAGGAAAAGCCCCAGGCCAGCCCCAGCACAGGGAAGGGCTCGGGCACAAGGGCAGAGTGCCATGCTGGGAGCTGTGCCAGGGAGAGCCTGAGGCACCAAAGGCACCTTGGCAGCAGCAGCTGCTTGCAGGCCATGGCCAGAAGCCTCCCTTGGCAGCCCAGCCTGGTGGCCACCACTGCAGAGCTGCTGCCTCAGGGCTCATTCCTGGCTGGGCTCTGAAAAGCCACTTCTGCTCCAGGAGCCTGACTGGGAAGCCATTGGCCCCAGCACCTTGGGGACAAGATATTAATGACAAAACTCTTAATGGCAGCAGAGCCAAGGCAGGGGCAGAGGAAAGGGGAGAGCCAGGCCGAGGGCACCAGGGCTGCCATGGTGATGGCTGTGAGGTCACTGCCCCTGCAGCAGCCTGGCTGCCCTCAGCAGACATTCTGGCCAGAAGCCTTGTGAGGGCACCCAGCACATCAGAGAACCCACAGAACAGGAATTCTGTCACTGGGGATGAGAGGGTTTCACTGGGTCAGGTTGCACAAAGTTCCTGCTCTTGGACAATTCCTGGGATGGGGAATCCACTTCTCTGGAAAATCAGCTGCAGTTTTGAGCCACCCTCATACTTGTAAAATATTTCCTCCTTCTAAGATATATAAATCCACCCTGATTCCATTTAAAGATATTGGCCCTTGTTCTGTCATTGCAAGATTGTGGAGAAAATAACTTTGATCATTATTTTTCCATTTTCACAGACCTTGGAGAAGACACAAAAATCTCCCAGGATGGGCTTTGGAGGCCTCATCACAAAACCAGCTGGAAGAGGCTAAGGGCTCTGGGCTCAGTAGTGTGCAGACTGAGGGTAGAATAGGAGCAGCCTGGGAGGGATGGAAGGGTGGTTTCAGAGAGGCTGGAGCTTTTATTTCATAATGGGAAGGAGCCTGAATAAGACCTTATAGCACCAAGGGCAGCTGGGGAGGCCCAGACTGGACACCAAGAGAAAAGAATTTCACTGCCAGGGCAGGGCTGTGGTGCAGCACTTCCCCAGCAGCAGCCTGGAGCAGCCCAAGGCTCTGTGTGGGCAGGCAGGGGCAGGCAGGAGGCAGAGCTGTCAGCAAAGGAAGGGTCCAGCCAGGTTGGGCAGCCGGGGGATGCTGACAGCCTGCAGGGACAGAGGTGCAGGTTTGCTCAGCATCAGACACACCTTTCCCTTGCTTGTCCCCATCTGTCATCAATGCCACCTGTGTTCTCCTCTACCTGGAACCTGGGGACACTTTCTCAGTCCTGTTCCTCAGATGAATCTATTTATATTATGAGAAATTTCAGTGTTTCAATCACTTTTGGAATTCCTCAGAAATTTCTGAGCACACTCTGAGGGACTGAGACTGATGCAAAGAGCAGCAAAGCCCCAGAGGGTCATTGAAGTCCCTGTGCTGTGTCTGTGCTGCTGAGCTGGGCCGGGCTCCTGGCCCAGAGGCAGCTTCTGGCAAGGGCAGCGCTGCAGAGAGACAGCTCTGGCCAGGAGCAGCTCCTGTGCACAGCCCAGCAGGGCTGGGGCACTGCCAGGGCCCCTCAGGGACACCAGCAGGGCACAGACAGAGCTCACAGGGGCTCAGCACTGGCAGGGGCTGTGGCATGTCCCAGAGGGGGCTGTGTCACTGCAGCACCTCTGTGGCTGTGTCATAGAGGCACAGAGCAGCTGGGATGTCAGCAAAGGGCTGTGTGACAGCACAGAGTGGGCTGTGTGAGGTCACAGATTGGACTGTGACATCACAGAGTTTGTTGTGTGATGTCATTGAGCAGCTATAGCATCATAGAGGGCATTCTGTGACATCACAGAGCAGGCTGTGACATCATGGCATGGCTGGATGACATCATAGAGCAGGCTGTGTGGTCAGAGTGTGTGCTGTGCCATTACAGAGTAGCAGTATGACATCACAGAGGTTTTTATGGCATCACTGACAGGGTTGTGACACCACACAGCTGTCAGTGACATCATAGAGTGGGGTGTGAGGCCTAGAGCAGATGCTGCCATCATAGAGGGTATTTCTGTGACATCAGAGATCAGGCTGTGACATCACAGAACAGACTGTGGCATCACATGGCGGCTTTCTGACATCACAAAGTCTTCTGAGACATCACAGTGCAGCTGCATGACATTCCAGGGTGACATCCTAGAGCTGACTCTGAGACATCGCAGGGACTTTGTGACATCACAGGGTCTGTGTGAAATCACAGGAAGCTGTGTGACATCACAGGATACTCTGTGATATCACAGGGGCTGTGTGACATCACAGGTTGCTGTGTGAAGTCACTGGGGAGGTCACTCTGCCCCAGCCCTGTCGCAGACATTTTTTCATAGAAATCCTTTCTTTCACATTTGTCCATCTTCTGGGAAGCAGAGCCCCAGAAGAAGAATGTAAACAATTGTTTTCAGCTGCTGTGAAATGTAGCAGGTGCCCCTGTGATTGGCTCATCTTCCTTGTGTACCATTAAAGGCCAATCACAGGAGCAGCTCAGGGACAGATTCCCTGCACACAGAACTTTGTTATTCTTTCTTGCTATTCTATTCTTAGCTGAGCAACTCTCTGCAACTTCTCTTCTTATTCTTTTTAGTATAGTTATAATGTATTATATATCATATATCAATAAATCAAGCCTTCTGATCAAGAAACAAGATTCTCGTCCTTCTCTCACCACAGTGACCGTCTAAGGCCACTGTAATATCTGGTGACCCCTCGTGTCAGAGCAAAAATTAATTTGATAAGACCAGAGGAGCAAAATTGCTGCACTGGGTAAAATCCTGTATGTGTAGCAAGTGATGGTTGCTTTGAAGTGACCACAGAAGTGGAATCAAGCCAGGAGCTGAAGAATTGAAGATCCTGATTTGGACAGAGTTCACAGCCAAGGCTGACCACAAGTGAACCTTCTTCTGGAACACCTTCAGGAAGATGTTCGCAGAGCTGACCAGACCAAGCTGGACACTTTCAAAAGGTACTGTTGTCTTTTCCCTTCCTGATGAACCAGCCCTTCGTAGTTTGTGGCGGTTGGTATGGCAGACACATGCCTTGGAAGAAGAGGTTCAGTTCTCTCCTTCAGAGGAGAAACTTATTGCCCTCTGGCAAGAATGGTGTAGAGAAGATGGGATTTTTCTGTCAGCAACAGATCTCTATGAGTTCTTTCGATGGGCAAAGCTTTTTGGGTTCTTTACTGATGTCCTGTACGCTGTGGATGTTTTCATCTGGGAGTGCATGAATTCCATTTTCCAGTTTGTCTGGGGCCAGGAACGTGTTTTGCCTTCTATCTACCCAGCATTTATAAAGCTCTTCCCAGTTTTGAAACGGAGAGCAGCTGTTTTTCAATGGATTTCTAACTGCTATGGGCAGGCTCCGTTTCCACCGTCCCCAGTGGGAGAAGACCCGGCGGGGGATGAGTGGGGGCTTCCCAGCCCCCCCTGCGTCGCGGCGGGTGGGGCGAAACTTCGCCGCGCGAATAAGTTTATTTTACTCTTTCTCCGGAGCCTGCGCAGACGGAACCTTCTCCTCCCCCCACTTCTCTCTCTCCGGGGGATGGGAGTGGGCGGTCCCGCTCGAGCCAGCGCCGTTGGTGCCGCCCCTGCCAGCACTGTGTCCGCCTTCAAGACCCGCCTCACTGGCGCGGCCGCCACTCCAGGCGATCCCGTCTCCGCCTCTCCAGGCGGTCCCGCCCACGGCTTCACAGGCCTCCCCGCCCCTGCCAGCGCCTGCATCTGAGAATGCAGAAGAGGCACTTCCTGTGGCTGCTGAGTTGCTAAGCGACGACGACGCGTCTCCAGCTTCCGGCTCAGCGGAGGAGAAGATCTCTCCGGCCCCTCCGGTCCCTCTGCCGCTTCCATCGGCCTCCTCGCCGCCTCAAGCCGAGACGGTCCCTGTTCAGGATGGTGCTGGAGACGGCGCCGAACCTGCGGGACCCTCGGAAAAGCCCGCGGCCACTCCTACATCCAGCGAGATTCCCTCCCCGGTTCCGGCTTCCCCCCCGCTGCCTGCACAGGCTGCCCCAGCAGTCCTGCCGTTGTTGGAGGCTGTGTCCTCCGTGTCAGTGTCAGAGACTGCCCTGGAACCGGCGGCTTGTTCGAGCTCGGACCATCCTGGACCGGTTGCTGTAGCAGCGGCCCCGGCGGCTGGTCTTCCCTTCTGTGGAGCGGGGGCTGCCCGCCAGCTGACTGGGGGGACAGCCCGTCTCCCTGCTTTTAAGATCAGCATTCTCGGCGGGTTCAGGGGTGTTTTTTCGGGGATTGTCCCATGGAGGCTGCCATCTCTGCCGCCTCTCTTGCGCCCTAGTGGTGGGGGGCAGGTGCATCCCGAGAGCTCTGCCTTTGGTTCCTAGCCTGGAGGGGGTGGGGATGAAACCATGGGGCAGATGAGAGACAAACCTGCTGCGTTTGCAGTGCAGAGGGAGAGGGCACAGATGGAGGAGACCATAGCTGGTTTGCTGTGGGGAACAAACATCTCCAGACCCCAGATGGGATTGCTGGGCAAGGCTTCTATTTCCCTGCTGCTGGCATGCCTCAGTGGTTTTGGGGAAAGGAAGCGTGTCACCACCCGTGCTGCCATTGTACTGGCTGCAGAGTGCAGGCCTGTGGGAATGCAGAGCTTGCCTCAGGGGTTTGGCCTGGGCCGTTGAGCTCAGGAGGCTTTTGGGCCAGGGCCAGCATTTGGCCTCTTGGTGTTTCTGGGGGTTCTGGTTCCTCCTACTGGTCCTGGTCCCCCTTTGCGGGCCAGTTTTGGGGTTCCTGGTCCATCATGGGCCAGGGCCCTCAGGGCTTTTCCTGCTCTGGCACTGCTCTGCTCTGTTGCTGCTTTTTTCTTTTTCGATCACAGAAAAAAAAAAAAAAAAAAAAAAAAAAAAATTAATTAAAAAAGATTGAAAACAGTGGGCAGCAGCTCTGAAGCACTGAAGCATTGAAGGGCCAGAAAAGGACATTCTAAAAGTTGTTCAAGTTGTTTGAAATTGTGGTAAGACTGTCAATGGTTTGTGATAACTGTTGATGGGACTTTTGCAGCAAGTCTGTTTTCAAGACCAAAAGGGACTCTCAGATGTCCAAGAGAAACAACTCCAGCTCATGGATTGTTCCTGAAATTCAGCTGCTTGGACTTGATTTTTTTTTGGCATTGTTTTTTGCATTTTCTTAGATTGTAGGATTGTTTTAGTGATTTGTTAATATTGTACATTTTACAGGTGAAGAAATTTCCTGTTCATTTCACATCAGCATTTTTCATTTTTTTTATACAATTTAGAAAGGTGAGATGTCGCAGACATTTTTTCATAGAAATCCCTTCTTTCACATTTGTCCATCTTCTGGGAAGCAAAGGCCCAGAAGATGAATGTAAACAATTGTTATCAGCTGCTGTGGAATGCAATAGGATGCTCCTGTGATTGGTTCATCTTCCATGTTTCCAATTGGGGGCCAATCACAGAAGCAAGCTCAGGGGAGATTCCCTGAACACAGAACTTTGTTACTGATTCCTGCTATTCTATTCTTAGCTTAGCAGTCTCTGCAAGCTCTCTCTTTATTCTTTTTAGTATAGTTATAATGTATTATATATCTTATATCAATCAATCAAGCCTTCTGATCAAGGAACAAGATTCTCGTTCTTCTCTCACCCAGTGACCTCCTAAGGTCACTGTAATACTGGGGCTCTGTGCTTTCCTTTGTATGGAAAAGAGCTGTCCGTCTTACCAAGGTATCCATGGCCAAAATTAGGATTCCACCTCCAAATTTCTGTGTATCCAAGAATTGCTGCCACACAAAAGCTGCCAGGACAAACAGGTCTGGCTGGTCTTTGACTCCTGAGTGCCAGAACTCACCTGTTTTCCAAACACTGGAAAGGGCTCTGTGCTTTACTTTGTATGGAAAAAAACATCCTTCTCCAGGCAAAAAAAATCTGAAATTAGGATTTCACATTCATAATTTTGAATATCCAAGGGTTGCTCCAAACAAACCTGCCAGGACAGACAGGTCAGGCTTGCCTTGGCCTCTGGTGGTTGCTGTTCATCAGCTCCTGAAACATGGGGGCTCCATGCTTTCTTTCTTGTGGAGACCAATGTGACCCTTGGGAGCCTTCTGAAATGAAGGGGCCATTGTGACACGGCAGAGCACAATGGATCCAAGGGACCATTGCGACACTGTGGGGCCTCGTGGAACCAAGGACATCGTTGTGGCTCTGTTGTGCTGCATGGACCCAAGGGACCAGTGCAAATCAGCATTGTGGTAGTCAGCCCAGCTGTAACTCAGAGTCAGCCAGATTTTACCCTGGAAGAATTAGGCATGAGTTTCAAGCCATGAGAATAATTTATTTAACTTAGGGTGAGCTTGAGAGTTCCCCCATAAGCTTTTAGTGTTTCTGTGCTAACTTGTCCAAGTGTCTACTCCCCTATTGGTTACTTATTTCCCCTATATGGTTATTGTTTTGGAGTGTTCTACCCCTAAGTGTACATGTTGTTGCTTCTCCTTTGTCTTGGCTCTTTGGATCCTGCCCCTCATACTGTTCTCAACTTCTCCATGTTTATTGTTTTTCACCCTGTTAAAGTTCCTTTTAAACAACTCCATTGATCCTGCTTCTTTTCATTTTCGCCACCCTCGCCCTGAAGTCAGGGAACCAGAGAGGTTTGTTGCAACCACCTTCATTGTGACATTTGGTGCCCAAACAGGGACCATGACATTCAGGGCTCCCTGCGTCAGTGACATCAACAGTAGTTAGCTGATGGATAGGCCAGTACTCCCTGAGATTTTGGATTGTGCCGGGCCCGGTGGATTCATCATTGCTTCGAGGGACCTTGGCCAGGAGCAGCAGGGACAATAATGGTTTTACCTGCATAGGATTGCCGGTGGTTTTGTGGAAATGGAAGACATTTTTTGCCCATTTTGCCACTGTGTTTCTACATTATGCGCCCACGTCCCATAATTGACTTGGGGTGTTCCGGTGGCTCCTCCCCATAAGGCAGAGAAAGAGAAAAATGGGCAGCCAGATGTCTAAAGTAGAAAGGACCATATATGGTCCATATATGGTGCTTTAATTCTCACTGATCATGCCATAATATTTTCAAAGAACGAATAAAAATCAATCATGAGGTGGATCATTAAAAATTTTCCAGATGCCTCTGCTGACGAAATCCATACCACTGAATTTTGGGACTCAGTGGGAGTTAAATTGTACAACCTTTCAATCAAAAGGGACCCCACTGCACCCTGCATCCTTCCCATCTTCCACACCTCCCTTGACCAGCAAGCCATGTGTTGAAAACTCAATCCGTTGGTCAATCCTAACTCGGGAACTCCCCTCAAACTGGCCTTTTTCAGACCTTTCATGATGGTCCAAGATGACAATGGCCACGCAGCCTTGGAGCGTCATGCCCTGGAGACTCAAGACAGAAGGAGCCTGAATGTGCTGCCTCCATCTTGGCTCCTCCAGTTCCAGCTACCACAACCTTCTCTTCCACTCTGAATGAAATTCCAGACTCTACCCCCACAACTGTAGGTCATGCCCCACTGTTAGTCATTCCACCTTCACGCTGGGCCATGCCTCCAGAACTCCACACTGGAAGTCTGCCATCCTAAAGCAAGGCCCTTCCTCCCCAATACCTGACAAAATGGCAGCGCCCTTTGCCTCACCCTCCGACAACAGTATAACCCCCATGGTCAAAGATACTAAGCCAAACTGTCATATTATTTCTAATCCAAATGTTTCTACTCCAAGTTATTCTTCCTCCCCAGAACACAGTTAGGATTCCACAGAGCCATCTCGCCCCTTAACCCTGGAAGATCCCAAAGAAAGGATCCGGAAGGAAGCAGTTAAGGAAGGAGACTGGCAAATAGTCTCGAAACTCCTCATTGCCCTTGTATATTATGAAAGAAGAGGGCTGAATCGCATGTATCAGCCATTGGTTTACGGGGAAATCAAGGATCTGTGTAGGGCAGCAAAAGACCATAGGAGGGACTTAGCTTGTTTTATTGGCCTAATGAGGGCCACGTTTACAGCTCATGTCTTAACCCCCTAGGATTTAAAATATATTATGACCATGTTGTTGTCACCTACAGAATACATCCTGTGGGAAGGGGGATGAAAGTGTTTACTAAATCAATTAATAGCAGACTATGCTAATAATGAGGCAAGGGCGGAATTGACAATCAACCATCTAGCTGGAGAAGGACAAAACAGCCTGCTAGATTATCAAACAGCAGGTATCCTCAGAAAAGTATTGGATGATATCAAAGAGATGGCTTTGCCAGCTTTAATCCAGGTATCAGATGTTAGCACCCCCAATTTGGACTACCTTGGGTGGCTGCAGCTAAAGCTTTAGGACAATTAGAAAATCCTGGGTGCCTGTTAAGTAAGCAAACCAATGCTACCTCCCTCACACTGAGTGGCTGCTCTCAGACCTAGAGACATCAGACATGCCACCTTGCAGAACAGCAATAGAGTTTTTACTCTGGGCACATGGGCATGGCTGTGTACTCTGAGGGCAAGTGTTGCATGAACCTGTCCAGCCACAGCGAGTCAATCCACAAGAGCATTCAGGTACTGAAGCAAGGATTGAAGAAGCTTCAAGTGGAAAACAAAGACTTGGGTCAATAAACTCTTCAAATCCAAGGGACTAAAGTGTTGGATGATGTCGAGCTAGAACAGGACTATTAATTCTCTTAATGGTTGTTGTTGTTGTTGTTGTATTGTTAATTGTCCCATGTCTGTTTGGATGATTTTAGAAAGTTTTACAAAATTCTTTCCGTTCCATCTTTGTTGTAAAATAGAAAGGGGGAAGATACCCAACACAGGCTCCTCATGGACTCCTTGGAGGAGAGATTTGGAGGCCAGGATGGCAGAAAAGCTTCTCAGAGACTCAGTGTGGGAAGGAAACACCTTAAAATACCTAAAAGTATTCTTAAATCCATAAAGTACCACAAAATCCTTGAGTATCTCAAGGCATTAATGAGCCCCACTGAGTGTTAGTACAAAGCTCTCAAGGGACTCCTTAAAGCAGATAATTGGGGCCATGATTGCACAAACCTCTCACAGAGTCTGTATCAAAAGGAAAACACCAGGTACCTTAAAATAACTGAAGTACCTTGAAGCATTAATGAGCCCTACTGAGTGCTGTTACTGACAAAGCCTCTCCAGGGACTAACTACAGCAGATAATTGGAGGCCATGATTGGACAAACCACTCAGAGACTCCAAGGCAAAAGCCAAACCCAAAGTCCTTTGAAAAACCTGCAGAGAGGCTCCCAGCACAGAGGCAGCTTCTGGCAAGGGCAGCGCTGCAGAGAGACAGCTCTGGCCAGGAGCAGCTCCTGTGCACAGCCCAGCAGGGCTGGAGCACTGCCTGCAGCCACCCTGGGCACAGCACAGAGGGGTTAAACTCAGCCTGGGCTGGGAGCACAGAGCAGAGCTCACTCGGGGCTCACTAGAGCAGAAATCATCCCAGGTTTGAAACAGTCATTCCCTGGCTGTGGGAAGAGAAGCTGCAGTTCCTGCAGGGATCTCCTGGAGCTGGCACATCCCACAGCTTTGAGGACCATTCAGGAGGACTCTCAGAGCTGCTCCAAGGCAGGGCTGTAGCCCTAGGGCAGGGCTGGCTTTCCCTGCTGCCCCAGCCCAGGCACAGCCCAAGGCAGCTCCTGTTGCCAGGCTCTGCTGCAGGGCTGAGCAGCCGGGGCTGCAGCCAGGGGTGCCCAGGGCTGTCCTGCAGAGCAGGGTCCTGCAGCCCAGGGCGCTGTGCTGGGGCAGGGACTCTGCTGCCTGCCAGGGACAGCTCTCAGCCGGCCCGGGGATCTGCTCCCAGCGCTGGGGAGAAGCTGTGGGGGGAAGGAGCCACCCTGAGCAGGGCAGGGGCTGCTGCTGAGAGGGGCTGGGTGGGGCAGGGCTGCTCCCAGCTCCAGACCAGCCTGAGCACAGCTCTGGAGGACAATTCCCAAAGAAGGTACGTCTGGAAAGATCAGAAGCTTCCCTGAGAGTGTTTTCAATTTCCTACTTGGAGAAGGATGGGAATGTTGGGGTGATGACAAAAAGATTTTTGTATTTATTACATTTTATATATTCATAGCTCTCTAAATTACTATCATATAGTTACAATACTATAATCCTTACTTAACTCTAATAACCTTCTTAACTCTATTAAACCACTATTATATTCTTATATAGCTTTAATCCTGAATTAAATCTGGTATGTTTCCCTACTTTTCTCTTAATAACCTGACTGTCTAAATATATTCCTAAAATGCTGTATAGTCCTATTCTTTTATATAGTCCTGAAATACTATATAGCCTTCTAGGAACTGGATGTATAGGAGCATTTTGGGTTTTGAGAATGAGCAGAATATGAACAGTCATTATTAAAAGTGAAGGCAAAGAAGCCTTTGGACCTACTCCAATGGGTTGACCCAGGGGTGGGTAACTAGGGAAACTGAATCTCCTTTTGGATGTTCCTGTTAAATATCCTAATTAATCAACCTTAATAAATTGTTGAAATCGGGAGCTGGGTGTGCCCCATCCCCACTGGGACACCTGGAAGCTTCCAATACATGTCTGGTTGTTACTTTACTGTTCTAACACTGTTGCAAGGGTTTTTGGTTTTTTTTTTCCTCTTTGGGTTACAGACAGCAGAGGGATGAGAGAAGCAGAACAGGAATTGTAATCCCAGAATCACAGAACATTCTGAGTTGAAAGGGACACACAGGATCATCAAAGGAATGTTTGAACATTTACAGAGACTCCAGAACTGTAATTTTGGGTGATCAGTCTCTCTGCTGGGAGCCTCCCAAAGGGCCCTCAGCCACTCCTCAGCCCTGGACAGCAGCAGCATCACCTCTGCAGGGCCCAGCAGGGCTCTCCTGAGCTGCCCTTGCCCAGCTGCACACAGAGCCTGCCCCAGCCAGGGCCCTGCACACAGGCAGGTTTCTGTAGGGCCCCGGCCAGGGCACACAGGCTGGGATGGGCTCTGTGAGCACTGGCAGGGACAAGGCTCATCTCAGGAGGGAATGTCCAGGCCCAGGGAGATGCTCAGGGAAGGAGAGGGGCTGAAGAGAGCAGTGCTGGGGGCAGGATGAGGGCACTGTTGGTGTGTGGGAGGAGCCAGGCACAGCTGGGCACGGGAACACTGTCCTGAGTGCCCGGCTGTCTCTGCCCTGCCCTCTCAGGCACAGCACCACAACATCTTCTCTTGGTTCTGCACTGCCCTGATATTGTCACTGTTATCTGCTGCTCTCAGGGAGGCTCTGGCATTTGCAGATGCTGAGTCAGGCACTGCCCTTGGCATTCCTGCCAGGCAGGGGTGTCCATGAGAATGGGGTGTCCAAACTTCCCTGGCACCTGTGGGGCTGTGGGCAAAGCAGTCCATGGGAAAGGGGAATGAGCTGAGCCCCCTCCCTGAGATCCCATCATGGGCACAGCCAGGGATCTCCTTGCTGTGCCCTTCCAAGGTCTGAGCTGCCCTCCTGGGTGCAAATCTGTGCCAGGGCCTCTGGGAGTCCCCTGAATGTCCCACAGTGAAGGGCAGAGCTGCCAGAGCTGAGGAAATGCTGTTGGGTTTGCCCAGGGACCCGTGAGTGTCCTTGGCACGAGGGGGTGCTGAGACCTTGCCCAGAGACCTTGAGAGAGGGTGAGACATTCAGGGATCCCTCTGCCCTGGGCAGGGTCTGGTGTATGCCAGGCTGACCCAGGAGTGTGATTGTGCTCTGATTGCAGCCAAAGGTGAAAAGCCAGGGCAGTTGGGAACAAGCCCATCCAGCCCCTCATCTTCCCTGAGCCACAGGGAATCCTTTGCCTCTCATATCTCTCAGTGGCAAACTCTGAGTGCAGCAGAAATGCTGTGGATTTCTGACCTCAGAGAGCCAGGAATGATGTGCAGGTAGGAAAAAATTCCTTAAACCAACTCCTGCCATCCATGTCCTTTAGAACTGGGAGTGCAGAGGCTACCAAGCCTGCCTGCATTCTAAGCGATTCCCCTGACAAATCCTGAACATCCAGCCTTGTTCCTCTGCCACATAGCCACAAACCCAGGGCAGTGGGACAGGGATGGCTCCTCGAGAGCCCCCATGCACAGGCCTGGCTGCTTCTGGCACACTCAGGCAGCACATCTGGAGCTCAGGCAGGGACCTGGGTGAAGGTTTTCCCAGAGCAGGAACAAGGGTGAGTGAATCCCAGTGGGACAGTCTGCAGGGAATGGCCCAGTTTTGGCTCAAAGCAGCCTCTCCTGACTTGTCACTGTCCTTTCTCCATGAGCAGGTCCCCATGCCCAGCCCCAGCAAATGTCCAACAGCAGCTCCATCAGCCACTTCCTCCTGCTGGCACTGGCAGACACGCGGCAGCTGCAGCTCCTGCACTTCTGCCTCTTGCTGGGCATCTCCCTGGCTGCCCTCCTGGGCAACGGCCTCATCATCAGCGCCGTAGCCTGCAGCCACCACCTGCACACGCCCATGTTCTTCTTCCTGCTCAACCTGGCCCTCAGTGACCTGGGCTCCATCTGCACCACTGTCCCCAAAGCCATGCACAATTCCCTCTGGGACACCAGGGACATCTCCTACTCAGCATGTGCTGCACAGGCCTTTGTCTTTTTGTTCTTCATCTCAGCTGAGTTTTATGTGCTGACCATCATGTGCTACGACCGCTATGTGTCCATCTGCAAACCCCTGCGCTACGGGACCCTCCTGGGCAGCAGAGCTTGTGCCCACATGGCAGCAGCTGCTTGGGCCAGTGCCTTCCTCAATGCTCTGCTACTTACGGCCAATACATTTTCCCTGCCCCTGTGCCATGTAAATAACCTGGGCCAGTTCTTCTGTGAAATCCCACAGATCCTCAAGCTTTCCTGCTCACACTCAAATCTCAGGGAACTTGGGCTCATTGCAGTTAGTGCATGTTTAGGACTCAGCTGTTTTGTGTTCATTGTTTTCTCCTATATGCAGATCTTCAGGGCTGTGCTGAGGATTCCCTCTGAGCAGGGACGGCACAAAGCCTTTTCCACCTGCCTCCCTCACCTGGCCGTGGTCTCCCTGTTCACCAGCACAGCAGCATTTGCACATCTGAAGCCCCCCTCCATGTCCTCCCCATCCCTGGATCTGGCCCTGTCAGTTCTGTATTCGGTGGTGCCTCCAGCCCTGAACCCCCTCATCTACAGCCTGAGGAACCAGGAGTTCAAGGCTGCAGTGTGGAGACTGATGTCTGGATGGTTTCAGGACCATTAAACTGCTGGCCAATTTCTGCCAATCACTTCTACTAAAAGACATCTTTCATACTTGTTGTTGCTTTGGTTGTGGTTTGTTCTTTTTTTCCTTTGTATTAGTTTTTCATATTGTCCACAAAGAAATGTCATTGTTTGTTGCATTTCTCATTTTGTTTCTCTCCAACTTCCCTGTGGTCACAGACTGCATCAATGAGGGGCTGCCCTCTTGTTTGCTTTAAAGGAATTAAAGGATCTCCCAGCAAAGTTTTCTGCAGAGATGCCCTTTTGTTGCCTTCTCTGGAGCTGCAGCAGCAATGTCTGTGTGCAGAGCTGGGGGCAGATCAGTGCTGGCCCAGCAGCTGTGCCCAGCAGCAGCAGCACTTGGTGTTGCCAGTGCTGCTGCCGTGGCCCTGCCCCACTGCCCTGGTGGCCCTGGTGTTGCTTCAGGGCCTGAGTGCTCTCAGGGCCGGGCACAGCCCTGGGAGTCGCAGTGCTGGGGCTGCAACAGGGAAAGGCCATGTAATATAAATCACCTTTGATAATGCTTTTGGGTTTGGTTGTGGGTTTCTTCTTTTTTCCCCATGTTTCAGTTTTTTAATATTGTCCACAAAGAAAAGCCATTGGTTTTGCTATTGATAATTTTGTTTCTCTCAATCTTCCCTGTGGACCACAGATTGTATGGGTGAGGGCCTGTGCTCTGTGTGGCTTTAAAGGAATTAAAGGATCTCCCAGCAAAGTTTTTCCAGAGATGCCCTTGTGTTCCCTTCTCTGGAGCTGCAGCAGCAATGTCGGTGTGTAGAGCTGGGGGCAGATCAGTGTTGGCACAGCAGCTCTGGTCCTGCTGGCCATACCATCCCTGATCCAGGCCAGGAGCCATTTGCCTTCTTGGCCACCTGGGCACACTGCTGGCTCATGTCCAGGCTGCTGTCCATCAGTCCCTGCAGGTCCCTTTCTGCCTGGCTGCTCTGTCCCCAGCTTGTAGAAACAAAGGGGTTGTTGTGGCCAAAGCGCAGGACCCGGCATTTGGTCTTGTTAAACCTGACCTTGTTGGATTTGGGCCCTGGATCCAGCCTGTCCAGGGCCCTGTGCAGAGCCCTCCTATGCTCCCACAGAATCAACACTCACATCCAGCTTGGTATCATTTGCAAAGATGTCCTTGGTTCCGTGGAGCCTCTCAGTGTCACAATGACCTCTTTGGTACACCAGGCCCTGCATTGTCACACTGGCCTCCATGGTTCCATGAGACCATGAAGAGCAACAATAGTCTCCTTGGTTCCATGAGGCTTCACACTGGCAACTCCAGTCCTCTGGGCCCTCTCTGCTGAGCCAGCACTGATGGTAAATGATGGAGAGCAGCTTGGGGAGCTCACCCACCAGCTGCCTCATCACCCTGGGATGGATCCCATCGGATCCCATAAACCTGTGAGCATCTGAGTGTCTCAGCAGGTCACCAACTGCTTCCTCCGTGATTCCAGGGGGCTGTTCTGCTCCCTGTGCCTATCTACCAGCTCAGGAGAACACTTGTCCTGAGGACAGCCTGTCCTAATATTGAAAATTGAGACAGACATGATGTTAAACAGTTCAGCCTTTTCTTTAGTTACTCTATTCTCCACTGCATCCAATAAAGAGTTACGGTTCTCTTTATCTGGTGTTTTGCTACTAATTTATTTATAGAAACATTTCCTAATATTTTCCACAAAAGTGGCCAGATTAAGCTCTACTTGAGCTTTCACCTTTTCAATTTTCTTTCTGTTTAACCTAACAACATCCTTAAAAAGTTTTTAGTTGCCTGTTTGTCTTTTCAAAATGATGCATCCTCTTTTTTTTCCCTTAAGTTCATACCAAAGATCCATGGACAGCCAGGCCAGTTATTTTCCTCACTAGCTCATCTTTTGCCACACTGGGACAGGCTGCTTCTTCCCCCTTAAGATTACTTCCTTGAAATGTGTCCATCCTTCCTGGACCCCTTTGTTTTTAAGGGCTGTTTCTTTTTAAAAAAAATCTGTACTTGATTTGGTATTCCCCAAATCTGCATCCTAAATAGGCCAAATCTGCCCTTCCTAATTAAAGTGCAGAAATTTTGTTGCTGCCCCTCCTTCTCTCACAGAACATGGAAAACTTTATTGTTTCATGGTCACTGTGCCCCAGACAGCCTCCAAGCCCCACATCTGCCACCAGCCCTTCTCTGTTTGTGAACAGCAGCAGACAGAGCTTTCCTTGGCAGTGGGAGTGTTAACAAAAATTCAGTAAAACAGAAAACTCCTTAACACCAATGTAGCACTTAGAAGCCGCATTCTTTATTCAGGGGGATGCAAAGGGGATAGCTCCTCCCAAAGCTGTGTATCCTGAGCACAGGAAAGTTTCTGTTTATTTTCTGTATTTTGCTCAGAAATTCATTGACTGTCCTGGACTAAACATACATATGATAATCATTTCCCCAAAATCATTAACATATTTCCCCCCCCCTTTACCCAGGTGTTCTTCTGTCCTGGAGGTCTCTCTGGTGGTCCCTGGTGCTTGTGGACCCCAATGTTCCCGTTGGTCTGGCTGAGCTGGCAGGACACTGAGCCTGGTGAACTTCCAGTTCCTCTTCTCACACAATGGGCATTGTGTGGTTTCCATAGGCCTGGGGTTGTGGAGAACAAGCTCCAGGTGTCAGCTCAGTTGGTGTAGACAATTTCTCATCTGGTAACATGAGGATGGCTGTGAGCTGTGTGACATCACAGAGTGGGTTATGTGGAGTCATTGAGGAGCTATGACAAGATAGACTGCCTCTGTGACACCACAGAGCCAGCTGTGACATCACAGGGAAAAGGTCTGACATCGCAGAGCAGACTATGATATCACAGAGTTGGCTGTGACGTCAGAGACCAGATGGGTAACATTGGAGACTGGGCTGTGACCTCACAGAGCAGGCTGTGACATCACAGAGGGGCTGTGTGACATCCCAGCAGGGCTGTGTCAGGTCACTGGGTTGGTCACTCTGCCCCAGCTCCCCCTCACAGTTTCTCCCAACAACTTCAATGCTGTTCATGCCGAGTGGGGTCCCTGTGCCCCGGGATCCCCCTGGCCCACCTGGAGCCACAGCCTCCACCAAAGGATGTTCCACAGGATCCAACCCAGAGCCTGACAGGGGACAAGGGGCCAGGGCTGTGTGACCAGGACATCAAGGACGGGGATTATCCATGTTTTGCGGAGAAAAGAAGAAACCTCACAACTTGTAAAAGTTGTAAAGCCTGGTATGCTTTATTACGACGCGCGCCGGACGCAAGACTCCCCAAAAGGGCATGCGTACCCCTGAAGATTTCAGACCTCCTTTTATGCCCCTTCCAAATGCATATGCATACAGTTTCACAATAAGTTCATACATATTCATCTTGCATGACACTTAGCACTAATTCTTCTTTATCGGAGGAATTCCTAGGTCGGGGGCAGATTGACCTCGTGGTTTTTCTGTTTTTCTTTCTCTGTCTCCTTGCTGTCTCTGGAACGCGGCCTCTCCTTCAGCTTTAGCTCCACAGACCCTTCACCTCTCCCAGACACTTCACCTAGTTCAGGATGGATCCTTACTCTGTCTCATTCCCCCCTTTCCTAGGAAATAAGTAAATTCTTTTACTTAAGGAAAATTTCCACGACAATAAGTGTCTTTTAATGCTTCACTATGTACGTTTGATAAAGAGGTTAGTACAGCCATTCGTTGTAGTATTCTCCAGTTCCAAATTAACAATGTAATAGATAATCCTAAGCTTATCCCAACTAATATTAGTAAAACTAGAATAGGCTGGCACAACTTATCAAAGATTCCATTTGCATTTGGTGATCACCCAAAGATCACATCTCACCAGTGATTATCCATATTTTATTCTTTGTAGAACTCTAGTTATTTCCTTTGTATCATGTTGGACAGTAATTAAGGTTTTCTTTCCACTTTCTCGGATTACTTTCAAGACTTCTAATAGGTCTTGGTGCTTAATTAATTGTTTTACCAATGTAAGGTTCGCCCCGATAGGGGTAGGTGGTAGTCTGTGATACATTGTGTAATTGGCTGTAATCAGCTGGTGGGATGTTACTGGTACCAAATACGAAAAATCGCACCCAATAATCTTAACAAAATTACAAATACAAATACAGAGATTAGAATGGTTTCTACTAGACAGAATAACATCATTGCTATCAATTTGTACAGCAGCATAAGCAGTTCTCAAACATACACCCTTTTCCAGTATATACGAGCACAGTTTTCTGGTCAGTGACTGGATGAATTTCAAAGTGACAAATACTCTGTTCAGTGTCCAAACACATCCTGGGCATTAGCAGTATTGCTTTCACAAATGAATCCCATTTGTTCTCTAGTAATGCAGGATTCTAAGTTTACTATCTGCCACTTTTCATTCATCTTTTCGTGCCCACACTCTATGTTCTGAAGGATAGAGTGTTGTTTCTTCATGGTTTAATCTTAGGGCAATGATGGGATGGATAACATAAACAGTGGCATTACATATGGTAAGCACAAAGGCAGTGGCCACATTAGAAATAGGATCATAGGTGAAATTCACTATAGTCCACCAGGATTAAAACTTCCTTTCAAAATCAATTGCATTATCTCATTCAATTTTCTGAATTTCAGCTGGAAAATTACTTTCACCCCTTTCCTGTATGATCAGAGCTGCTGTTGCTTGTATCCATAACTGTGCTTGTATACAACTGAAAGCTAAAGACACATTATCTTGAACTATACTAAGTGCTTCTACTATCAATTTGTGGTCTTGGTCCCCGGCCTGTTCATACTTCTTTACTTTGGCAGTACTTTTGAAATCTGTCACTGGTTAGTTCCTAATGCCAGTAGAGATTATATAAAGGCTGCTTCAATTTTGTTAGGCTACCTGCTGCAGCAGCCAGTTTATTCATCAGTATTTCTGAATCAATTCCATTTAAAACTCCTAATCTTGTCCCTAATATGCCAGTTAGATGTTTGTTATGGGGAACAGGAACTGCTTTCTGTCCATGATCATCCCTCCCTGCCAGAGGGATGTGCTGGGCTCATACTTTGATTTCTTCTCTTCAGATTCCTTGAAGTGTTTACAGCTCCTGTTCTTGCTATTCTTACTGCTCACATACTTGATTCTCGTGGATTACTACAGTAGATATGTTTAATATAACCTTCTTTATCTCAAAAGGTTTTCCTATGGATCCAGTATACTGATTAAATGCCAGGGACCAAGGCCATTCAGCATTGCTTTGGGTAGAGGTACTCTCTAGTTCTAAAACTTCAGTTATAATTCCATACAAAACAATTCTGTACACTAAAGTATGAGCTACTCCCGACCGCAATATACTCATTTTGCCCGAGTAAGTTTTAGTCTCAGTTCATTGTCTCCTGGTGTCACTCCTGAAGGGGCTTCTGGGCCTTCTTCACCCGAGAGTGATGGATCCAGCATTCTGCTCTTTGATTTTGATTGCAGTGAAGGTGGTGAGAGGTACTTGCAGTGGTCTCTCCCACTGTGGTTCCGAAGTCTTCTCTGTAAGAGACTTAACATATACATCATCCCCAGGCTATCCAACTCCCTGCTCCGAGTTCCAGCCACAAGTTTCTCAATTACTCTGAGCTGTTTGCTTAATGCCACCATGTAAGTGGACATTCTGGACATTCCCCTTGTATTGTATGGTCTTCTATAAGGCATTCCAAAAGGATTCAGCATTCCTTTAGCTCAAAAGGTTTAGTTTGAATTTGCAATAGTGCTAGTGGAAGAGCTTCTTGCCCCAGTCTTATGATTTGCTGCTTAATCAAATGATTCATTCTCTCCCCCTGGCCGCTTGATTGGGGGCGGTATGGGGTGTGAAGTCCTTAATCTATGCCCAGATGGCTACTAATCTGTTGCACTATTTTGGAAATGAAAGGTGATTCTTTATCTGAGGATATTGTGGCTGGAACTCTGAAGCGTGGTAATATCTCTTGTAAAAATGATCTGGTCACCTCTTGAGCTTTGACAGTTCTGGTGGGGAATGTTTCTGGCCACCCTGAAAATGTATCTATTAATACCAGTAAATACTGATACCCCCCTTTCCTTGGGAGTTCTGAAAAGTTGATTTGCCACTGCTATACAGGCCCATGGCCTCTCCCAGTCTGACCAAGTTTTGGCCCGGGGGTATTTTGAGGTTAGTCTGGAGGCAAGGATCACATTATCAGCTCACCTAAGTGATAGTGGCATATCGATTCCTGACAATGATACAACAGTCCTTTCAATCAGATGTGTGTTCTAGAAAGCCTGTGGAAATTACTACTTCAAAGTCAACACTTCATTCCAGTGCACTCTGTATCACTCGCAGCCTTGGTCATTTTGAGAAAGGAGCTACACTCTATAAAAGGCTTTAAGTAATTAGGCCCTAGTGTGTTTTCTAGTGCCCTTCCTTCACTAGTAACCACGAAAATGGGAAGGGATTACTAGCTCTCTTTCAATGGTAGCCCACCCCTTGCAGTTGTACGTCTCTTTTGATTAGTATTATTGTATTATGGCTTACCTTCGAGGAAAATCTGTACCTCACCCTTTGCTGCTTTCTTTGCCTCTCCATCCGCCAGCTCATTTCTTTCCTCCAATTTTAAGCTCACTCTCTGGTGTGCCTTAATATGCTTTTTCAGGTAGCTGAACTGCTTCCAGCAGCTGGATTGTCTCTTCTTTCCCTGTGAGGTCTGCAGTCCCCTCTCCTTCCAGATGGCTCCATGTGCATGCACAACTCTGAATGCCTTTTGCTGTTTCTAAGGCATGGGTCCATGCATTTATCTCAGCATCCTGTGCAGAGGTACCTGTTGGTAAGGGTCCACACTCTATTACCTCTCTGCAGGTAGTCACTGTGAACTTTGCAATGTCGCTTTCTTGTCAGTGAACCAGGTCTCTGCATCGTCCGGAGGAGTGTCCTTTAAGTCTGGGCGGCTGGAGTAGGTAGCTTCAGTGGTCTCTAGGCAATCATGGTGTACTGCTTCTCCTTGATTCCACTGAGAAAAGAAGCTGGGTTGACAATATTAGTCACCACTATCTCTCCATCATCTTGCTCTACCATGATGGCCTGGTATTTCAGAAATCTCTCTGGTGAAAGCCAGTGGCCACCCTTTACTTCCAGTACTGCAGACACTGTGTGGGACACTAGCACAGTCATTTTTGTCCCAGGATAAACTTGTGTGCCTCTTGAATGTTCAGCACAACTGCTGCTACAGCTCTGAGGCAACCTGGCCATCCTTTGGCTGTTGCATCTAGTTGCTTAGAGAGGTAAGCAACTGCCCTCCGGTATGGACCCAAGTCTTGAGCCAATATTCCCAGAGCAATTCCTTGCATGGAAAAATAGAAAGAATGCTTTACTTACATCTGGAAGTTTCAAAGCTGGAGCCGACATGAGGTGACTCTCTAGCTGGCGAAAGGCCCGTGTGGTGTCTCTTGTCCACTGGAGATCTCAGTTCCCATTGGCAATAAGAGCATAGAGGGGTCTGGAGATTAACTTGTGTTTCACTACCTGTGCCTTTTTCTTTGAGACTCTGCGTCCTTGGAGCCCTAGGAAATTCAAAAGGCTTACCGTCCAGGCTTCTCTCGCTTCCCTCGTCTGAGTGGCTACTAGAAGATCATCTATGTACTGCAACAGCCTCCTTTCCTCTTGTGGAGCTTCCTGGGACTCTGGGTCTTTGCAAGCTGTTCTCCACTCGGAGTGGAGAATTTTGAAGCCTCCAGGCACATGGACTATGTGAGCTTGTGTTTGAATGCAAAAATGTTCTGGCTGGCTTCATGGATAGGGAGGCAAAAGAAGGCATCTCTTAGGCCTAAAACAGTGAACCAGGTTAGCTCAGGTGTTAAACAAGGTTAGTAAGGTCTATGGATTTGCTACCACAGGGTACAAATTCTGTGTTATCTTATTGACAGCCCTTAATCCAGTACTACCAGTTATTGGACTGATTCCTTCCTTACCTTCCTTTTGAGGGTACTACTCAGTTCTCACTGGTTGTGTTCTTTCATTAAGCTTGATGGGGGAGCATCCCATGGGGGAGCATCTTTCACTCTCCCTGGTGCAGCAGAGGCCCATACCCTTGAAAACACTTATTTACTTATTCTAATATCTCCTTACTAATGTCTTTCTTAATTTCAGTGTCTGTTAATATTAAGCCTAACATCTTTATATTATTTGCCTCCAGAGTAACCTTTCTCACTTGAGAATGTTTAGCAAATTGAGCGAATTGTACAAAAGCTTTTAGGTACACATAGTACACATGTTACTTTAAAGGTTTGCATAAGTATGCCTTCTCAGACTGGCCAGTTGTTCATTCCCCACACTACAACATAAACATTCTCCACAGGTACTAAAGCTTTATTTAAAACTGAACACATAACCCTTGTGCTGACAAAAATTCTTCCCTTTTGGGAAGGTTACCTTTACCCCTCCTCCCTTACCTTGGGAGGAAGCCTTTACAAATCATATGTACTCATTTTGCGAACTGTGATCGCTTCGCATTTCAGCGTGATAATCCTTGCCTGATTTCATACGTTGCTATCTTATGCTGCATGCTGAACAACATGTTTGATTTGCTTTCGCTTTGCCTTGTTTTCCTTTTCAAGGGCCAAGACCAGAGAGCGGTCTGATCTCACAGTCTCTTTGTCATTCTGGGTGATTTCTTAAAACAAAAGACATTTCAGCATACAAAAACTATCCCATTTATCTTCCTATTATAAAACAGTACTCACAGCAATGAAGCACTATAAATCATTTTATTTTCTGAGCTGCTCTTACTGGCAACCTCCTCCCAGCGAGCCCCTCCCAAAAGGGGCTAATTTAGGAACCTGTTTGCTCTGGTCAGTTCTCATTATTTATTTCTCCTTGCCCTATCTCGCTTCCATTTGAACCTTTTTACAGACCTTCACAGTAGTTTCTCAGTTTTCCTCCTATACACACAGCTCCAGGTGGCAGGTATCAGATGTGATTCCCACACACAAGCTCTAAGACCTTAGGTTCTGAATCCGCTTGACCAGGAACCTTTAAATTACACTCGGGGCGTGTACCCTGACACTTATTGGAACAGCAAAACAGCAATACCAGTGTTTCTCATAAACACCGCACTGCAATAATACCTGCACATCCAGCTTTTGCCCACAGGCCATTCCCGTGTTCCCTGGGGAGACAGGGCAGCCAGAGCTGTCCCTGTGCCCAGGGCGCAGCCACTGTCACCTCACACAGCCTGCTAGCCTCTTGATGTACCAAAGGCTCCCGGAAATTGCTCACAAAGGCAGGCTATTCTGTTTGTTACAGAGAACTTTAAATCCCTACAGCAGATTGTTTCCAGTAAAGACTTACTGCAGTACCAACTGAAGTCTCATAAATCTCATAAGTCTCATTAACTAATTCATCTCATTCACCTCTTCTATATAAACTCTGTTTTACAAAATATCAGTCTTTTCTAGTTCTCTTCTTGCACAATCTAATTAAGCACTGTGTCTACTTACACTTGTTTTGCTGTTTTGCAAAAAGGCTGTGCTTGTCACAGCCGAAACTCTGATATGCCCACAAACACACGCACTCTCCCCCCACCCGTTTTATCTCAAATTCACTAGAGCCAAGGCTTGAATTACTATGAGGGGGAGAATTCTTGGAATTCCTTTAACTCACTTTATCGAAGTTAAACATAAATCACCGTACTATAGTTCTCCTATGTAAAATGCTACTCTTGTTGCAACTAAATCTTAAAATCTCCACAAACACCACTATACAATCTGAGAATCAAATTACCACAATGCAGCGGAAGAAAATCACCACACAAAATCACTGGGAAAGGGCTTATTTCTCAAAGTGCTCACTTTTCTCAACACAACACAGCACACCATAATTCGGCATTTACTCAAATCAATTTTTCCTGGACACAATCAAAATAACAGCACACAGTCTAGAGATCAAGTCCAAACATCCAAGGCAAAGGAACTCTCTGAGCTCATACTCACGGTTAAAATGTACCAAATCTACACAAATCACTACATTCAAACACGATAAATACCATCACTGACATTCCTCCACTCGCTTCTCCGCAGGGCACTTCTCTCCCTGCCCCCGCAGCCTGCTGCAGCCGGCGCCTCTGGCCTCACTCGGCTGCTTCAAACACGGGGAGTACTGACCCATCCCCACACTGTAGGGCACTGTAGATTTACTCTCTTTTATACACCATACACATATCACCTGCACGATCACAAACACAGTGCACTGGCCACACACATTAACCATACAGCAACACAGTGTCCGGACATCACACACACACACAAACAAAACACACGGGCTCACCAGTTCTGCTCCATCAGAACTATGAATCCTCAATACACACATACACGGGTTCACCCGGCTTACCCCCAAAGCCGCTAGCGGTCTGCTCTATCAGAACGACGAACCCAGCCTCTAATACAGCTGCTCTATCAGCTGAACCCCGTCTCTAATACAGCTGCTCTATCAGCTGAACCCATGAACCCAGACGTCTCTGGGTGGTTTACTCCCTTTCTCTCCTTCCTCCCCCCCCTGGGGCCCCATACATACCGTATTCTCCTCCGCAGGCCAGCGGGTCGTTGTCTGTCCTCGCAGGTGGCAAGTTGAGACAAGCGGAGCCCCACCAGGAAAAAATCCTGGGGCGCGCCTTGGAGGTCTGTCTATCCCCCCTGCCCCGCGGGGACAGAGAACTCCTGCCTTGGCTCGCCAAAATGTTTTGCGGAGAAAAGAAGAAACCTCACAACTTGTAAAAGTTGTAAAGCCCGGTATGCTTTATTACGACGCGCGCCGGACGCAAGACTCCCCAAAAGGGTATGCGTACCCCTGAAGATTTCAGACCTCCTTTTATGCCCCTTCCAAATGCATATGCATACAGTTTCACAATAAGTTCATACATATTCATCTTGCATGACACTTAGCACTAATTCTTCTTTATCGGAGGAATTCCTAGGTCGGGGGCAGATTGACCTCGTGGTTTTTCTGTTTTTCTTTCTCTGTCTCCTTGCTGTCTCTGGAACGCAGCCTCTCCTTCAGCTTTAGCTCTACAGACCCTTCACCTCTCCCAGACCCTTCACCTCGTTTAGGATGGATCCTTACTCTGTCTCAGTGCACAGCCCAGGGAGGTGGCCCAGTGCAAAGGCAGCGTGGCACCCTGAAGGTGCCCTCTGCATTCTCATGTGTCCCTGGCCTGGGAAGGACAGGACGGTCCGTGGTCCGAGAGGGCCTTTCTGTGGCCCCTGTGGGCTCAAAGCTGCTGCTCTTCTGGCTCCATGGGGCCTAAAGCCACAGAGCTCGGCCTCCCCCACAGCAAGAGGAACAAGATGTGGCTATCAGGCAGTGGAGCTCAATGCCTAAGGCTGAGGGGCGGGGGGCTCCAGTCTGGAGCACTGGGAGGGCACCCCCCCAGCCCCACAACAGCTGGCCTCACAGCCCTGAAAGGCCAGGACCAGGGTTCCACGCCTGATTCCAGGGCGTCCCTCCAACCGGCCACCGACCTGGAAGCGCCAGAGCAGCCGGCTGTCGGGATCGAGGCGGCTGCCAGGGGGCTCCTTATGGCCTCTGACAGCCAATTGCTCAGGGCTTAGCAGTGCCTCAGCCCCTCAGGGTCTCCCACAGCCTGGCCAAGCTTGCCGGCAGCAGCGCCGCAGCCCCACAGCAGCTCCAGAGGAACCCCATCCAGAGGCACCTGGGAGCCCTCAGCACGGCAGCCAGCAGCAGACGGGCAGGAGGACACAGATGGCCCTTCCTGTCCGGCACAGGGCTTGTGGCCATCTCCAGGCACCGCTCTGGCAGGGGTCCCCGCACCTCCGGCCCCTGCCCAGCCGCTCTGTGGGCAGCACAAAGGCTTCAGGAGAACCAACAAAGGCCAAAAGGCTTCTGGTCATTTTCCCTGCAACACTGCACACCTGGGCAGCAGTCTGAGTACAAGCAACCTTTTCCCCCTCTTCTCTTATGCCCTACAGACCTTGCGCAGGAAAAGAAAGATCCTGGGACTCTGTGTATTGTAAGATATTTTATATTTACACAATCAAAACCAACAGAAATACAAACACAAAAATCTAGAAGAAGGCAAAAGAAAATTCCTGCTGGCTGGCTCAAATGGCCCAAGCAGACTGCGTGTTGCAGATCACCTCTCCGGGGAGCTGCAGCAGAATAGTAAGGCAGTGCAGCAAAGACGAGGCCGTTTCCTCCATGCACTGCGGAATCGATCTCGCAGCTTCTGCCATGGGGAGTAGGGAGCTCTCTCAAGAGCCCGGAGAACTAAACAAAATTCTACTGCAGCATCTCTGATTGCAGGGCTGCTGTCATATGCCATTCCTTCAAGGGCTGCAAGAAAGAGGAACAGAGGCACGGTCACATCCCGCATATGCAGGGAGCCGAGGAGAGCCCCCTGCCAGGGCCATCCCGGTCGTCTCTGGCCATGGCCCGCAGGGAGCAGGGAGCCAGGGGATCAGCCCGAAGTTGCTGGCCACGAATGGCACACGTAGCCCTGATATCTCTGTGTGCTCTGCCCACGGGTGCAGATCCCTCCGCAGCCGGGGCAGGGCTTGCAGCTGCCCCCTCCAGCCCCCGCGGTCAGCCCGCTGCCCTCACTCACTCACCAGTGCAGATCAGCCGCAGCTCTTGCTGCTGCCCCCTCAGGTGCCGCCCGGCCATGCCTGTGAACACAGAGCCTGTCACGGCCCCAGCGGCACAGCTCCCTGCCAGCGGCGCTGCCGGCCAGGCAGAGCTCAGCCCGGGCCCTTGCCGCACGCTGCCGCCCCAGGGCACGGCTGCCACAGGGCGGCAGCAACGCCCAGGCCAGGCGGGGCTCCAGGGCCGGGCCGGCGCTGCCGGGGCAGCAGGCGGGGCCGGGGCCGGGGTCGAGCTGCCGAGCAGGCGGGCCGGGGAGGAGCCCGGGCTCGGGACTCACCCATGAACCGGACGGCCGCCTCTCGCAGGGACTCCTGTGGGCTCTGCAGGTAGTGCAGTGCCCGGCGCAGGTGCTCGGCCGCTCGGCTCCTGTCCTCTGCCAGCTGCAGAGAGCGGCAGGAGGGAAGGGTTGGCGCGGGCTCAGCTCCTGGGCCGGGCGCCGCCTGCGCCCATCGCCGGCCTTGCCTGCCCGCACAGCCCTGAGGCGCGGCCAGCAGCCGCTGGCCAGGGTCTCCCGAGAGGAGGGGCAGAGGGCCGGCTGCTGCCCGGGGAGCCGTGGTGCCGCCCCGCAGCCCCGCCGGGCCGGGGCTCCATGGGCACCCGACTCAGGCCCACGGGAGCCTGGAGAAGAGTCCGCCCTGCCTCTGGCTGCAGCAGCGGGCACAGCTGTTAGCCCCGCACACTGAGCACCGCCCTCAGGGACCTTCGCCATGCTGAGGCTGGGGGATCTCTGCTGTACTTACCAGGCACTCCCCAAAGCTCTGATCCACGTGTAGCATTTGTTCTATATCCCTCCTCTTCAGGAATCTGGCTGAGGAATGCAGCGTTTCCCGGGAGGCCTGGAGAGGGACAGACGTGCACAGATGGCCCCACAGTCCAGGGCACAGGAGCATGCCAGTGGCACAGGCTGGAGGAGGCTGCAGCCCCCAAGGTGCCAGGGCAGGCGGCAGCCCAAGCCCCTGCCAGGGGCACAGCAGCTGGCCACAAGTGCTCACCTCAGCAACAGTCTGATTCTCGTCATGGCAGTGGAAGTAGAGAGGGAGCAGGCTCTGGCGCACGTGGGACTTGAGGGCCTTTCTTGCCTCTTCTGTTAATAAGTCCAGCATCTCTTGAAAGAGAGCCATGGAGCTCAGCTGCACCTGGATATCATCCTGGATGAAAGGGAAGGGCAAAAGACCTGAGCATCGGCTGCTTCAGGCCCCCCAGGGCACAGGCCTGCATCTCCACAGGGCACCAAGGGTCCGGGCAGCAGCCAGTGGCTGTGGCTGTGGGCACAGAGCCTTACGCTGTCAAAGAGTGGCAGGAGCGCCTCAGCCAGCTGCAGGGCGATGGAGGTGGCTATTGGAGCACCATTATCCAGGAGCAAATATCTGAGTAGAAGAATGCTCATCCTGATCATGTCGCTGTCATTTTCCTCCAGGAGCTCCATTAGACTTTCAGTCAGGCTCCGCATTTTTTCAGCCTGTGCGGAACACAACTTTGTGAAAGGCCGCCCTGCTGCCGCAGGGCCCAGAGGCCAAAGGCCTGTCCCGAAGCACTGGGGCAGCTGAAGTGGGAAGCAGGAGAGATGGGAAGAGCTGCCCCAGCGGCCGAAGCCCAGGCAAGGCCAAGCGACTGCGTTGCCCAGCCCCACGCTGCTGCCTGCACGGCTTCAGCCACTGCCCGCTTCTCACCATCAAGGGATTCTTGCCCAGCACTACGAGGCCTCGGAGTGCCAAGTAATGCCTGGCCATGTGCTCGCTCTGCAGGTTCTGTGCCAGGATCTCCAGAACACTGTCACTGGATTCCCTCAAGTCCAGGCACTCGAGGACCTGAAAGGCACGGGGCAGTGACAGGGGAGCCGGCTGGCCGGCAGGAGCCCAGAAGCGCACAGGGCCGGGCCCAGGCAGCAGCACGGGGCACGGGCACTGTCCTGGCAGCTGTGGCTGCCAGAGGCCAGAGGGCTGGGAGGCCGCTCAGCCAGGCAGCGCTGGCCTTGAGGCTCACCTCCACATGGAATGCCAGGGCAGGGAAATCCCAGTATGGCATCTCTTTGCCGAGCAGGGCGAGCAGGTAGAATGCAACCGCGGAACAGAAGTGGATGGCTAAGCGGCGAATTTCTCTGAAGAGGGGAAAAAGGAAACAAGACCCTGATGCAGTGGGGCAAACCTCTCCCAGGCGTGACTCACCCAGTTCTCATCTTTCCCCAGCACCCTTCCAGCAAGGGGACGTGGGCCATTTGGGAGTTGGTTGCTCATGGGCACCCTCCTGTGCCAGCCTTTTCCAGTCTGCTTGGCCATCCCTCAGTGACAAGGCCCTCTGAGCCATGGCCACCACGGACACTTTGTGGGGCACCTGGGCACAGAGCAGCATTGTCAGAGGCAGTGGGGAGAAGGGGGTCTCACCTGGCAAGCAGAGCCACGGCAAAGTGGTGAGTGTCAAGAGAGAGCAGCGTGTCCCAGGCACACCTGCGCTCCATTGCCACCACCACATCCTCGCAGCGGAGAAGGCAGAGCAGGGACTTAAGGGTGCGCACAGCAAACCTGTGTGCACAGCAAAGCCCAGGTCACGCTGGCAGCACTGGCTCCTTGGCAGGCCACGTGGCAGGGACAGGAGGAGTGGGATGGAGCACCTGTTGGGGCTGGTGGCAAGGCCGTGCTCTTCCTGGCATCCCTTCCAGAAGGTGTCGACCTCCTCTGGCATATCCAGAGTGCTGAAGAACACTTGGAATAGCAGATGCACAAGTAGGCGGGGGAAATACACCTTCAAGATCCGTGGGAGACAGGGCACCTGGAGGATCTTCCACATCACCACCGTTGCCTGCAAAGGACAAAGCCCCATGAGACAGCGCTCAGTGCCGAGACGTGTGTGTGTGGCAGGGCGCGAGCGTGGCAGGGAGAGGCCAGGAGAGACCATGGCAGGGGGAGCACGGGGCCTGGTGGGCCTGAAGCTGCCCCTGGGCCAGGTTTCAGGCCAGCGCCTGAGGCAGGGAGATGCAGTGGGGGAAGGAGGATTGAGAGCTGCTGGAGAGGCAGCCTTGGGGCCTGCAAAGGCCAGTTGCAGAAACTCACAGCCAGGGCAAAGACAGCCGTTTCGTCCCCGTTGGAGGTGCAGGTGCTGTACTCTGGCCAGCTCCCCAGCACATCCAGGAGGATCAGCTGCGCCAGCTCCGCAGTCCTGGCTGAGCCCATGATGGTCTTCCACATGGCCATGGCAGCTCTGTGGGGTTAGAGCTGTGTCTCAGGGGGGTCTCAGACACAGCAGCGGGGGCAGCTGAGCCGGCTGCCATTTCTGCCTGTGCCCACTGCCCCCCTGCCAGCAGCAGCCAGACAGCCCAGCCCTGTGGGGACAGAGCCCTGGGAGGCGGCAATGGAGCATGGCAGCAGGCTCAGGGGCTGACATGGCAGGGCTGGGAAAGGGAGCATCCTGAGGGCCCTGGAACTCTCTGTCACTCCGACACCTGGGGCAGGCTGTGCAGGGTGATGGGCTGGGGAGGCCTGAGCCCTGTGGGCAGGTGGGCCCCATACCTGTCACAGGACGGGGCCACACGCAGGAGCGTCACGACTGCGTCATTTGGCTGTGCTTGGGTGAGATCCAGCAGGGTCTTGTCCAGCCTGTGCTCAGCAGAACCATTGGCCGTGAGCCACTGGTGGATGTAGCTCACCATGGCAGGCACCTGGAGAAGGCACGGGGAGACTTGGAATGCTGCCAGAGGGAGCAATGTTCCCAGCTTCCCCAGAGGAGTGCTTCCCTTCCCACCCCACTGCCATGTGGTGTGAAAGGCTCACAGCAAACAGCATGTGTGGATTGGGAGGCCAAGCAATTGCTGGGAGGATCAAAGCCTGGCCACAGGCTGCTTACTTGCTTTGGAGTGTAAAAATCGTCCTCTACAAGCATACACAGCAGGGCAGCACTGGTCTTGCTTAGGAGGATGGGCGAGTATGGTCTGACGCCCATGCCCGTGGCGATGGTCTCTTCCTCCTCAATTCTCTTGAGGAAGTTGCAAACAAACTGTAGGAGAAGGGCAAAGAGCCGGGGATGTTGCATGGAGTGCTGCACACACGGTGCTGTGCTGAGCAGGGACAGCAGGCCCAGCCCAGGTGGGGGTGGCTGCAGGTACCTGCGCTGTCCTGCGGAAGCGGCCACGTCTGCACTCCTGCTCTTGTGTGCGCTCCAGGGCTGCATCTGGCAAAGAGCAAGCGCAGCCAGAGATGAGGGGCTGCGGGAGAGGCCGGACAACACGGCCCAGCCCTGCCATCCCCAGGCAGAGAGAGCCCCGGGATGCCCCAGGGGATGGAGCACGGCCACTGCGGGGTTTCTGCCCGGCCCCTCTTCCGTCCTGTCCGTGGGCATGTCCCCAGGGATAGCATGGCACGGCACGGCACGGCATGGGGTTCAAGCTGGCAGCAGGCACCAGTCCTGTGGCCCAGCTCTGCCACTCACCCTCCTGCGGTGGCTGAAACGGCACCACCTCTTCAGTCTGCTGTGCCGGGGCAGCTGCAGGGCCTTCTTCCTCCTCCTCCACCCAGGCCAGCTCAGGCACTGCCAGGTGTCTCTGCTCCATGTCTCTGCCTGGATTTGTGGCTATTTGCAGGAGAGTTGCCTTGGAAGAGCTCCAAGTCACCAAGTGCTGCAGTGGTGCCTGGAAGGCACCTTCAAGTAAGAAGCCTCAGGAAGGCTACAGGACAGCAAGTCCTGCCCTCGGTCTCAAGGGCCCCTGCCACAAGGACAGGGGACTCCTGACAAGGACTATGATATGGCCTCAAGGGCACCTGCAGAAGAGAAGCCCCAGGGAGACCACGGGTCAGCAAGTCCTGTGGTCTGGCCTGGAGCTCAGCTGCAGGAACAAGGCTTCAGAAAAGCTCCGGGTGGGACGCGAACGAGCGCGCTGTGCGGGGACTCCTCACGACACCGCTCGGTCCCGTCCTGTCCCGTCGCGTGCTCTGAGCACTGTGGTGTGCTCTTGTCACCTCCAGCCCCTATGTCACCCCGTGTCACAAAGGGCCCTTGGACACCTGCTCCATGTCACAGTGAGTGTGCGGCACCGTGTCACCAAGGGCCCTTGCACACACTGCCGCCTGCCCTGGGGCCACGCCCAGCCCACCCAAAGGGGCCCAGTTTGGAAGGAATGGCTGGCCCCAGGAGCCTAAGCAAGGCTGACAGGGTCTTTAAGAAGGGCTCAGAGCATCAGCAAACGCTGCCATGCTCTGTGGGCTCAGGGCAGCAGAAGGAGCCCCCAGGGCTGCCGACGCAGCCGTTCTGGGAAGGGCACGGGGCCTTGCAGGGAAGCTGGCACGGCCTCCTTGGGACACGTCCCGGCTGGTGGCCGTCCTAAAGCTGCCGGTGTGACACGCACAAGGAACGTGTGGGCCCGGGCACCAATGCTGCTCTGAGGCCTGGGGCCCGGGCAGCGCTGCCATCAGCAGGTGTGGCAGAGTCCCCGGCCAAGCAGACCTGCCAGCCCCCGAGCCCTGGCAGCGCTGGTGCCCGTCTCCTGCCCCAGAGACCTGTGGCCCCTGGGGGCTTTCTGTGCCAGAAGGAGCCAAAGGCCACGTGCCTTGTGGGCTGTGCCTCTTTCCTGCAGGGGCTGATGGCAGGAGCACCTGGAGCAACTGCTGGCACACTTGGTCTCTGTCAGATGATGTTGCTCCTTCCTGAAATGAATTTTTCTCATGGAAGGCATTGGCAGTAGCACCAGAGCACCATCCATTGCTGAGTTTCCCAGGGCAATTAGATTGCAAAGTTAACAGGCTGAAATTTCCTTGTGCTTTTCTCACTCTCCTTCCCACATTCTGGAAAAAACGGAATCTGCCCAGCCTCTGCATTTCTCAGCTTCAGTTGCTGCATGTCTTGCTCTGGCAGCTCATGTCCAAACAAAAGTGTGTCCCTGCTGAGCACAGCAATGAGCGGCCACAAAGTGGCAAGTTCCCCAGTGAACATCAAGGCAGAGACGTGGAAGTGCGGAGGATAAGGACAACTCTGGGAGGAGAAGCTCTTCTGTGTCTCTGATGATGGTGCCCACACCCTGAAGCAGCAGCCAAGAGAAGCGCTGGAAGCAGGCGGGCGCACTTGTGGGCAGTACAATATCAAAAGATATGAAACCATTAGCCAGAATGCAAAGGAGGACTGCAAGGATGGAGTGTGGCCTGGAGGGGAAGCCCTGGATGCGGCTGAAGGCACTTTGTTCAGCCTGGAGGAGAGTAAAGGGCGTCATTGTGGTCTTCAACATCCTCCTGAGAGGAATCAGAGGGGCTGCTGCAGCTCTCGTCACTGCTGGGACCAGTGATAGGACCGGAGAAAAGGGCAGGGAGCTGGGACAGGGCAAGTTTCATTTCCGTATCAGATCAAGGTTTTTCACCCAGAGCACAGTCAGGCACTGGGACGAGTTCCCCGTTGACGCAGCCCAGCGGAGCCCGGGCTGGCTCTTGGGAAAACTGCGGCGCTGCGCCGGGAGCGGGGAACGGCCAAGGCTTGGGTCCCGCCCGCGGCTGACCCTGGTGAGCCACCGCTCCGTGGTTCAGGATCCACTAACTGCAGCACGGAGCAGGCCAAAGAGAAGGAGGAGGCTCCTCAATTGTGAGGTTCCACAGGCCAAGGCTTATTCCAAGGGAAGGATTCGGCAGCAAAGAGCCGCCAGCACTTCTGTGCACGGGATTTTATCGGGGTACAACTCAGGGGGTGGATACAAACGATTGAGCAATAAGGAATCCGCAGGGGAGGAGCGAGGGGATTCCATCAGGTTCTTGGGACTAATTAGGACAGATGGGAGGAGAGGGTAGGTCACATGGGCCAGTGGGGCTTCCAGCAATAGAGGAATTCCAAAGGGGTGGTGCAGTCAGGGATTGGTCCAAGGCAAAAGTGACAGGGAAGGTTCAGGAATAAAGAGCTGGATTATCTTGAGAGGCAGGGAAGGAGCTGGAACAAAGAGTGGGGAATGGCATGAGGGACAGCTTTGAGGGAGGGCAGAACCTAGGGGTACCTGAAAACAAACCATTCTACGATAACAGATAAATAAACACAAACTGGAACACCCCAGGGAAATGGTCACAGCACCAAGCCCGTCTGAGTTTGAGAAGTGTTCGAAGAACACTGAGCAGTGACGCAAGCTTTTAGACACTACATCAAAAGTAGAAAGTGTACCAAAGTCAAGAGAGGGAAAAAGAAAAAGAGCTCCCTGCAGCCATGGTGGCAGCTCTGGATCAGCACCAGGGAGAGGACGGATGTAGGCGTGGTTGAAGCAGAGGCAGGGGCGAAAATAGCAGAGGCAGAGGAGGTTCAAAGCAGCCACAGACCAAGCTGGACGCAAATCAATGTGCATCTTGTAAGAAATCAGGACACTGGAAATAGTGCCAGTGCCCAGAGTTAGCTGACAAAGTACACCAAACTCTTGCAGCCACTCTAGATGATAAGAAATGACCGAGACTGGCAATTCTTACCCTAGCAGGCCACTGTTTAAAATACAGCTAAAGAATGATGAAGAAGTTGAAATTTTAAGAAATAGTGGAGAGACATTTTCACTCTTGAATCAAGCACTGATACCCAAAAGTGAAAACTATCTTCAAGCAATAGGAGCAACTATAGGGCAGCCAGAAAATGCATTCTTCCTGAAACCACTTTGATGTAAAATCAAGAAGAAAATGGGAATACATCAGTTTCTTTCTTTACCAAACTCACCCAAATCTGTCCTATGCAGAGATTTGCTTGAAAATTTAGAAGCAACAGTTCCGTTTAGAAAAAGAAAACTTCAATGGAAGGTACCTGAAGACAAAGGAGCGGTTTTAGCAGTAGGACTGACAATTGACACCAGACCAGCAAACAAGAAGAACTAGTTAGAGCAAGTATTGAATCAGGTGTACCCAAGAGTATGGGATAGTATCTGATAGCCCAGGAAAATCAAAACAAGCAGACCCTATGAAAATTGAGCTACAGACAAGAGTTGGGCCAGTAGTCAGAAAGCAATACCCTTGAAGATTAGAAGCTAGGAAAGGAATAGAGCCAACAATCAATAAAATCCTTGACATCAGGACTATTGGAAGAATGGCAGTCAAAATTTAATACTGCTAGATCAGCAATAAAGAAACCTAATGGAACTCAGAGACTAGTGCCAGATTTCCAGGCAATTAATGGTTTATACCTTACTAGCTTACTAGCTAAACTTGGAGATGATTTTTTTGTGTGCGGGGAATGTCCACGGGCAGGTGCTGTCGAGAGCCGTTCCCTCTTGGTCTGAGAGACCAGCGCCCCCAGCCCCACCTTGCTCCCCGGCCCAGAGGTTGTAACGTGCGCTGGACCGGCAGCCGAAGGAGGGCTCTTGACACCGTGTCTGATGCAACAGGGTTTATTGAAGGTAGGTCAGAGGGTGCAGCTTGGGTGAGGGTGAGAAGAGGGACAGGAAGAGGCAGGAGCACAAGCACTGTAACATGACACATAAGGCACCTGCAAGCTGCTGGGGAAGCCTCAAGTCTGCTTAGTGAGCCACGTGTGCCCTCAGCATTGGGACAGCCACCTTTCCCTCAGTGAGCCTCACATGCCAGGGTCAGCAAATCAAGAGGCACCAGGCATGCTGTAGGTGACTCAGAGCGAGTGCAGTGGGTCACGGTGGCCAGGGACCAGAAGCAGGCAGAAAGACAACGGGGCTGGGGAAAAGGCTCTGTGTCGAAGGAAGGAGACCAGGACATCAGTTGATCATCACAGGCCCAATTTTATTGATCAGCACGGCGGGTTAAATACAGTTCATAATTAACTTCATGCATATTGCAAAAGTTGTGCTCAGGATTGGTTAGTTACATATCAGCAGTTACACCTACTTTTACATTCCTATGGTCCTACTTTTGATACTTTCTACATATTCTTAGGAGATATTCAGGACTAATCTCTACTCCCTTTCTCCATGTTGCAGCAAGGCCACTGATTGCTAACTGCTGACATCTCCTTTCAGCTTGCTGACTGCTGATTTCTCAGCTTAACCAGTGGCAATATGTCAGCATGGCCTTTCTCAGCTAACCAACTATTAATAAAGCTCTCCACACATTTCCCCCGTTTTCTTCTTGTGCAAGGAAAGTAGTTTGCCAGGTTTTTGCTATTGTACGGCTGACCATGTTTTGAATGCAATTAAAAACACAAGGCAAAATAAGCAAAAACAGTAAAATTACACCCAGCAGTCCTATAGCATAGATCACAAGGTTCCTCAGCCATGGTCCAAGTCCTAAGCTTTTAAGCCATTCGTCAATTCCTAAACCTTCTTCTTCCTTCAGATTGTGAAGTCCCTGTTGCAGCTCTTTTATCTTACTGTGAATGGACACCGAATGGTCAGACAGATTCATGCAACACATTCCTTCAAATTCCTCACATCCATGTCCTTGTGCTAAAAGCAAAAAATCTATGGCAGCTCTATTTTGCAAAACAGCATGGTTAACACTCTGCACATCTGCAGTTAGCATGTCTAGAATTTGTGATGTCTTGTTCAGCTCATCCTTTGCCCAGCACCCTAATTGCTTTGCTAAATTCATAGCCTTATTGGCAGATCCTCCTGGCAAGATAGTTGAAACAACCACCTGTTTGAATGTGCCCCAAAACTGTGGATCTCCTATCGAGCTGCAGTCTAAGTCATGTACACTATGTCTCTTTCTGTTTGAATTTTGACTCAGCTGCATTAGCAAGGACACATTAGGGTGAAACAATGACAATTTTCCCAAATAACAGGGTCCACTCTGTGGTCTAGCTGGTATGCCATTCCACGCCCTGTCTCCGCAAATTAAAAATATTCCTGTGGGTAATTTCATTGGTACAGTGATCTTTGTGCTGTTACATGTACTGTAATGCTGCGGAGAGATTTCACTCACATTCAGGAATGAATCTAGGGTGGCCCATGTTTCTTTTGGTCGGTTTGAAAACTTAAAGCTAAACCATCCACCAGCTGTAGTGTTAGACAAACTGGCGTTTGTACTGCCAAAAAGATCCAATTCCTCAGGAGGAGAATGCAAAGAGGTGTTGAGTGACTGGATCAGTAAACATTGACGATAGCCATCACTCTGACCTGCAGTATATCCTTGTTGCTCTGGCAATTTGATGTTTGACATGCTGGGCATACATAAGGTCTGATTTTTTATCAAACTGCAAAATTCTCCAGGAGACCATACTGGAAGTCCCACCAGGCATGTTCGAAATGGGTTAGTGACTCCTCCAAGACTAAGACAAAGTGATGATTGGTTAATTTGGTTAGCAAGTGTTACCCATAAATTTTTTCTTGGCTGACTAAAACGTGTTATTTCTACTGCTTCACCTATTACAGCATTAAGCAATATAACAAGAGCAAACCTCATTTTTTGTGAGATAAGTTTGAAGGCAAATTAGCTTTTCCCTTTTTTGCCTTCTTTTTCTTATCTATCTTCAAACTTGCTGCTCCTATTGTTACTGGTCCTGCCACTTGCAAACTCAATTTCTGCAATTCTTCAATGCAGTGGTCTAGTGCACTTTCAGGATTCCCCGTGAAGGGTCCAACAACTGAGCACTGTGTTAAAGGTACTACTTTTCTACACCTTACAGAGATTATGCGCGATTTACTCTGAATCTCAATTCTCCTCTCAAAACATTGTACTTCCCATCGATAATAAGCAAGAATTTTTTGTTCAGGAGACTCATAAAGACGTAAAGCTTCATACGCATTTATCCCTGTTTGTCTCCTTAATTCATGTTGCCAATTTTCTCTCCACCGCTGCTCAAAATAACAAGGGTGACACCACAAATCACACATTAATGATTGTTCTAACCAAAAAATTCTATCACAACCCCCACAAAGCAGGGCTATCCAAGCAGCACAATGTGGATCGCGACAGGCATAGCAATGTTCCTTTGATGGATTTGTTAAACGAAAAGTTGATAATGATTCAGCAAAATCAACCAGTTCCTGGATTGTCCAACAGTAGGGTGACAGTGCTATGTGCTCCACTCCCGAGTATCCCCTCAGCTGTATCAGTAGCGGTCGTAGGATCAAAAGCAGTTTCTTCTTCAGTCGCTCCTTGTCCTCCTCTGTGAGACGGTCCACCAAGCGTTGCATCAGAAGCAGGTTTAGTCCACTTAGCAGGCACCCACAGAGGCCCTGTAGGTGAGGAAACACAAAGATATCCCCGACCCCAATATAATACCTTTGCAGGTTTTTCCCATAATCCTGTACTCGGGTTCTTATACCTAACCCAGACCTCTGTTTCCTTAGTACTTTCCTGACCTGACCTTGGATGATGTTTAATTGCAGGAGGGGTATCATCTTCCCCAAAAATACATAAATGATTAATTACATACAACACCTTAGCCAGACATGCTTGTGGATCTCTCAAATCTTCATGTTTTTCAATATATTGCTTAAGGGTACCGTTTGCTCTTTCCACTATTGCCTGTCCAGTAGGGGAGTGTGGAATACCTGTCACATGCTTAACCGACCACTGATTCAAAAATTTTTGAACCCTAACACTCACATAAGCTGGAGCATTGTCCGTTTTGATACTTTTTGGAACTCCCATGACAGCAAAGCAACTTAACAAGTGTCTGATAACATGTATAGCTTTCTCTCCTGCCTGAGCCGTAGCCCATATGTAATGACTATACGTGTCTATAGTGACGTGCACACATTTGACTTTACCAAATTTGGCAATATGTGTAACATCCATTTGCCATTTCTCATTTATTTCTAAACCTCGAGGATTAACTCCAATGCCTAAACCTATTCCACCATTGTGATAACTACATGTTGGACATGCTCTAACAATAGCTTTAGCTTCTGACAAACTCAATTCAAATTGCTTTGCTAATCCTTTTGCATTTTGATGGTATCTACTATGTGCTTCTCTGGCCAATGTATGCTTATCAATAGGACAAGAGTTATCAACGGGTAGGGTAACCAATTTATCTGCACGTTCATTTCCTTCTCCTAAACCTTCAGACCATTTATGGCTCCTGATATGAATCACAGAATACGCTGCATTTCTTTCCCGTAGAGCTTTCCTTAATTGTACCAACAGTTCATACAATCGTTTATTATTCACTTCCTTAATTGCTGCTTCCTCTATTCGTTTGGCTACTCCTGCAACATACATGGAGTCTGTAACCACATTTAAAGGTCCCTGTAAGTTGGATACTGCCCATACTACTGCTAACAATTCCAAAGTTTGTAAACTATCCGCAGGGTCTGCTGTGAGGAGTTGATGTTTCCATTGTCCTTTTTCTTGCCAAGTGACAGCAGCACACCTTGATTTCTTTCCTGCATCTGTAAAGGCTGTAATAGCTCCTTCTATAGGGCATTCTTCCCTCAAGGGTCGAGTAATCCAGTTCCATTCTGTCATCCATTGTAAAACTCTAGGCACTAATTTGCTGGTATCTACTTTTGCAGACGATGTCAATAATGCTTCCTGTAAATCCTTTGAATTAATCAGGTACCAGTCCAAGGTTTCTTTTTCCATAGGCAGTCTAATGGTAGCAGGTTCTCTACCATCCACTTCAAGAATTCTGAGATGCCCCTTTTTAATTAATGCAGCCAATTGTTCAATTTTTGAACATATTGTTTTCTTATGCTGTAATGGTGGAGACAACCATTCCAACACCCGTATCTCCCCCGTTTTCTCTTGTTGTTGAGAGAGAGCACCAAGCAGGTGGCAAGGGCTATTCCAGATAGTAAGGTCAATAGGGTGGTCGAGTTGTCGACGAGACACGTACCCCTGTTGTGCACAGTTACTGATTTGCTGCAAGGCAAGACGATGCTCCTTTGTCAGGCATACAGGAGTAGTAGGGTCAACACCCTTTAGCAAAGGCCGTAAGGCTTCTAACAAATGATTCGGTATTCCCACAATAGGCTTTAGCCACTGTAAGTCCCCCAACAACTTCTGTGCATCATGTAGAGTCTTAATGTCCAGTTGTAATTCCAATTTTTGAGGTATCACTATTTGATCCATCAAAGTCCATCCCAAATATTTCCAGGGCTTTGTAGTTTGAATTTTCTCTGAAGCAATAACAAGTGAATATGCAGCAAGAATATTTCTAATAATGTCAATCTGCAAAGAGGAAAATGGTTGTTGCTGTGCAAACAAGATATCGTCCATGTAATGATATATTATAGTAGCTGGCCATCTGCAACGTAATGGCTGTAATGCTGCATCAACATAAAGCTGACATAAAGTCGGGGAATTCCGCATGCCCTGTGGTAAACATATCCATTCAAATCTTTTATCTGGTTCTCCACGATTTATTGCCGGTAAAGTAAAGGCAAATCTCTTCGCATCATTAGGATGCAGGGCAATGGTGAAGAAACAGTCCCTTAAGTCGATGATTAAGAGTGGCCAGTGTTCTGGAATCATAGCTGGATTTGGAAGACCAGGCTGTAAGGCCCCCATAGGTTCCATTTGATCATTTACAGCCCGTAAATCATGTATTAAACGATATTTCCCTGATTTCTTTTTGATCACAAAAATAGGTGTATTCCAAGGGCTCGTGGAAAGTCGTAAATGTCCCTTTGAATATTGTTCCTCCACTAATTCATGAGCATGCATAAGGCTTTCCCCTTTTAGTGGCCATTGCTTAACCATCACCGGTGTATCCGTTTTCCAGGTGAGTGGAATGGGGAAAGTCCAAGCAATGGCAATTACCCCAAAGGGTGCTGATTAGTTAACACCACTCCCAATTGTGTTAAAATGTCCCTTCCAATTAAACAGGAGACTGTAGGAGGCAGTTGCACAATTGAAAACACAGCAGATATTTGTTGATCTTCAATGCACACAGACAAAGAAGGTGACCTGCTTGCCAATGTAAATCCTCCTACTCCTGTAAGCATGTTTGCTGATGGGAATAGAGGCCAATGTTGTGGCCATGCCTCGGGAGAAATAATGCTGGTATCTGCTCCTGTGTCCAATAATCCATAAAGGGTTATGCTTTGATGCCCATAAGTAACTGTGACCTTTTGCTTTGGTCTATTTTGTAAATCCACAGTTAAAAGTGTAACACCAGTGGAGCCAAAACCTTTTTCATCCCGTGCTTGTCCAGTAAATGGTTGTATTCCAGAGGTCATTTGTGATAGTGGTACCAATTGTGCAATACGCTGTCCCTTTGTTACTTTAATTGGAGGATAGAGGGTGTAAGCCATGATTTGTATTTCCCCTGTAAAGTCTGCATCAATAACTCCAGGCAAAACAAATAATCCCAACATAGTTGTAGAAGAGCGTCCTAATAATAATGCTCCACATGTTTGTCCATTTAATATAAGAGGGCCCTTTACTCCAGTTGATATTTTCTCAGGCCGATTCGTTATTAGTGTGACGTCTACTGCTGCTGCTAAGTCCAAACCGAGGCTCCCTGTTGTTGCGGGTTGCAGACAGGAGGTGGCAGCAATGTTGTGGCAGCTGGTGTCTCCGATGTCACGGCGGCAACTTGTGTCTGGGTGCGGCCCCCGTGAAGCGCGCTCCGCTGCTGGTTTCCCGACCGGCGCCTACAAGCCGTAGTGTTGTGGGAGCTGGATCGGCAGTGCTGACACCAAATGCCAGTCGCTCGGCAAGCTCGGCGTGTGTGTCCCTCAGTGCTGCACCAGTAACACTTGATAAATGGCTTTGAACCTCCTTGCGTGAGTGTCAGTGAGCCGCTTCGGAGAGGAGCAAGGGCAGCTAACACCTGATTCTGATTAGACTCTGCCTGCTTTTGTAACCCCAATCCTAATTCCTTTAGAGCTTCTACTATGAATGCCTGCGAAGCCGTTGGCATTAACGCCATTCGCTCTAATGCTTCCTCAATGGTCCAATTTGCTCCCAAAGTAGTTAACACTCTTTGGGTTGCTGGATTACTATTTTGCAAAGCACTCACTTTTTCTCCAAACTAACTAACCGTGGAACGTAGCTGGGCTAACAACTTCTAATCTAAGGGAGAATATGCTGCAATATTATGCGTAAGGTTCCCCTGTGCATCATACTGTGGTGTGTATGTAACCGGACATGCAAGGCTAGAAGCTATTTCCACTGCCTCGCCGTCCCCCATTTGCATTAATTCTTTTGCCACAGCAGCCCAAGTTTCCCTCCTTTGATTAGCCATTTCCCCCCATAGATCACGGTGTGCCCCTGGGATGGGAGCTGGCTCTTTGGAGGTGCTATGCTGCCGGCATTTCGGTGCAGGCACCGAGTTTTCACATGGAGAAGGCAGTGAAGCAGAGGCCGGCTTGAGCGGGGGAAGCGGCCCCCCCACCGGAGCTGTAACCGGAGCTGGCCTGCCCGGGGGTAGCGGCGGAGGCAAAGCTGGCGGCGGAGGCGAAGCTGGCTTGCTCCCACCCCCACCATCCGGCCCGCCTGAAGCCGGCGGCAGAGGCAAAGCTGGTTTGCTCTTACCTCCCCCATCCCACTCGCCTTCCGCCTCTGACAAGGGAGGTGCAGACGATTCCGCTATATCTATAGGCAAATCCTCCACACCACTATGCTGGGGATTTTTAGGCATAAGTATCTAAGTTAAAGAAGGTGCTAAAGGATCATCCTCACGACCATATCCTATATTCCTCTTATGAGCTTCTGTCACCCTTTCTGCTGCCTTCCTCTCAGAGACCTGCTGAAGTAACGCATTATACACCACCCGCCATAACTTCCCGAATTTTTTAGCTGACTTATCACCGTCTAACATTGTATCCATCAATATTTCCCCAAACTTTTTCCACTCTGATAGCTCATGAACCGCATGCGGGTTACTAAATATACCTCTAGTATGGCCATAAGCTAATAACCCCGGTAATTCCTTTTTTATATCTACCTCTTTTACTCCTCGCCTTTCTAAATATGAGGAGAAGAGATCGTATGCCGCTTGCCTATCCATACCCATTAATCAGTGCGCACTGTTTGCAACTCTCCAGGCTCCTGCGACACGTAGAGACTTGAGTCACCGTTGTGATCCTCAAGGGTGCTTTATAATCCGGCACCGTCCCTGCTGCAGGGGACCCTCACCCAACTTCCTCGACCGTGGCGAGTTCCCTTTTCTTTGTAATCCGAGAAAAAAGGACAGAGGTTCAACGTTGTCGCATCGTTGCCCGCAGCGGTGCCCACAGCGTTGTTGCCCGCATTCTCCACCATTTGTCGAAGGAAGGAGACCAGGACATCAATTGATCATCACAGGCCCGATTTTATTGAACAGTACAGCAGGTTAAATATAGTTCATAATGAACTTCATGCGTATTGCAAAAGTTGAGCTCAGGATTGGTCAGTTACATATCAGCAGCTACACCTACTTCTGCATTCCTATAGTCCTACTTTTGATACTTTCTACATATTCTTAGGAGATATTCAGGACTAATCTCTACTCCCTTTCCTCATGTTGCAGCAAGGCCACTGATTGCTAATTGCTGACATCTTCTTTCAGCTTGCTGACTGCTGATTTCCCTCTCTTAGCTTAACCAGCGGCATTATGTCAGCATGGCCTTTCTCAGCTAACCAACTATTAATAAAACTCTCCACAGGGAGCCACACGGGCGGCCTTGGCCTGGATATGGCCCCGCAGCCTCAGCTGCCCCGACCAGCCTGGAGCATCTCCCCAGCACCCACAGTCACTGCTGGGGCCAGCCCCAAACAGCACGCGTGGGACACGACTGGTGCCAGAGCGCTCAGCAGGGAATCCCAGAGTCATCGAGGTGGGAAGAGACCCTGACGCTCACCCAGTGCCACCGGCACCCTGGCAGCAGCATCATCACCGCAAAACCACCTCCCCAAGGGCCACCTGGAAGCACGGGACCATGGGGACACTGTGGGGCCCCATGGAACCCAGGGAGCATGGAACACCTCTGTCTGGCTTGGCCAGGGGCCACCTGAGAGCTCTGGCTGATCTTGGGAAGTCAAGGACTGCCTCTCATCAGCTTCTGGAGCACTGGGGCTCTGTGCTTTCCTTGCTATGGAAAAGAACTATCTCACTTTTCAGATGCCCATTGCCAAAATTGGTACTCTCCCAAAAAAATTTCCTGTATGCAAGGGTATCTTGCAAAACAAAACCTGCCAGCCCTGGCTGGCCTTGGCCTCCGGTGGTCACCTCTCATCTGCCCCTGAAACAGACGGGCTCTGTTCCTTCATTCCTATGGAAAAGAACCAGCCTTCTTGTCCAGGGACCATGGCCAAAATTAGAATTGGCCTCCCAAATTCTGTATATCCAAGGATTGCTCCCAGACAAAAGTAGCCAGGACAGACAGGTCAGGCTGGCCCTGTCCTCTGGTGATTTTCTTAGAACATAAGCTGAATGTCTTCATTTGGAAACACCATGGAGAGGGCCCAGAGATGTCCCAAGGATGGGTTTGGAGGCCTTGGGCACATGAGCACAATATAGGGACAATGGAGCTCTGTGCTCAGTGGGGTGGAGACTGAGGACAGTGGAGCAGAGCCATGAGAGTGTTTAAAGAGAAACTTCAGGGATGGTGGATCCTTTTGATATAATGGAAAACAGCCAGAGAGAGGAAGAATTAATGCTAAGGGCAGCTGGGGAGGCCCAGACTGGCACCAGGAGAAAGGAATTTCCCTGGCAGGGCAGGGCTGTGCTGCAGCACGTCCCCAGCAAGAGCCTGGAGCAGCCCAAGGCTTTGTGTGGGCAGGCAGAGGCAGGCAGGAGGCGGAGCTGTCAGCAAAGGAAGGGCCCAGCCAGGTGGGGCAGCCGGGGGATGCCGACAGCCTGCAGGGACAGAGGCGCAGGGCAGGGACACCGTGGGACAGCCTGGGCTGCACAGGGCACAGGCATGTGCAGCAGCTGCAAGACAGCCCTGCCAGAGCCAACTTGGGCAGCACTTTGGCCATGGCTGCTGGCCCTGGGCCTGAGGCAGGAGCAGGAGACAAGTGACCCTTGCAGGGCTGGGGCCTCATTGCCTCCTTGTCCCTGCTCAGCAGCCTGGCAGGGGCTGCCCCATGCTCCTGCCCCTGGCATTGCACATCCCCACATGCCAGCGCCCATCCCGGGAAGAGCCCTGAGCAATGAAGGAGAGAAAGGATCTGCCTGGCCAGGGTCTGGGGCTCAGGCCTGGCCCCTTTGCATTCCTGACACAGGAATCCTGAGATTTGCTCAGCACCAGAGACACCTTTGCCTTGCTTGTCCCCAGCTGCCATCACTGCCTCCAGTGTTCTGCTCTCCCTGGAGCCTGGGGACACTTTCTCAGTCCTGTCCCTCACAGGGATCTCTTTAAAGTACAAGAAACTTCAGTGTTTCAATCTCACTTTGAGCTCTTGAGAAGGTCTTTGAGCACACTCTGAGGGACTGGGTCTGATGCAAATAGCAGCAAAGCCCCAGAGGCTCAATAAAGTCCCTGTGCTGTGTCTGTGCTGCTGAGCTGGGCCGGGCTCCTGGCCCAGAGGCAGCTCCTGGCAAGGGCAGCGCTGCAGAGAGACAGCTCTGGCCAGGAGCAGCTCCTGTGCACAGCCCAGCAGGGCTGGGGCACTGCCAGGGCCCCTCAGGGACACCAGCAGGGCACAGACAGAGCTCACAGGGGCTCAGCACTGGCAGGGGCTGTGGCATGTCCCAGAGGGGGCTGTGTCACTGCAGCACTTCTGTGGCTGTGTCACAGAGGCACAGAGCAGCTGGGATGTCAGCAAAGAGCTGTGTGACAGTGCAGAGTGGGTTGTGTGAGGTCACAGATTGGGCTATGACATCACAGACTTTTTTGTGTGAGGTCATCAAGCAGCTACACCATCATAGAGGGGATTCTGTGACATCACAGAGAAGGCTTTGACATCATGGCATGGCTGTATGACATCATAGAGAAGCCTGTAAGGTCAAAGTGTGTGCTGTGACATTACAGAATGCCAGTATGACACTACAGACAGGATTTTTTGACAACAGAGATCTGGCTGTGACACCACAGAACAGACAATGACATCACTTGGTGACTTTTTGACATCACAGAATCTTCTGTGACATCACAGCACAGCTGTATGACATCACAGAGTGATACCGCAGAGCTGGCTCTGAGACATCACAAGGGTGTGATGTGATATCCCAGAGTGGGCTGCGACATCACAGGAGGCTGTGTGATATCAGAGGGGCTGTGTGACATCACAGGGGCTGTGTGAGGTCACTGAGGAGGTCACTCTGTCCCGGCCCCCTCACAGCTCCCCCCAGAGCAGTCCAACCCTGCTCGTGCACAGCGGGATCCCCTGTCCCCCAGGGTCCCCCCGCCCCCGGCCCCACAGCCTCCCCCAGAGGATGTTCCACGAGATCGACCCCAGAGCCTGACACAGGGATGGGGGGCCGGGGCCCTGGGGGTGGCACAGGGGGACAGGGACCCCCCGGCAGCGTCCCTGTGTCCCCCAGGGCCAGAGCGTGGGCCAGGGCTCCTTCACCCTGTTACGAACGAGGGTTGAGAGCGCTGAAAGATCCCCAGCAAGGGAGCAGCAAAAACCAGATTTAATATTAGGGACAGCACTACAGAGTTCCTTGGCAAGAGTTGCTCTGCTCCTGACTGAACACTTCAGGCACACCAAGGAAACAAAGCAACAATAAAAGCAAAGAAAATCCAGGCAGTCAAATCACACATTAACCGAGAACTGTCCCTGTGTGTGTGTGTGTATGACACAAGAATAGTGAGGGCAAGGATAAAAGGAATATGGCCTAAAGCTTAAAAGAGCTCAAACTTAACAGTACTTAACTTATACCTTAACCCTAACTGATGCCTTAAACTTCACAATTTAGCAAAAGAGTGGCACTTAGCAGTATTTGACCTAACTTATAACGCATGACTTAGCAATTTAATAGAGTAACACTTAACACTATTTAACTTAGCTAATAACTTAAACATAACAGCTTAGCAAAAGAAATACTCTAGCAGTATTTAACTTAGCTTAGACCTCGTGACTTAACATTACTTACTTATATCTGGATATCTGACTGACTCAGCTATCCAAGACTCTCCAACCCCTCAGAGAGCAGCATTTCTGCCACATTTCCCCAGCACAGGCACGCCTGTGTGCACACAGACACCAAGAGTCAGTGCAAGGCACCTGTGAGCAATTCCCCTGAGGGCAGGCAATGATCACTGTGGATCCTTTGGCATCTCCCAAGCAAAGGGCAAAGGGTTGAGCCTGGAGGAGTGGGGGGATCGGCCCAGGCTCCGTTGTTGTTGGGGATCCCCGAGTGCAGCAAACGGGAGAGTTCCCGGCTGGGAGAGGCCCCACTCAGAGGGAGTCGCTGGCCCAGGAGAGCTCCAAGGGCTCCTTTTGGAGCGCTGTTTGCAGGGCCCCAAGAGAGGGGCTTCAGTCCCAGCAATGGTTCATCCTGGCCACACTTGGCATCAACAGCTTTCTTTGGCAGTGTGAGAACAGGGATGTTGTGCCACTGAGAGAACAAAAATAGTTCCCAGGGCTGCTGCTAAAGGAACCAGGAGCTGGTTGGGCAGCAGCAGTGGCTGGAGCAGACAGTGTTTGTGATGAGCTGCAGAGGAGCTGAGCCCAGGGGTGCTGGCCAAGGCCGAGGCCCAAGGAGCATTTCTCAGCTGGCAGGGCGGCCTGAGAAGGGGAGGGAGGAATGCAGCAGCACAGGGCCATGGAACCAAGGGACCATTGTGACACTGTGGGGCCCTGTGAGACCAAGGGACCATTGTGACACGGTGGGGTCCTGTGAGACCAAGGGACCATTGTGACACTGTGGGGCCTCCTGGAATCATGGAGAGCACTGTGACATTGCAGAGCCTCATGGATCCAAGGGGACCGCACTGATGCTGTGTGGCTCCCTGGAATGCAGGGATCATTGTGACACTGAGAGGCCCCGTCAAACCAAGGTCCATTGTGACACAGCAGTGCCTTATGCAACCATTATGACTCTTTGGGGTGTCATGGAACCAAGGGGCCAGTGTGACACTATGAGACCCCATAGAGCCAAAGGTTCATTGTGACATTGCAGGGCCTCATGGAACCATGGAGAGACCATTAGGAGACTTCATGACCTCATGGAACCACTGAGACCATTGTGACCTTGGGGGTCCCCACAGAACCAAGAGGACCATTCTGAATACTCTGGGACCCTATGATACCGAGAGGCCTTTGTGACACTGAGAGCTGCATAGGGGTCATGGTGACATTGTGGGGCCTCCTCTCATCAAGGGTCGATTTTGACACTGTGGAGCCAAAGGAGACCATTGTGACACTGCAAACCCCCAGGGTCCAAGGGTCCATTGTGACATTGCAGGACTTATGGAATAGAGGAGTCACGTGACATTGTGTGGCTTGTGGAACCACAGAGATCATTGGGGCACTGCAAGGGCTCATGGAATCATTGGGACCATTGTGACACTGCAGGGCCTTCTGGAACCTTGGGGCCATTGCAACACTGTGGAACCCAATTGAAAGCAGGGTCTCTTGTCACACTGCTGGACCCCATGGAATCAAAGCACCATTATGACACTGCGGGGCCCCATGGGTCCAAGGCACCATTGTGACACTATGGGATGCCATATAAACAAAAGAACACAGAAAAGGCAGGGCTGGCTTTTTTGTCTTTCTCTCTTTCTGTGTCTTCTTCTGTTTCTGTGCTCCTGTAAATTTTGATTAATATTAAATTGAACAGGTTTAGGGTTTGTGAAGTTGAATGGGCCAAGTCAATGCTTTGAGAAGTGTTTTCTGTTGATTGAATATCTGTCAGTTTGACATGAGAAGAATTTTAAAAAGTAATACAAAACTTTTTGTGTAACTGACAATCTGTTAAACTGCTAAGATACTGAACACGCCTCTGTGATACACATATGTTAAAGACAAAGAAACCCAGGAACCTCATCTTTCTTTTCCAGTCAGCAAAGAAGCAGTGGGCCCCAGCCCTGGCTCCCATCTCAACCGAACCGAACCGAACCGAACCAAACCAAACCAAACCAAACCAAACCAAACCAAACCAAACCAAACCAAACTAAACCAAACCAAGCAACCCTGCCCTGGGCTGAGCCCCTTCCCCCCTCCCCAGGCCGCCCCCCTACATCGTCTCCATTCTAACCAAACCAAACCCCAACAACTCCCAAACAGGAAAACAAAAGAGGCTACAAAATCCCAACCAGAACAAAGCCAGCCACACCTATTAAAATCTTACCATCAGGCCCCCTCCCCCCAACACAACTAAAACCAAAAACTCCTACAACTTACAACCCATAGAAAATAACCCTACAACTAAAAACTTAAACACAAAAAAACCCCCAAAACCAACCATAAAACCAATCCTAACACAACCCAACCACAACTCCCACCAGAATTTAGAGGCGGATCAGTAACCTTTTCAATACTTCAATCCTCCCTTGAGTAAAAGAAAAACAAAATACAAGCATATAAAGAAACAACGTAAAACCATCAAAGTAAGTAAAGAAGCAATGAAATCATAATTTAAAAAAATAAAAAAACCCTTAATCTTAAAAATAAAATTGTTTTATAAACTATTGAAAAAAAACTCTTTTTCTTTATAACACATAAAACTATAGAAAAAATTCAAATTAATATCAAACAAAAACCTCCATACTTAAATAAACAAATGTTAAAATAACTGTAATTTCATGAAAAGTTTAAACAGGGTAAAAAAAGTAATCCAGTATCCCCAAAAGAAAATCTCTATTCCCAGAGATAAAAATAATTTTTAACTTAATAATAAAAACTTTTACCTTAAAACAACTCGTGTTTAAAGCAATACCCCAGAAGTCGACATGGCCCATCAACAAGCTGTAAAAAAGCTTGAAGCAATAAAAGTAACTTCACAATAACAAAATTCCCTAGACAACTCTTATCCATGAGAGAATTAAGAACATCAAAAAATCCATTGTTTCCTCTTGCAAAAAAAATCTCCATAACCTTAACAAGAAAAACTTCTCTCCCAAAGTAAACTAAAAAAGACTATTCTAGAAATAGTACCCCGACTAGAAATTAAGTTGAATTTCTTTACATTGTCATTAAAAAAACTTTGTAAAGAAAAAAGTGTTCTAAAGAGTTTAATTCTTACTACTATTTTGTTTTTAATTTTATTTTACAATAAAAATTTCTTTATACCATCTTAAAATTTTAGGCCTACTGTACCTTTCTCGCAATCCTATCTCACAAAAAAATCAATACATAAATAATTAACTGACACTAAAACTCACCACACTCATCAATACATTACCTAAGAAATCCCAGGATATGAAAAATCTTAAAAACAAACCAAAACAACTACAAAGCCATAATAAACCTTTTGCCAAAGTTTCTCTGATTTTCTGAAGTACCCAGTAAAGGCTGTTTTGTTCTTCTGTGCTCCTCAGAATCTCTTATATTGGTATTTCTCCAGGGAGTCCAACTCAGAGGACACAAACAATTGTAATTCCTTTTAAATGTCTCCTTAGAAGAGTTTTTTAGTTGATGGGGGCTAGGGCTTGTCTGTCCTGCTTGGCACATCCCAGGCAGGGCTTTCCCAGCCACATTCCACACTCCATTTCCCAGCTGGAGCCGCTGGTGCCTCTGAGTTGTGCTGCCCCCGCCCCAGGGACGCTCTCCTTGTCTGCCCATTCCCCCACGGTCTCTGGGCAGGGATGGCCTAGTGGGGGCTGCTGACATCCTCAGCACCTTGGAGGCTGCTGCTGAATTTTCCTGCTCCAGAGGCTTGTTCAGCCTTCAGCTCTTCAGTGCAGGAATTCAGTGTCCAGGGCTCATTGACATTCAGAACACCTTAACAAGCCAAGACTCTGGGAAGAATTTGATTTAAGTGTTCAAACCTTTTGTGGTTAATTTGACAGATTTCAGTAACGTGTTCAAAGTGAATGCATTATATTTAAAAAGACAGTGAGAAAACATTCTTTAGGTCCTGTTTTAAAATTTTTTCCTGTTCATGAATCAATATGTGCAGTCCCCAATTGTCAGTGAATCCAAGCACCTCCTCGTGCAGTCTGAATAGATATGAAAATCAAGACCCTTCATGGCTGACAATCAATCAGAATCTGTCCCTATGCCCACCCCACCATTTCCCCCATCCAAGCCCTGGCACTCAGAGCAGTCTTGTGCAAATCTGAGCTCCCCCAGCCCAGGCTGCATCTGCAGCTTTCAGCTCCTTGGCTCCAACTCCCACCTGCTTTCCTTGGGGAAGGAGCTGCCCAAGACACAGAGGGATGTTCATTTCTTGTCAGCCAACAAAGCCAAGGGAAGGCTCAGCTCCATGAAATGCAAAAGTCATTCTTCTCCCTGACTCTGCCCTGCACTTGAGCCCCACAGCCTGTCCTGTTTCCTTCATCCCTGCATTGCCAGGGACTCTCTGGGATCAGGGAGCTCTGCTCTGGCTATGGAGGGAGGTCCAAGTGCAGCCCTGGAGTGGGAACCACAACTCATCAGTTTTATGTCCTTTGCGGGGCAAGGACTGCTGAAACTCAAAGTCACAGAAAGTTTCTCTTTATGGCCAACAGACCATAATTTAACAGGACACAATTTAATATCAAATAACGCTCTTCCCTGAGCTATGTGCAATATCCCAGAAGCACCTGATGAGTCCACCATCCACAGGTGATTTCCATACTAATATTAATTTCTGACAAATGGGGCTCTGCGATGGATATAAACACAATTAAGTTTTTGTGTCAGGATACTTGTCCTGGAGTGGGGGCAAAACAGCTCAAACAATTCCTGATTTGCAAAGCTGTCAGTGGTGGATGGAAAAGGGAGATCAGACTGCTCTTGGTGTTGAGGAAATGCTGAAACCAGCCTGACTCATTTCATCTCCTCATGCCCTGGCTGATCTCCCCTCTTTCCCCTCCCACCCATTGGCTTTTGTCTCCCCCCAGCCCCCAGTGAAGAACCTGGCTCTGTGTTCTCCATCACCTCCTTGCTGGCACTGCCAGGCTGGGATGAGGAGCCCCTCAGCCTTCCCTGCTCCAGGCTGGACAAGCCCAGCCCCCTCAGCCTCTGCTCACAGCCCAAGGGCTCCAGCTCCATCTTGGAGGCCCTTCCCAGACCCTGCTCCAGCTGCCAGACATCTTTCCTGCCCTGGGGAACCCAACCCAGGCCACAGTGACCTGGATAATCCCTGTCCTTGCTGTCCTGGTCACACAGCCCTGGCCCCTTGTCCCCTGTCAGGCTCTGGGGTGGATCATGTGGAACATCCTTTGGTGGAGGCTGTGGCTCCAGGTGGGCCGGGGGGATCCCAGGGGACAGGTACCCTGCTGGGCATGAACAGCATTGGACTTGTTGGGAGAAACTGTGAGGGGGAGCTGGGGCAGAGTGACCAAGCCAGTGACCTGAGACAGCCCTGCTGGGATGTCACAGCCTGCTCTGTGAGGTCACAGACCGCTGCTCTATGATGGCACAGACCATTCTCTAATGTTACACAGCTGGTGTCTGATGTCACAGCCAACTCTGTGATGTCAGACCTCTGCCCGGTGATGTCACAGTTGGATCTGTGATGTCACAGACACAATGTCATCACTGATCAAAGACCTCATATGACCTACTCTGTGATGTCATAGCCGACCCTGTCACCTCATGTTACCAGATGATAAATTGTCTCCACCAGGTGAGCTGACACCTGGAGCTTTTTCTCCACAACCCCAGGCCTGTGGAAACCAAACAGTGCCCATTGTGTAAGAAGGGGAACTGGAAGTTCAGCAGCCTCAGTGTCCTGCCAGCTCAGCCAGGCCCACGGGAACATTGGGGTCCACGACCAACTGGACCACTACAGAGACCCCCTGGAAAGAACAATCACTCCTGGGATGGATCCAGAATGTTGTGGCCAGCAGGAGCAGGGCAGGGATTCTTCCCCTGTCCTTGGGGGCACTGGCTGGTTGGCTGGTCCAGCATCTCGAGTGATGTGTCCAGTTCTGGCCCTTCGCGTTTAAGAAGGACATGGAGGGCCTGGAGCGTGTCCAGAGAAGGGCAACAAGGCTTGAGAGAGGTCTGGAACACAAGCTCTGTGAGGAGTGGCTGAGGGAGCTGCTGGGGTTGTTTATCCTGGAAAAGAGGAGGCCCAGGGAGACAAGGCAGTGTCAAGGCAAAGGTTGGACTTGATGATCTCCATGGCCTGTTCCACCCTTGCTGATTCTGGGATTCTCTGTAACCACCCTTGGAGCAGTTGCAGGAGGAGCCCTGGGCCTCCTCTTCAGCAGCTCCAGCAGCCCAGGTCCCTCAGCTTCTCCTCCCAGCCCCAAAGCCCATCCTGTCAGTCCTGCAGAGCCTCTGCAGCTCCTCCTCGCTGCCCAGAACAGGGAGCCCCAGAGCCAGACACAGCAGCCCAGATGTGCCCCCCTGGCCTGGGGTGCCTTTGGCAAGGGAGCAGCACCAGGCACTGCAGGAGCCTGCAGACAATTCTTGCAGCACTTGTAGGATGATCCTGCTGCCCAAGGGACGTTCCCATGGGGCCAAATCAGGAACTGCAATGGGGAGTGGGGCCAGAGAGGAAAGAGCAAACAGGGATGGGCTGTTTGCAGGGGAGGGAACAGGGGTGGGAAATAGGAAGAAATTCGTATTAGGAAGAGGAAAGAAAGCAAAGGTGAAGCCAAGGAAATGCTCAGGACAGTTTGGGAGTGGCTGCCAGGCAGCCCTGGCCCTGAGCAACAGCGTCTGCAGTGGGACAGGAAACTCCCAGCTGATGGGAACAAACTTTCTCGCTGACTGCAGAGGCCAGGACAAAGCTGAGTGGTTTCCCCGGTGTCCTCCAGCCCTTGCTGGCCCCAGGGGCTGATGGCATTTGTGCTCCCTCAGGTTCATGTCCCCACAGCAACACCATGGGGGTGCTCCCCCTGCTGTGTGCAATGCAAACAGGGGCTGCTGAGCCAGTGCTGCCGTGTCTGTGCCTGCAAGGATGGGGCACCTGTGTGAGCTGGGGGAGAGGCCAGGGCTGCAGAGGGGGGATGTTGTTGGCAGCTCCATGAGGACGCTCTGGGACGCTGCCCTGGGCTGTGCAGCGCACTGGGGATGGATCAGCCCCTGCTCTGCTGCTCCTTCCCGTCTGCCCCAGGGCCCTTGCAGAGCACCAGCCATGCTGTTTGCCCCCAGCCTGCCCACGGCCAGCCTGGGGCTGCTCACGGGGTTTTTCTGTGCTGAGCATTGGCCTGGGCGTGTTCTTGAGAGAGCCTGGGCAAGGAGCCTGGAGCCCCCAGGCCCTGGGCTGAGGCGTCAGCGCTGCCCCAGCAGTGCCCATGGCCTGTCCCTGCTGCAGCCCCGGCACTGCCACCCCCAGGACTGTGCCCGGCCCCGAGAGCACTCAGGCCCTGCAGCAACACCAGGGCCACCAGGGCAGCGGGGCAGGGCCATGGCAGCAGCACTGGCAACACCAAGTGCCGCTGCTGCTGGGCACAGCTGCTGGGCCAGCACTGATCTGCCCCCAGCTCTGCACACAGACATTGCTGCTGCATCTCCAGAGAAGGCAACCAAAGGGCATCTCTGCAGATAACCCTGCTGGAAGATCCTTTAGTTCCTTTAAAGCCACTGAGAGCAAAGACTTTCATTGACAGAGTCTGTGGCCACAGGGAAGGTGGAGAGCAAAAAAATGATAAATGGCACAAACAGTGACATTTATTTGTAGATAATATGAAAAAAACCCACAACCAAACCAACAAGTATCAAAGATGGTTTTATTACAAGTGATTTTATAAATTGGCCAGCAGTTTGATGTTATCAAAACCATCCAGTCATCAGCCTCCTCACAGCAGCCTTGAGCTCCTGGTTCCTCAGGCTGTAGATGAGGGGGTTCAAGGCTGGAGGCACCACTGAGTATAGAACTGACAGGGCCAGATCCAGGGATGGGGAAGACATGGAGGGCGGCTTCAGGTAGGAAAACATGACAGTGCTGAGGAACAGGGAGAGCACAGCCAGATGAGGCAGGCACGTGGAAAAGGCTTTGTGCTGTCCCTGCTCAGAGGGGATCCTCTGCACAGCCCTGAAGATCTGCACATAGGAGAAAACAATGAACACAAAACCACACAATGAAAAACTTCCAGTAACCACAAGAAGCCCCACTTCCCTGAGGTAGGATTTGGAGCAAGTGAGCTTGAAGTTCTGGGGGACATCACAGAAGAACTGGCCCAAGGCATTGGCGTGGCACAGGGGCAGGGAAAATGTATTGGCTGTGTGCATGAAAGCATTTAGAAAGCCACTGGCCCAGGCAGCTGCTGCCATGTGGGCACAAGCTCTGCTGCCCAGGAGGGTCCCGTAGTGCAGGGCTTTGCAGATGGACACGTAGCGGTCGTAGCACATGACAGTCAGGAGGAAATACTCTGCTGAGATGAAGAACAGAAAGAAGAAGAGCTGAGCAGCACATCCAGTGTAGGAGATGTTCCTGGTGTCCCAGAGGGAATTGTGCATGGCTTTGGGGACAGTGGTGCAGATGGAGCCCAGGTCGCTGAGGGCCAGGTTGAGCAGGAAGAAGAACATGGGCGTGTGCAGGCGGTGGCCGCAGGCTACAGCGCTGATGATGAGGCCGTTGCCCAAGAGGGCAGCCAGGGAGATGCCCAGCAAGAGGCAGAAGTGCAGGAGCTGCAGCTGCCGCGTGTCTGCCAATGGCAGCAGGAGGAAGTGCCTGATGGAGCTGCTGTTGGACATTTGCTGTGCCTTGGCATGGGGATCTGTAAGAAAAATAATCATGGAATCATTAGGTTTGGAGAGGATTTAAAATATCCCAGCACAGCCTGGGGGCACCCTCCGCCCACTGCTTGCCCAGGGCTCTGCTGCCTAGAGCTGTCCCTGCCAGCAGCTGCTTCTCTGTGCCCAGGGCTGGGCCCTGCCAATGCTGCCAGAGCCCAGCCCAGCCCTGGGGGCTCAGCTCTGCCCTGCAGACCCCTCCCAGTTCTGGCACTGCCTAGCCCTGACTCTGGCTCTCCAGGCTCTGAGGGCAACGTCAGAGCAACCCTGAAGCCTGGAAAAGCAACACTTACGCTGTCTCTAAATGGTGCTTGGCTGATTTCTGCACTGCCTGGTGTATTCAGATCTGGGAGATTTTGTTTGGGTTTTTTTAGTATCATTCTGATATTAAAAATATCTATGTGCTATTTCACATCCAGGCAACCTAGAGCAGTAGATTAATAAAGCAGGTTTTCCCCTTTTATGCAACCCCTTCCTCACTGTGCTCCCTGCATAATCTACTTGGAAATGTTGTGGAGTTAAGTGCTATGCTGGGAGCAGTCCTTAACAATGCAGAATCCTCACAACACAAGGATAACATTTCCAAGCATTACCAGCTGTCTCCTCCCACCCAGACCTTTTCCTCCAGTGCCAGGAACAGCTGCCAGGGCTGGCTGAGAGCTGTCCCTGGCAGGCAGCAGAGTCCCTGCCCCAGCACAGCGCCCTGGGCTGCAGGACCCTGCTCTGCAGGACAGCCCTGGGCACCCCTGGCTGCTCTGCCCAAGAAACAATCAGAGAATGTACTCACAGGGTCTGTAGGCATTGGGATGTTCCAGCTTTAGGAGATCACTGCAGGAGCTGCAGCTGCATTGTCCTGCAGCCAGAGGTTCCTGTGCCAAGGGCTGGCAGTGATTCTGCCCCAGGCACTTCTCAGCACCTTCCCAGCCCTGACTGATTGAAGCTCTCTGTGCCTCTGTGCTGTGCCCAGGCTGGCTGCAGGCAGTGCCCCAGCCCTGCTGGGCTGGCAGAAGAGCTGCTCATCAAGAGAAATGTGCTTTTGAAGCTCTTCTTGGTTACCAGGAGCTGCCTCTGTGCCAGGAGCCCAGCCCAGCTCAGCAGCACAGACACAGCACAAGGACTTTAATGAGCCTCTGGGTCTTTGTGCTCAGGCTCTGAACATCAGTCCCTGAGAGGGAGCTGAAGAAACCTCTCCAGAACTCCAAGTCAGAATCCAACTCCAAACTTTCTTGGACTTTTAATGGGTCCCACTGAGGGACACCACTGAGAAAGTGTCCCCAGGCCTCAGGCACAGCAAAGAACTGGAGGCAGTGATGACAGGTGGGGACAAAGAGAAGCCAAGTCTTGGTGCCCTGGGGCACAGCAGCAGGGTCTGTGCCACCAAGGGCTGTGAGGAGATACCTTGTCCTGAGGCCCTGGGGCCTCCTGGCACAGCCCCAGCCAGGCATGGCGCTGTCAGCCCCTTGTCCTGCCCTCAGCATTCCCCTAGCCCACACCCAGTGGCTTTAAGTATCTGCTGGAAGGAGTCCCTGGGGAGCCTTTGCAGGAATTGCTCTGGGGTCTCCTTAATGCTCGCAGGAATTGCTATGGGGTCTCCTTAATGCTCCCATGGACTGCAGGTTTTTCAAAGGTTTTTGGGCTTGGCTTTTGCCTTGGAGTCTCTAATCATGGACTCAAATTATCTGCTGCAATTAATCCCTGGAGAGGCTTTGTCAGTAACAACACTCAGTGGGGCTCCTTAATACTTCAGGGTACTTCAGTTATTTAAGCTACTTGGTGTTTCCCTTTTGATACAGACTCTATGAAAAAGATTGGGCAGTCCCTGCCTCCAATATCTCCTTTAATTAGTCCCTGGAGAGCCTTTATCAGTAATGACACTCAGTGGGCCATTTATGCTTCAAGGTACTTCAGCTATTTTAAGGTATTTGGTGTTGCCCTTTGGATACAGACTCTGCGAGAGATTTGTGCAATCATGGCCCCAATTATCTGCTTTAACGAGTCCCCTGAGAGCTCTGTACTGACACTCAGTTGGGTTCATGAATGCTTTCAGATACTCAAGGTTTTTAAGGTACTTTGGATTTTTCTTTGCATTCTGAATCTCTGAGAGGTGTTTTTTCCAATTCTGGCCTTCAATTCTCTCCTCCAAGAAGTCCATGAGGAGCCTGGGTTGGCGATGGACCTCAGTGAAACCCATGCATGCTTTGAGACGCTTTGGTGTTTTCTTCTGACTTTGACTCTTGGAAAGGTTTGTGCAATATCTTCTCAGGCCTTGAAGTTCAAGTGCTCAGCTCCAAATTCACCACATGGCTCATTAGGATCAAACAAGTCTTGACAAACCATGGTTCTGCCTTGATTTCCCTCTGCTCTTAAGCAGTTCATCAGACAGATTTCCTTTTACAGTTGTGGAGAAATATTTCAGAGAGCTTTTAAGTAATATGTAATCCTATTTTAAAGAGTGTATTTTATTACTGTTCTCTTTGGAGAAGAGCTGATTGGAGCATTAAGTGATTTATATTGATGTAGGGCCGCTCCTAAGGAGGTCTGGCCAGGTCAGTGAAGTTGTACGTTGGAGCTCACCTAGTGTGGACAACCTTTCCTCACATTCCCCAACCTCATGTGAGAAACCATTTTCATTTTCAAAAATTTAAATTATTAAGATCTTTTCAAAATACAACAGAAGACTTAATAAAGAAAATGACACAGTGTCGGGAGCAAAGGATTCCGTCACCATGTGCTTATCTACAAAATAGATGTTCTGTCTTTTATACCTCTAGCCCCTCACAATGTCTTGTCAACTGACTCCTTGTTCACTGTCCAGTGGTGGAGATCACTGTCTTACACCTTGATTGGAGGTCAGGTGCTGCCTAAGTAACAAGCCAACCCTCCCAAATGCCCCAGCTAGTGAGGCCATCCTGTGATAACAATGCAAGGGGGAGGAGAAAGATAACTACACATCTAGAAAACTTCTCTTAACATATATTTAATATTCACTCCTTAACTGTGAGAGTCAACCATAGAATTACTCATCTATAACAAACCCCCCTTTTCTTTTTGTATAAGTAATTATGCTCGAACAATTAAGTAAAAAAAAATTCTCTCTCTCTTGAATGAGTCATACCAGCATCTGTTGATGTGGGCAAGGACAGTGGGAACAGCAGAAAAAATCTCAGGTTTTCCTTAGACACACTTATTTGGAATGAACTAAAGGGCATCACAGAGGTCCAGTATGGCTTTGATTCCCATCTACCGTGCCTATATACCCATAGTCAGTGCTGCTACCCATAGTCAATGTATCTTAGGGGTGAGTACAGAGGCCAACTCAGTCCTGTCCTCCAGTCCCTGTTGAATTAAAAGACAACTGAGCAATGACAGAGGTCTGGTATGGCCTTTTGTTCCCACCTTACCATGCCAACAGGGTTTCTACCCACAGCAGGGCTATGGAGCCTTCTTGGTAGGGAACAAAGGGGCCAACCTGATCTTGCCCTCTATTTCTTGTCTTACTTCTTAAGAATGCTGCCTTATTACCTTTTACAGTCCCTTGAGGACTTCTGGTCAACAGATGCTGGTAATTCTCACCCACTAAAACAGGAAGACAGTTTTCAAGCTGGTTGGTGGAAACTTGACTCTACTTTTTGGTTCTCTTGGTGTTTTCCTGCTTGTCTTTCAGTCTCTGCTTGAGAGTCAATCTTGTTTCACCCAGCTTGGGTGTTATAGTCCACTCTTTGGGTTCTTGTACTGGGCCTTTGACTCTGTTGGCATGAGTCCATCCCCGCTCTGCAGTTCACACGGCCGATTCGGTGGTGAGCAGTACCTGAATGGGACCTTCCCACTGAGGAGTTAGAGGCTGATCTCTCCATGACTTAATCATCACCCAATTCCGGGGATTAATATTATGGATTCTGAAATCCAGGGTGGTAGTTTGAGGAATTGCCCCTTTATGCCTTAGCCCTTCTAAGGTTTGTGCTATGGGCATAACTTATTTCTTGGCATTGGCTTCCCCTTCCTCATAGGTGGCAACCTTCTGGGGTGAGGTCAGGAAGGGTTACCCAAACATCATTTCATAGGGTGACACCCTCAGATCTGACTGGGCTTGGGTTCTAATTCTTAATAAGGCCAAAGGGACATTTTATCATGACATTTGGGTTTCAATCATTAGCTTAACTAGAGCTCTTTTAAGAATTTGATTCATTCTCTCTACCAACCAGAACTCTTTGGATACCATGGAGTATGTAATACCCATTTTATTCCCAGGGCCTGAACAACTTTCTGCAATATCTTCAATGTGAAATGAGTTTCCCGGTCTGAATCAATCCTGTTTGCCATCCCATATTGGGGAATGATTGATTCTAGAAGTGTTTTACTCACAACACTGGCACTGGCTTTCACAGTGGGTACCACCTCTACCCAATGAGTCACGTGATCTACTATCACTGGTAAAAACTTCCACCATTGTACCTGGGGAAGCTCAGTAAAGTCTACTTGGATGTTTTGGAAGGGCCATAAGGCTAATTCTCGCCCTCACCTGGGTGTTTTCCTCATGATTTTCTTATTCACTTGTTGACATATCACACACACTTCAGTTACTTGCTTAGTTATTCTGAAAATTCCTATGCAGCCCAAATCCCTTAGAAATTGATCACTTAGCACTTGTGTACCCCAATGTGTTGTTCCATGTATGCATTCTAACATTTTCCTGGCAAGGGGTTTATTCAATATTTGCCTCCCACCTGCTCATCTCCACTTCCCTTTGTTTTCTTTCTTGACTCCTATTTCAATGAGTTCTTCCTCTTCTGTCCCACTGAATATGGGGACTTTTTGCATTTCTTTTATGGGTGTTAATACCATTATTAGTTTATCTGTCTCTGATTCAGTTGCATTTTTAGCTTCAAAATCAGCTTAATTGTTCCCTCGCGCCTCCTGAGTTGCCTCTTTTTGATGCCCTTTAACACAGACCACTGCTACTTCTTCTGGCAATTGTAAGGTTTCTAACTCTTCTAAGACAAAAGTTTCGTGAATCAGTCCCTTTCCTTTTGAATTTAATAGCCCCCTCTCTTCCCAAATTTTTCCAAAGTTATGCACTATTCCAAAAGTGTATGTTGAGTCCTGTATATATTGCTCCCCTTTTCCATGCTAATGTTTCCTGACTTTGTTTTAGGACACACAACTCACACACTTGTGCTGACCAGTTGGAAGGTAACTTTCTCTTTTCTATGGCCTCTAACCCTTCATGCACTATAGCATACCCCAATACTCTATGCCCCTTTATTACCCATGAAGATCCATCGATGTACAATCATTTTCCACCTTGTAGTGTTTGATCTGTTATGTCCTCTCTTACTTTAGTTTGATAGTTTATAACCTCTAGGCAATTAGGTTTTAGTTTCTCATCTGTTTCTCCATCCAAAAACTGGGCAGGGTTGAGTTGGTTACTCATGATTAGCTCTAAACCATTATCTATTAAGATGTCTTCATACTTTAGCCTTCGGGAATCAGTGAGTAGTTTCTCAGCCTTTTGTCTCATGATACTCCTTACTGATTTTGCGATATATATATATCTTCAATTTTCCCCCAAAAGGTTAATTTTTTGCTTTCTGCTACTAGTATGGCAGTAACTGCCACAGCCTGAATGCAGGTTGGCCATCTCCAGCTGACAGGGTCTATAATTTTGATAAAATGGCCACTGGTTTCCTGGATCCTCTCCAGTCCTGGGCTAATTCTCCACGTGCTACCCCTTTTTCCATGTCCACAAACAGATAGAAGGCAGGAAGGCTCAGTTCTGATGAACTGACAATGTTTTGCTTTAAAGCTTCAAACTTTTGTTCATCATCTTTTCCCCACCTAATCTCTTCCACTAACTTTTCATACAAGAACTGGATGGCCTGCGTGCATCCTTCAATCCATAGCCTACAATATCCAAGCCTAGAAACCTTCTGACTTCTCTCTTTGTTTTTGGCAGTGGGAGTGAGATTAACCCCGTAATTCTCTCAGGGTTCAGCCACCGGCTCCCTTGACAAATCACATGTCCTAGGGAATTTTACTTCCCTCTCTACAAATTTGAGTTTCGCTTTTGAAAAGGAAATAATTTACATAGTAGATGAGCTTTATCTCAGGTTTGATGGAGAAGAATTGTGTTACTTCTAGGGCTTGACCGAAGAGGTTTGGAGATTTGGAAAACTCTTGGGGTAACCTAGTCCACCAAAACTGTTTCTTACTCCCAGAATCAGGGTCCTCCCATTCAAAAGCAAATATATCCCTGCTTTTCTCTGCCAGTAGACCTGCCAAAAAAGCATCTTTTAGATCTATGACACTAAACCACTGGTGTGCTGGGGGGATATTACTCAGTAGTGTAGAGGGGTTAGGCACTACTGGGTACTGATTCACTGTTTGCTTGTTCACTTCTCTTAAATCTTGGACAAGCCTGTAAGTCCCATCTGACTTCTTTACTGGTAATATGGGTGTATTATGGGGGGACATACATGGTTCTAAGGTCTCATCCTCAAGTAAAACCTGGGGCAGTGGCTGCAGTCTTCATCTCCCTTCCACAGACTGGATAGCTGCCATCAATTAATTTTATTACTGTAGGTTTCACGTTCAATTTGACTCAATTTTATGGTTTTGCCCACACCATCTCATGAATTTTGCCCTCATCCTCTTCCCTTATTCGAGAAGTTTAAGTACCATTTTTCCTTCCTCTGGGAGTATTAAAATGCTTAGCTGCACTTGTAAATCTCACCCTAATAGATTGCATCCTGCTTCTGGAACTAATAGAACATCCCCAATTCCTATTTTATTTGTTCCTTCAAACTTTATTTGCATTATAACTGAGGCTTTGAACCCTCCTTTAGCACCTACTACTTGCACAGTATCTTGACCCTTTTTGCACCCCTTTGGGATTCTACAAACACAAGTTCTTTCAGCCCCTGAGTCTACTAAGAATTCAAATTCTTCCTCCTGGGAATCTATTTTTAAAGTTATCAAGGGCTCCTGATGGTACCCAGGAGGTAGAGCCACTGACACCCCTAGTCTTCCATTTCTCCTTTTTGCTCAGTCTCATACATCCTCAGCTCCTTTTCCTTCTGGGGGCAATTCTTTCTGATATGCCCATTCTCTTTACAGTAAAGGCAAACTGGCCATAGTTTCCCCTGTTTCCCAAACTCTCCTTTTTATGCCCTGTCCCAAGGAGCTGAATCTCCCCTCCATCTATCTTCCTGCACTTGGAATCCTCCTCCCTTACCTGGACTGTTCTTTAAATGCTGGTTTCCTTCCCTAATGGCAGTTACCACTACCTTGGTTTCTGTCTTGATCTTCTCTTAGTCCCTCTTTACATAGACTTTCTGTGCTTCCCTTAACAGATCCTCTAACCTGCTTTCTTGCCAACCATCTAACTTTTCTAACTTTCTCCATATATCTGGCGAGGCTTGAGTGACAAAATTTATCTTTAGTTAGACCTGTGTGGCCACTGTATCAGGGTCAACCCCTGAATATTGCCTCATATTCCTTCTCAGTCTTTCTAGCCACTCTGTTGGGGTTTCTTCCTTCCTTTGCTGCTCATCAAAAGCTTTATGAGCATTTTAATTACATGGAGATGCCTCTTTGATACCTCTTATAATCAATGTCCTAAATTCCTCCACGTCTTGCCTCCCCCCAGTGCTGTTGTGGTTGCTGGTGGGGTGCACTATAGGCTTTTTCAGATCTCCAGGAGATCCTTGCACACACTTACTTTCCCATATCCATATCTCAGCCACTCAGATCATCTGTCTGTCTTCTGGTGTGAATAGCATGGTCATGATTGATTGCATCTCTTCCAATGTATGAATATTGGGCCCTAGAGACTGGTCTAACTGTTCCACTAATCCAGTGAGGTCCTCTAGTAATCCTTTCAATTATTTCTTGAACATTCTCACATCAGAAGAACTGAGAGGCATGGTTACAAATCTAATTCCTCCCTGCACCCCACACAGGGGTATTTCCCTCAGGGGATATAATCCCACTGCTTGGTTCCCATCCCCTGATCTGCTTTCCTGCCTTTGTTCTATCCTGCTCCTGGTGTTCTGGCTCGGCCCATGAGGGGGTGCATCTGAGGCTATTGGAGGTGGAGGGGGTAAGTGTTCTAATGTGTTGTGGTGTGTTTTTAGCTTCCGGGTCCCTTCCTCAGGTGTGCCAATATTCCCTTCTCCCTTCCCCCTCGCCCCTTGCTGAGTGTGCCCTGTCAATCAGGTATAACATTCCAGCAAGGCGTCTTGTGGTTGGTCCCTCAGGCCTGGGGGACATTGGATAGGTTTCCCTAGTCCCTTGAGACCCTGCCCCTTTCACCTGGTTGGTAGCTCACCTGTCCCCTCCCCTTCACCTGTCCCTGAGCTTAAAAGGTTAATCAGACCATGCGGCCGGCATTCTGTTGGAGCAGTTGCCCCAGTTCAGACCTCTGTAACCATGGAATAAACATCTGGAAACCCTCCAGCGGAATCCTCTCCTTTTTCTCTTCACCATCGCCAGAAGCTCTCTCTCCTGAGGTAAACGGAGTTCCCGACTAGCCTGGACTTGTTTAGTGCCCTGCTGCAATCTCCAGCAGCCAAGGTATCTCTGGGGTGAATTACACCACAGTGCTGCCTTTGGCCCAGCAGCGAGGGTCAGAACTGGCCCAGGCACCATCTAACTGGTAATATTGGGATTCATATTCCAATATATTGGAGTCCCTGAGGTGGGCAAAGCGACTCCGCAGCCCGAGAATGGACTCACAGTACCTCAGAAAAGCTTTTGGCAGCCGTGCATCCAGCTAGAAGGGCTTTGGTTGCATCGCTCTCAGCTAGAGACTTTGGGAATATTCCCAGAAGAAGTTTCGTGGACTGTTCGGCGCCTCTGGAAAGCCCAGCTCCATTGCGGTCAGCAGATTTTCCAGAGGAAGAAGAGGATAGCCTCTCTTGCCCAGAGAGAGGTCCTTTTCCGGTGAAGAGACCTACCTGCCTGTACCCAGCCACCTACAGCTTCCATTTCACGTGAGTATCTCTGCTATCGGTAGAGCAGAATCTCAAAAACAGACTCTGCCGTGAGTTCTGTTCCTTTTTACCTTTGCATTTTTGGCTGTGCAGCCCCACAGACGGGAATTCATAGTGTTCTAACTTTAGCTTTCTGCCGTGTGTTTCACTGTCTTTTGGAATTTGCGCCGGAGCGGGATCGCTCTCTGCCCTTCCCCCCCTGCTCGGCAGCGTGCTCGGCTCTCTACACGTGGTCGGGAGACTCTCTCTCTTTCTCTGTGCAGGGGAGGGGGGGCTCTCTTTCCACTTGGCCGGGGGGATCTCTCTCGGTGCGGGGTAGTGAGTGCTCTTTGCACACGCGGCGCGGGGGCCCCAGTTTCAGCTTGCCACGTGGAGTGGCTGCTCTCTCGGTGCGCGGGGGGGCCGCATTCCACGGCGGGGGAGGCTTTGTTTCTGCCTCGGTTCGGCAGGGCGTGCCTTGCTGCTGCTGCCCGGGAATTTTAAAAGCAGTTTATACAGCTGCATTGTGAAGCCTTTGTCTGCTCGTTATCGCTTTCTACCTGTGGTTTTTTTAGAAATTGGTAGCTGATTTTAGCTTTGTTTTTGGTCAGGCGGGATTAAGTACTTTGCTTTTTGCATCTAACATGGGTTCCAAACTTAGCATTGTACAAAAAGGAGTGTATTATAATATTGTTAGCATTTTAGTCAATGGTAATGTGAAGTTCTCAAAAGGAAAATTGAAACAGTTTATAAGATGGCTTTTTCTGCACTTCCCACATATCTTCCTTGAAGAAATCCACAATATTCAATTCTGGGATAAAGTTGGGAATGAATTGCTTATCTTAGGACAAGCTGGCAATGCACCCTCAGCTAAATTTGTGTTCTGGAGTTTACAAATTCGAACAGCATTGCTCAAAAAAATGGAATTGGAGAAAAAGCCAAATGCCAAGCCATGTACCTCTGCTCTCCCTGTTTCTCGTTCTCCTAGCTCTAAAACCCCTAAACCTCTTTGCCCAAAACTTGGTATTTTAAAGAGAGCACACTCATTGGGAAGTCGACTCCCAGAGTTTGCTAAAATGCCTGAGTTGTCCTGTCCACAAGGCCCTGGCCAGGCTGCATGGAACCTTTCCCAATACCCTGTGTCACCTCCTCTGAAACCCAGAGCACGTGTCAGCTTTCCAGAGAGCAGTGATGCCCAAAATGGCCCCCAGTCCCTAGGGGGTCCGCAAGATGGCGGATGCCAGGTGGCGTCTTCCCAAACCTGGTCTTCTTCCCAAAATCCTCTTAAGCATCCTAAAATTCCATCCCCATCCCCCTCGCCTCCTGTTCCTCTTGACCCCTTGCCCCCTCCCCCTCCCTTTCCTGCAGTACCCTTGGCTCCGCCCCTCTACTCCTCCCAGGGGGCGTCTGCTGACGTGATGTCACCAGGCATCCCCGCCCCCTGCCACACCCTTGACCCCGCCCCATGTTCCCACGGTTGTCCCGCCCCTTGCCAGCCCCCTGTCCCCGCCCCCTCCCCAGGTTCCCACAGTGGGGACACACCCACTGCCTGTCCCCAGACCTGTAGCTGTGATCCCAATGCTTCTGATTCAACGGACACAGAGCAAGGAACAGCAGACCCAATGCATAGTCCCATGTTGTCACTAGCTCCTGTTACGTTTCAGCCTGCAGCTCAGGGAGGAGCAGGTCCTACTGCTAATTGGAGTTCTTTTGGACGACAATTGATTAAAGAGATCTGTAAATCTCATAAAGAATATGGTCCATACAGTCCATATTTCCATGGCCTTTTAAATTCTGAACTGAGTAGGACTATGGTAATTCCACATGATTTAAAACAGCTTTTTTCCTGCCTCATGACCTCCACGGAATTCAAATTATGGGAATTAGCATGGAAACAACTGCTAAAAGATGCTCTTCCAGGCTTACATGCTGATCCAAACACAGCAAGACAACAAAGGTAACCCTATCACCATTGAGCACCTCTGTGGTGAGGGCCAATGGTCTTTACCCTCAATCCAAGCTACTGCAATTCCTGCAGAAACACTTGAGAAAGTAAAAGAAGCAGCTGAAAAAGCATTCTTTTCCCTCCAACCTGAGGGGCCTTTTGAGCCCTATAGTAAAATTAAACAGCTACCATCAGAGCCCTTTTTGAAATATGTAGAAAGGTTAACTAGAGCCATTGAAATACAAGTTTAAAAAGTGATTGCTAGGGAAGTGATTTTAGAGGAAATGGCATTTACAAATGCAAATGAACAGTGTCAAGCAGCAATCCTGAGCCTTCCTATAAAACCTCCCCCTACACTAAAAGATATGCTTCTAGTCTGTAACAGGAAAGTGCCTCTGATGAGTGTGGCTGAAGACACCAGACCAAGGCTGCTGCCAAGACCACCTCAGCATGTCGCCGTTGCCAGACCTGCACCTTTTTCCTCAGCACAGCAGTACCCTGGGCAGCAGCGGAGACCAGCAATGGTTGAGCCCACTAAACCATGCCTGCTTTGTAACAGCCTTGGACACTGGAGTAACCAGTGCCCCCTGAAAAGGGAATTTGATGAATTTAGAAATGGCAGGGGAGGAGAACTACAAGCCCTCCCTGGGGGTCGACAACAACAAAAAAACTGAAAAGGGAGCGCCCGCCTGCAAGGCGTGCAGACACAAAAAGAGCAGGCCAAGGGAATAAGGGTAGCAAAACAAATCAAGCGCGTGATAATATTAATATTTGTGTAAGTGAAGCAGGTGCTTCAAAGACCAAGTCTGCTGGTCCACTGTTGAAAGTGAAACAAAATAACCTTTGTTATGATTTAGGTGATCCTATGTTAACCCCATCTTCTGTCAATGAGCATTACAGGTTGCAGCTGACAGTCACTCCACCTGAAGGACACTGACTGGCATTTTGTCTCTGTCAATCCCGAACAGAAGGGTACTTGGAACCGAATTCATTGTAAGTACATCGTCATTGGGGACACCAAACACACACCACAAGAGTTCGAGATTGCTCCAGGAATGACAACATCAGATCCTGAGCAATTCGTTCTCGGCCTGCACTGTTTCCACCCACCCCTGTTGCTTCCCAAGGGAGAAATTGTTGCACAAGCTATCCCTGTGCCATCTTTACCTGAAAGTACTGAAAAACAAGGGCCCACAGTCACCCGGGTCCAAGTTATTGGCAAAGACAAACCTAAATTATGGTGTAACCTCAGGGGGGGTGGGAAGTCAAAACGCATTGAGATGCTTGTAGACATCACTACTGTGCAGACTGCACAGTGATTCCAGTACAAGACTGGCCAGCACATTGGCCTTTACAAAATGTTGCTGGTCACCTTCGAGGTGTAGGAGGTCTGCAATTGGCAAGACAATCCAAAAGCATTATTCAATTCGAGGGTCCAAACGGACAATTGGCAAATATCCGTCCATTTGTGTTAGATTATTCAGAACCTTTGTTAGGGAGAGATTTAATGGCCCAGTGGGGTGTCACAATTGGTATTCCAGACTCTCCACAGCATTTTTGTGCAGCAGTCATTGAACAACAGCGCCCCACCCTAAAACTGAAGTGGAAAACAGACAAACCAGTTGACGTGAAACAGTGGCCGCTCAGTAAACAAAAAAAAGGTGCTTGAGGAACTAGTGGAAGAGCAACTAAAAAAGGGCCACATTGTGGACACCATGTCCCCATGGAACTCTCTGGTGTTTGTCATCCAAAAAGCTGACAAAAAGAGATGGCGACTTCTTCACGACCTCCGACAAATTAATAATGTAATTGAAGATATGGGTTCTCCCCAACCTGGTATGCCATCCCCAACAATGCTTTCCCAAGATTGGAAATTAGCTGTTATTGATATTAAAGATTGTTTTTTCCAAATCCCCTTGCACCCTGATGATGCACCGCGTTTTGCATTCTCCATCCCTTCCACCAACATGGAATTCCCTATGAAAAGGTACCATTGGACCATTCTTCCAAAGGGCCTGAAGGTATCGCCAGCTATCTGCCAGTGGTATGCCTCTTCCCTGCTTTCCTCAGTGCGTGCAGCCGCAGAGAGGGCCATCATCTATCTTTATATGGATGATATCCCTGTGTGTGCCCCCAATGATGATTTACTCGCACATGCGCTTGACCTAACGATCGATGCATTGATTGTTGCAGGGTTCCAGCTCCAGGAAAAGAAAATTCAAAAGATGCCACCTTGGAAGTATTTGGGCTTAGAAATTGGAAATAGGACCATTGTTCCTCAAAAACTAGAAATCAATCCAAGGATCAAGACCCTTGCGGATGTCCACAAGTTGTGTGGGTCTTTGAATTGGGTAAGACCGTGGCTCGGTCTGACTAACGAAGACCTTGCCCCTCTTTTCAATTTATTGAAAGGGGGAGGGGACCCAGGTCTCTTACCCCAGAGGCACGGAAAGCTCTAGAAAAGGTTCAGATTGCAATGTCCACAAGACAGGCCAACCGATGCCAGCCTGACCTGCCATTCAAATTTATCATTCTCGGTAAGTTGCCGTACCTCCATGGAATTATTTTCCAGTGGGAGGAAAAACAAACACCTAAGGCAAAGAACACACCAAAAAAGGACTGGGACCAGAGAGACTCTCTCTTGATCATAGAATGGGTTTTCCTCAGTCACAAAAGGTCCAAGAGACTGACAAAGCCTCAGGAGCTGTTAGCGGAACTGATCCGGAAAGCAAGGACCCAGATCAGGGAGTTAGCAGGATGTGATTTTAAGTGCATTCACATTCCAATTGAGTTAAAATCAGGTCAAAATACTATGAAAATACTGGAACAATTGTTTCAAGAAAATGAAGTGTTGCAGTTTGCTCTGGATTCCTACTCAGGACAAATTTCGGTAGCACGGCCCACCCACAAATTCTTCGAACAAGATGTTCAATTTACTTTAAAATTGAGAAGTGCTCTAAGTAGGAGACCTTTAAAAAGGGCTCTGACTGTCTTTACAGATGCGTCCGGGAGGTCCCACAAGTCCGTTATGACTTGGAAGGATCCTCAAACCCAGCAGTGGGAGACGGACATTGCTGAGGTGGAAGGTTCACCTCAGGTTGCTGAATTGGCTGCGGTTGTTAGGGCTTTTGAAAGGTTCTCAGAACCATTTAATCTGATTACAGACTCTGCATACATGGCAGGAGTAGTATCCAGGGCAGAACAAGCAATACTGCAAGAAGTGTCTAACATCACACTTTTTGAATTGCTCTCAAAACTGGTAAAGTTAGTCACTAACCAAGAGCAACCATTTTATGTGATGCATGTCAGGTCACACACTGACTTGCCAGGGTTTATCGCTGAAGGCAACAGAAGGGCAGATGCTCTTGCTGCACCTGCAGTGATGGCCACTCTCCCAAATGTTTTTGAACAGGCAAAAATCAGCCACCAGCTTTTCCACTAAAATGCACCTGGCCTGGTTCGTCAGTTTAACGTCACTCGAGAACAGGCCAAAGCGATTGTGGCCACCACATGCCCAAATTGCCAACAACATGCACTCCCTACAGTGAGTACAGGAGCAAACCCAAGGGGACTGAACAGTTGTGAACTGTGGCAAACAGATGTAACACACATACAGGCTTTTGGACGGCAGAAATATGTTCACGTTAGTGTAGATACCTTTTCTGGAGCGGTCTATGCTTCTGCCCACACGGGAGAATCATCTATCGATGCTATTAAGCACCTCTTACAGGCTTTTTCTTTCATGGGCATCCCCAAGGAGCTGAAAACTGATAATGGGCCTGTTTATAAATCCAAGGAATTCTGGAGCTTCCTGCAACAATGGGGAGTAGAGCATAAAACTGGCATCCCCTACTCCCCTACAGGTCAAGCCATTGTAGAAAGAACTCACCATGATATTAAAAGGGTCCTGGACCATCAACAACAGGTTCTGAAGGTGGAACCTCCCCACACCCGGTTATCCAGGGCGCTATTCACAATCAATTTTCTGAATTGTTCTTTTGACAGCCTGAACCCACCCATCCTACGCCACTTTTGGGGGAGCAGTCATAGGTTGATGAAAGAAAAACCTCCAGTTTTTGTAAAAGACCCTGAGACTTGGAAAATGGTGGGACCTTACAAATTGGTTACTTGGGGACGTGGATACTCCTGTGTGTCCACCCCCTCTGGTTTAAGGCAGGTTCCTTCCAAATGTAAAGCCCTATGTTCCCAAAGTCTCAGAGAAATCTACAGAAGTGCCCCAGGTTGCTCATGTTGCCTGGAGAAGGAAACGCGGCACGCGTTCTCTGGAGGAAATTCTATTTAAGCCTCCTATCTGGAATAGTTTGTAATATATGTTTGTTTTAAGTTCTTGTACCAGTTTAGATCCCACTGTTCGTGTGTAGCCTCGAGACGCCATGAGACCGAGCCTGCTTCTCGTCCTACTCGTGATCATCCCACCTGTGATCTCCTGCATAGTCCCTCAGTCCAAACCACGTATGGACTACCTTGGCGAAAGCTCTCGGACATCATCAGAGAAACTGACAACTGGCTGAATGGACTGTTCAAAGGCTGGGGACTCTCGGGCTGGTTGGGATCTATTCTGCAAACTGTGTTTTTAGTGCTGTTTTTTTTAGTTATAGTTATTGTAGTTGTTAGCATTGTTTTTGGACTAATCAAACACATGGTTCTCAAATTAATTTCAAGCTCATCTCCCCCTCCTGAGGTCTACCATTTGGAAGCCCTGAGTGCTCCAATGGATGACCTGGAAGCCTCAGTGGAAAACACTGACCCTCCTGTAGAAGAAGAACCGATTTGCCAACCATGGTTTGGCAATCATTCTGCACCATAAACACAGTCCTCTTCTTTTTAAACAAAACTAGGGGGAGATGTTGCAGTGTGTTTTAAACTTCCAGGTCACCTCCCAGGTGTGGCAATACCTCTCTTCCCCTTCCCCCTTCGCCCCCTTGCTGAGTGAGTCCTGTCAATCAGGCTTAACATTCCAACAAGGCGTTGTGTGGTTGGGCAAGTTCAAAGGATGCCCCTCAGGCCCAGAGGTCATTGGCCTGTCTAGGTGTCCCTCGTCCCTTGAGACCCCGCCCCCCTCACCTGGTTGGTGGCTCACCTCCCGTCCCCTTCCCCTGAGCTTAAAAGGTGAAGCAGGCCATGCGGTGGCCTTTCTGGTGGAGCTCTTCCTAAGATGCAGACCTCTGTAACCATGGAATAAACCTCTGGATATTAAAGCCTCCAGCAGAATCCTCTCCTTTTTCTCTTCACCATTGCTTGAAGCTTCCCTCCTGAGGGAAACGGATTTCCTAACAAGCCTGGACTTGTTTAGTGCTCAGCTGAAACCATCAGCAAGCTAAAGGTGTCTCTGGGGTGATACACCACAGATGCCGCCTTCGGCCTAGCAGTGAGGGTCAGACTGGCCCAGGCACAATCTACCTGGTAATATTGGGATTCATATTCCAATAGTATTTCTCAGGTTTTCAGGGAATTTTTTAGGCTTTTTTAAGGTCTTATCAGGGCATTTTTAAGATTTTAGGGGTATTCTCAGAGCTCTTTAAAAAGTCTCTAAGTAGTCTCAAAAGGTTCTTAAGGGATTTTTAGGGGTGTTTTAGGGGCTTTTTAAAAGTAGGGTGTTTTTACTGTATTCTGAGGCTATTTTTTTGTTTCTGTGGGGTGTTTGGGGCACTGAAAACTATGCCTTTTTTAGGGAATTAGATGGTTTTTTAGGGTCCTTTCAGGGCATGACAGAGGCTGAGGGGCAGCTTGAGGGGTACTGTGGGGGCTGGAGGGTGGCAGAGGCTGTGAGCTGAGGGAGGAGCAGGGAGAGGGGACAGTGAGTGACACACAGAGATGCTGAGGGTGTGAGGGGCAGCTGGAGGGTGACACCAAGAAGCTGGGGACTGAGGGGAGAGAGAGAATTAAGGGTGACACACAGGAGCTGAGGGGCAGCTGAGAGGGGCCTTGAGGGGCATAGGGGACTCGAGGGTGACAGACAGAGCCTGAGGGGTTGAGGGAGGGCTTGAGGGGTCAAGAGAGAAGGCTTGAGGGCTTCACAGTTCACTGGAGATCAGGGCTACAGGGAACAGCTTAGGAGGCAAGTTAGGGTACAGGTGCACCAGCCCTCAGCCCAGCCCTAAGCTCAGCCTAAGCAGCCCCCCTAAAAACAGCACAGCCTTTTCCCCAACAGCAGCACAACACAGCAACCCTGACAGCGAGACCAGAGCGGAACCCTCCCGGTGGGACAGGACAGCAACCCTCACACCAGGACAGTGACAGAACTCTCAGAGGACAAGATCCATGGCAAAAAGGTAGGCAAGGCATCTGAGGGTTACAGAGATAGGTGGGGTGTCACAGACATCTTTTCATAAAAATCCTTTCTTCAGGATTTTTATCCCTTCTGAGAAGCTGTGGCCTCAGCAACAAAGTGTAAACAATGGTTATCTGCTGCTGTGGAATGCAACAGGTGGATCTGTGATTGGTCTCCTGTGGATGTTTGGATTTACTGACCATTCATGGCACAGCTGTTCTCGCTTTCTGCCGGGACACAGACCTTTGTTATTCATTCTTTTCTATTCTTAGCTTAGCTAGCCTTCTGAGAACTTTTCCTTCTATTCTTTGTAGTATAGTAATAATGTAATATATATAATAAAATAATAAATCAAGCCTTCTGAACAGGAGGTCAACATTCTCATCTCTCTTTAGACCCTGAAGACCCTTGTGACCACTGTGACAATTGGTGAACCCCGAGTGAGTGAAAAGGACAAAACCATCAATTGGTGACCCCTCGTCTGAAGAGCAAATTACTTGGAGAGACCCCCAGAGGAACAATTGCTGCACTGGGTAAACCCCGAATGTGCGGCATTGATGGTTGCTTCACAAGTGACCACAGAAGTGGATTCTAGCCAGGAGCTGAAGAACTGAAGATCCTGATTTGGAGTTTACAGTAAGGCTGACCACAAAGAGAACCTTGAAAAGCCTCCAGGAAGATGTTCGGAAAGCACAGCAGCGCGATGAAGCTGGCCAGAGCATGCTGGACTCTTTCAAAAGGTACTGTTGTCTTTTCCCTTCCTGAAAATGCAGCCCTTCGTAGTTTGTGGCTGCTGATGTGGAGGGCTTCCCCCATAGAGGAGGGGAATCGGTTCTCCCCTTCAGAGAAGAAACCTATTGCCCTCTGTCAAAAATGGGGTGAAGAGGATGGACTTTGCCTGTTGGAGACAGATTTCTGTGAGTTTTTTCGATGGGCAAAGTTTTTGGATTCTTTACGAATATGCTCTGTGCCCTTGATGCTTTCGTATGGGAGTGCATGGACTCCATTTTCCAATTCATTTTGGACCATGGGTTTGGATACCCCCAGATTTATCCAGCATTTAGGATGTTCTTTCCAGTTTTGAACCGGAGAGCAGCTGTTTTTCCCTGGATTGCCAACTGCAACGGGTTGCATTTCCTCTGACTCTGTTTGAAAAGAAATGAAATTTAGCAAAATGTTTTATTATAGTTTAGTTATGAGTGCTGTGTGAATTGGTTTGTTAAAAATAGTTTTGTAGCCGTTGATATTATGTGTTGAGTTCTGTGTAACCTTGGCAGGTAGCCTTAGGAACTTAATAAATATTAAGCCAGGGTAGGAGAGTAAGAAGACTAACCGGTTTGGGGGGCAGCATACAATAGGACAAGCAGAAGATTTATGATTTTGCCTGTGAACTAGGGAATGTATTACAAGGGGTCTGTCGTTTGGAAAAGGGCCACTGTTCCTTGGAGACTTTGTTATGAATTGCATGTATATAAAAGGAAAACACCCTTGTGTGAATTTTGGGGCTCTGATTTTGGGGACACTAGTCCGCAGGCCCCCGGGCCCTTCAATAAAGTGCCGAAAAAAACTTATCCGAGTTTTGTGTCCTTTATCAGTCGGGCAACAGTTTTCTGGTGACCGCGGCAGGACTCCGAAAGGTTGCTGGGGCGGCTCACGTCTCGATCTATTCCAAGCCGGCGCCAAGCACTTCTCGGAAGAGTCATTGGGTCGTGCCCGACTCCCCCGCGCCTGTCAGACGACTGCATAAGGTAAGCCCGAAGGCGCTTTATATTGGAAAAAGGTGACAATTGGATTTGGATTTGGTGGTTAATGGAAAAAAAAGCCTAGGCTCCAGCCATAAGACGTCTAAAGTACGCAGGTCCGGAACTCGCCTCCTATTGTTTTTTTTTTTTCTTGGGGAAGGACGACAAGAAGATATATTGGTTTATTGGGACTAAAGGTGGAATTAAAAATTAAAGGCTGTAATATGATGTCTTTTAAAACATTTAAAATCTTAGTGCAGGCCAATGGAAAATTACCTGGAAATACGCCATTAGGTTGTAAATTGAAACAGTGGAAAGGTGAAGGATATTCTCAAGAATTAGATAAGAACAAAATGATAGATTACTGTAACCATTGGTGGCCTGAATATGAGATTGGGGAAGCGGGATGGCCGGTGAATGGTACACTGGAATTGGGGATAATGGAATCTTTGATGGAATTTCTAAGGAAGAATGAGAAATGGGATGAAATACCATATTTAGATTTGTTTTTCGTTTTATATCGGAAAGAAGAATGGCAAAAGGAGTGTGGTATTTTGGTTTTACAGTTGAATGATGAGAGCAGGTGTGTTGGATGTAAAGAAAGAAAGGAGCGTGATTTGTATCCCCCGACTGAGGAAGATTTGCCCTATTATGTAGCACCTCCGAGGGTTCCAGTTGTTCCTAATGTACCTCTTGCTCCCCCTGCTGACATAACTATAAAAATGGCATCTAGTGAGAGTGACAGTGATGGTGAAAAGACTGAGAGTGTTAAAAGAACTCCGTTAGCAGAGCGGACTCACTAAGGAAGGAAGGGGCAGAAGGGGCCACAGTTAATTGCGCCGTTAAGGGAAGCTGTGGGACCACAGGGAGAAAGGATACTTACAAAGGTGCCTTTCTCTCCAGGGGACTTGGTAATATGGAAACAATCGGCTGGGAGTTATCGGGAGGACCCTGAAAGAGTAGCAAGGGTGGTTAAAATGGTGATAAAAACTCAGAATCCGGACTGGAATGATTTACAGGTATTATTAGATAGTATAATGGATTCCACAGAAAAGGAAATGGTTATTAAAGCCATGAGAGAAAAGGCTCGTGAGGAGATTAGGTTGCGACAACTAAATGAAACCGTTGATGAATTGGTGCCAAGTGAGGAACCCAGGTGGGATCCAAACTCTACGGGAGGAATAAGGGCTGTAAAACGATATCAGGAATTGTTGGTGGAAGGAATTAGAACAGGAATACCTACGACTATGAATTGGTCTAAGTTGTATTCAGTCAAGCCGGACAAGAATGAGTCTCTGTCTGCCTTTTTGGAACGATTAAAAGACATGGCTCGGAAGTTTACTAATTTAGATGTAGAAGATCAATCAGGGAAACTTCAATTGGCATTATTGTTTTTAGGGCAATCACAAGAGGATATTAGGAAAAAGTTACAAAAGCTGGAAGGGGTGGATACTCGGAATTTGGATAAAATGTTGGAGGTAACATGGAAGGTATACAACAGGGAAAAAGAAACTGCAAAAAGACAACAAGCTAGTATTCTGGCTGTAATGCAACAGACAGGGGCAGGAGGAAAATTCATTAGGGGACGAGGTCGGGGAGGAGCTAATCGTGGACAGAGGGGGATGATGAGAGGTCGGGGAGGATTTGGGTTTGCACCTAACACAGGGAGGTTGGATCCAAACCAGTGTGCATTTTGCCAACAATTGGAGCACTGGAAAAATGAATGCCCGGTTACAGGGGGTAACATGGGATTAATAGGGAATACTCATGTGGGAGGATTTACAGGAGGACCAGCAGAGGCCGCTCAAGCACTAGTTTTGGGAAATTATCAGAACCAAAGCTGACTAGACCGGGATTTAAGAGTAGTTTTAGAGATAAATGGGAAGGATCAAGAATTTATGGTAGACACTGGAGCTACATATTCTGTACTTAATAGACGATTGGGACCTTTGAGTGACACAACGGTACAGGTGGTGGGGGCAACAGGGAAGCTAGAGGAACAACCATTTTTACAACCTTTAAATCTTAAGTTTGGGGGGAAGGAATTAGATCATCAATTTTTGTATATGCCAAATTGCCCCACACCCCTTCTTGGCAGAGACCTATTGTCCCGACTTAATGTGAAAATAATATTTGAAGGGGGAAGGGTGAAATTGGAGATACCTGAGGAACAAATAGCAAGCATTTTTGTGATTAAGGAAGTGGATGCCTCTCCTATTCCAGAAGAAATTGAGCAGGCTGTAGTACCCTGGGTGTGGGAGTCAGGGGTCCCCGGAAAATCTAAAGCTGCCCAGCCAGTAAAGGTGGAACTAAAGGAAGGGGCCCGACCAGTGAGGGTAAAGCAATACCCCTTGAAGCTTGAGGCAAGGAGGGGAGTAGCCCTGTTAATTAAACAACTTTTGGTTCAAGGAATATTACAGGAATGTGAATGGGAGTATAATACTCCCATTTTTCCAGTGAAAAAGCCCAATGCTAAATATCATTTGGTACAGGACTTGACAGCTATTAATGAAATAGTAAAGGACATACATCCAGTTGTTGCTAATCCTTACACATTGTTAACATCTGTATCGGAGGAGTTTAAATGGTTCTCTGTGATTGATCTTAAAGATGCTTTCTTCTGCATCCCACTGGCAGTAGAGAGTAGGAAATATTTTGCCTTCGAGTGGGAGAGTCCTGATTCTGGGAGAAAGAGGCAGCTTACGTGGACCAGACTCCCACAAGGACTTAAACTCAGCCCCACTATTTTTGGAAATCAACTGGCCAAGGAGCTGGAGGAATGGAAGACAACCCAGGTAACAATATCTCCACCCTTGTATGTAGTCCTGCAGTACGTGGATGACATTTTTCTGGCCACTAAGGAAAGGGACATGTGTGTGGAATTAAAAATTCAATTACTTAATATGCTTGGCCAAGCAGGGTATAGGGTCTCTAAGGAAAAGGCTCAATTGATCAAAAATAGCGTTATTTATCTCGGTTGTGAGATCACACAAGGGCAGAGATGTTTGGGAGTTAACCGAATAGAGGCAATATGTGCTATTCCTTTGCCTCGTAACCATCAGGAATTGAGATCTTTTCTAGGAATGGTGGGATGGTGTCAACTGTGGATCATGAATTTTGGTCTCCTAGCCAAGCCGCTGTATGAGGCCTTGAAGCAGCATCAGGTGGAATGGACGACACAACAAAAGACGGCCTTCCAGGAATTGAAGCAGGCACTAAAAGAGGCCCCAGCCCTAGGACTCCCTGACCTGACCAAGGAATTCCAGTTGTATGTGAATGAGAGGCAAAAACTGGCATTGGGGGTCCTCACCCAGAAGGTGGGATCATGGAAGAGGCCAGCAGGATACTTCTCTAAACAACTGGATTCGGTAAGTTCCGGGTGGCCCTCGTGTTTACGAGCCGTGAGAGCAACAATAATCCTTATTCAAGAGGCCCGGAAATTGACTTTGGGGGCAAAAATGAAAGTGTTTGTTCCCCATATGGTCATGGCTGTTTTGGAGCAAAAGGGGGGTCACTGGCTATCATCAAGTCGAATGTTGCAATACCAGGCTATCCTGAGAGAGCAGGATGATATTGAAATAAAGACTACTAACCATGTTAATCCAGCAGAGTTTTTACGCAGTGACCAGGAGGCTGGGGGACTGGTGCACGATTGCGTGGAGGTAATTGAACAAGTGTATGCCAGCAGACCTGACCTAAAGGATGAACCATTGGAAAGACCCTGAATGGGAACTATACACTGATGGATCCAGTTTTGTTGAGAATGGGACTCGCTATGCTGGGTATGCAGTGGTAACATTGGATCAGGTAATAGAAGCAAAGGCTTTGTTACCTGGAACTTCAGCCCAGAAGGCAGAGGTGATTGGACTCACCAGAGCTCTGTACTTGAGCAAGGAAAAAAGGGTTAATATCTGGACAGATTCTAAATATGCCTTTGGTGTGGTTCATGTGCATGGGGCGTATGGAAAGAAAGGGGGCTTTTGAATTCACAGGGAACCAATATCAAGCACCGGGAGGAAGTGCTACAGCTACTGGATGCGGTACATAGTCCCAAAGCAGTTGCAGTAATGCATGTTAAAGGACATCAGAATGCGGAAGGAGAAGTTTACAGAGGAAATCGATTTGCTGATGTTACAGCACGGCAAGTGGCACGGGAAGTATGGACTCAAATGGCATTGGTACCGGTAAGAACAAATCCAGCTACCCCATACCTGAATCAGGAGCCCAAATATTCAATAGAAGATGGAAAACTAATAAACTTGCTAGGGGCACAGAGGAATCAGCTCGGGTGGTATGTTACACCGATGGGACAAATAGTGGTACCTACTCGCATAATGAAATTTATTTTGGAATCAGAACATAATAAATGCCATTGGGGGGCAGAAGCATTGGTAAAATTTTTAAAGAATGAGATAATCTCTAATCAGATGTTAACAATGGCAAAAAGAGTTAATGCAATGTGCCTGGTATGTTAGAAAAATAATCCAGTAGTTAGGAGACAAATACAAATGGGAAAGTTGCAAATTGGGCCACAACCAGGAGATTATTGGCAAGTTGATTTTTCTGAATTGCCTAGGGCACAGGGATACAGATACTTGTTAGTGTACTTATGTACGTTTTCAGGGTGGCCAGAAGCTTTTCCGTGTAGAACTAATCAGGCTAAGGAGGTGGTAAAAACCTTGTTAAAAGAAATAATACCAAGATTTGGAGTACCCTTAGGATTGTCGTCAGATAGGGGTCCACATTTTATAGCCGGGGTAGTGCAGGAATTAGCACGGATGTTAGATATAACCTAGAATTTGCATACTCCCTGGAGACCTCAGTCTAATGGGCAGGTGGAAAGAATGAATCAAACTCTGAAAGGACAAATCAAAAAGATTTGCCCGGAAGCTAAACTGCACTGTCCTCAGGCTTTGCCTTTGGCCCTACTCAGGATTCGAATTAAAGCAAGGGAAAAGGTAGGCGTAAGTCCATATGAGATACTATATGGCAAACCATATCATGCAACTGTATTAAAAGGGGAGGTACATGTGAGTGGGGATCAGGCGATTGCAGACTATGTTATGTCACTTAATAAGATTTTGAATTCTTTAAGAAATACGTTACAGTGGAATAAACCGCTCACGCTGGAGAACTCTGTCCACGACATTCAGCCTGGGGACCAGGTGTACGTCAAGAAGTGGATTACGGATCCGCTACGGGAATCATGGAGCGGACCCCACCAGGTGATGATGACGACCTACGCGGCAGTGAAAGTCCAGGGGATGGATGCTTGGATCCATTACACCAGGGTAAAGAAGGCACCGTTCCAATGGGAAACCCAGATAGTGTCTCCAACCCGGATGATCTTCCGCGCAAAGCCGCCTTCTTAATTATATTGCTGCTAGTAATCATGAGACTGGTACCCGTTCAAGGGTCTATTTTAGTACAGGTTGAAGAAACAAAGGTTACAGCCATGGAAGGGATGGATGTTCAATTAACTTGTGTTGTATTTCACAGCCAGAAAGTTGAGGCCGGTGAAGTTATTGCAATATGGCAACGGGGGGCTGAAAGAAGCCGAGGCAAGATAGAATTCGGTTGGGACCAGGATAAACAACAAGGAGACACGGTACTGAATCTTACTAAGGTAACCACAAACGATACGGGAGAATATACATGCTTGGTTAAAATACTGGATAGTTTTGATTACAAAAGAGTGAGTATGAGGGTTTTGCCATGGACAGGGGACCATGCTGGGTGGAAGCAAAATAGGGAACTGACCTGGGACAGAATAGAGGACGGGACCAGCTGGTGGGAGAAGGGAGGCAAAGGTCGTGGGTGGTTGAATGTCACTAATCCTAGAATAGGAAATGCATGGTGGAGGCATGACAGAATGACGTCATCCTCACAGAGACACGGTAGAAGGAGAAGACGGGAGGCTAATGATACAATAGAAAGAAATGCTGAGCAGGAAAACCTAGTGGTAGGATTAATTAGAGATTTTGGGATCATGCAGAACGTGACTAAAATAACAGCTTGTCTGCCATTACCACAGGCTGCAGGTGAACCAATTCCCTGGGGAATAATACCGGTAACCAAAATGCCTGAATCATTCAAGAATGTTTCATGGTCCTGCCAGTCAGTTCCCAAACAAGTAGAGGTATGGAGGGATTTGTGTAGGACCATTCGGGCTATGACTAAAGAGGAATGTGAAATGAAACCCAATCATTATGGTTGGATTCAAAATACCAGGAGGTGTTTGATTGCAACCCCAATAGATGAGCCATGCAATACAGTACGAATAAGAACAAAATCCCAACGAAATGAGATGAGTTGTCAGAATATCACACAGAATTTTGACACCTGGAAAAGTTGGAAGACATTATGGGGACCCAGTGTTTTGGAACACTATAATTACCTTGGGGAAGTACAATGGTGCATCCAATGGTCAGGGGTAAAGAATCAGTCACATTATAGGGCCATCATCATGTCTACATCTTCCCGAGAGTTCAGACCGCAGAAAGAGGATTGGAATTGTACTGAGGTTTTTACATGTGATACACCGGAGGACCGAATTGGATTGGTACCGGTGAAAATGGCATTAAAATGGGGATGTGAGTGTAGGGGGTATAATCACACGGTTAGCAGAGAGTCCATGGATGGACCTATAGATTGCAGATATACTACTGTGCACAGTCCTGGAAATCTAGTTTGGGTGTTGGGACACGGACAGTGGACCACACATTTATCTCTAGATGGATCAGTAACACAAATTACCCTAGGGGTTCCCACATTGTGTCCATACTGGAAACAGAATAGATTGATTCAAAGGAAAGGACTCAAAAAGAGGGAAGAATCCCTAGAGGAGCAGTGGCATGAACCTGGCGCAGGAGTACAATTTGGGTGGATATTAGTGTCATTATTCCCTCCGATAGAGACATATTGAAATAGGGAAATGCTCAACAACTTGTTAGGACAGACAGAAAGATTGGCAGCAGCTACTAAGAAGGGATTTAAAGATCTAAATTTGCAATTGCAAGCTACATCAAGAATGACCTTACAAAACAGAATGGCATTGGATTTGCTACTGTTAAAAGAACATGGAGTTTGTGGTTACCTGAGCAGGAGAGTAGATCATTGCTGTGTACACATTCCAAATGTTACACTTGAAGTGGAGAAAGATATTTCCCAATTGGCAGAAGTGGAAACAAAAACCAAGAAAATTGAAAAGGAAGCACAGCATAATTGGATAGGAGCAGTATTTGATTCTTTGGGGCTTCACCTGTCTGGCTGGATTACTTCTGCTATACAGTATGTACTAATGTTTTTGGTATTTTTGGTGACTATATGGATTGTATATAGATGTCTTTTAGGTGTGATCGAAAAGGAAAAGAAGCGATCTCTCTGGTTGCTGAAGGCGATGACCCGCTGGCGGCAGAATGAAGAACATCCCCCACCTCGTTATGAAGATGTTACTGTCAATACCGTTGGTTGAGCATCCTTGCAGCAGGACTGAAGGATGCTCAAAAGGGGGGAAATGCTGGAAAAGAAATGAAATTTAGCAAAATGTTTTATTATAGTTTAGTTATGAGTTTTGTGTGAATTGGTTTGTAAAAATAATTTTGTAGCCGTTGATATTATGTGTTGAGTTCTGTGTAACCTTGGCAAGTAGCCTTAGGAACTTAATAAACATTAAGCCAGGGTAGGAGAGTAAAGAAGATCAATCGGTTTGGGGGGGTAGTATACAATAGGACAAGCAAAAGATTTATGATTTCGCTCGTGAACTAGGGAATGTATTACAAGGGTCTGTAGTTTGGCAAAGGGCCACTGTTTCTTGGAGACTTTGTTATGAATTGCATGTATATGAAAGGAAAACACCCATGTGTGAATTTCGGGGTTCTGATTTTGGGACGTTAGTCCGCAGGCCCCCGGGCCCTTCAATAAAGTGCCGCACAAAACTTATCCGAGTTTTGTGTCCTTTATCAATCGGGCAACAGATGTATCCCAAAAAGGAGTATGCCCAGATGGTGGTGGTCCAGTTTCTGAAAGAAGAAAGATGGATCCCATCTGGTAGAGTCCAGTTCCCCAGATGTGGCTCCACCTTTTGATTACAGAGACTATAAATCTAACAGTGATGTCCAGCTTCCCTTGGTCAAAAATGTAAATCCTCGAGTTCATGTTCGTCTTCCTTTCTCAAGCTGCTTTTCTCTGTTTTGTTAAGGTGTGAGATAAGCATGTTTCCTTTATATATATTCCAAAACTATAGTTTCAAGGATACAAGCAATATTCTAAAATTACACTTCAGAAGGTTATTATTGCAGAGCTCTTTATCGATTAACTACAAGCTAAGAGCAACATCCTTAACGCTTTAATTCAAATGCTCCTCAATCAACTAAGGTTAATTGCAAACAAAAGATAGGTTTAAAGGCCTTCTTCCATGCTTTATTTTCCTCAGTTATTATTAGAATTTGCAACCGTCCCATTGTCGGTCTCCACACATAATGCAATCACAAATACACACATTGCCTGTTTGTACCTGACACGAAACACAGCTTTGTATTTCACATGTGTCACAGCTGGCACTTGAAACACTGCATGTCCTCTGAGCAATACAGCATGGGCAATATTCCACCATCCAAAGGCTGCAAGATCAGCTGCACAGGGCATGGAGGACTCAGCCTCGTGTGTGGGGGCTCAGCTGTCTGCGCTGCTAGAGCTGTGCAGAGAGCTGATGCCAGAGGCTCTGTCTGCTGTGGCCACCTGAGCCCATGGAATTTTCTGTTTCTTTAAGATTTTTCTTTTCTTCTTTTCCATTTTTTATCTCTATTGTAAATAAATAAATGATACCATTTATATATTTCTACCTATTGTTATATATTATAGATTACCGTAAATAAATAAATTCTAGAATGTGTTATGATGCACAGATTGCCAGTGACAGTGGAGCCCTGGAAAAATTTAAAGATAGAATCTAAAATGTTAGGCTTTGTGCTTTCCCAGATCAACTGCACCCACGTAAGAAGTATGATAAATTATATAACTGTTAGATGTCATGATTGTTTAATAATTAAATGTAATTATTATATAACCATAAGAAGAATGATGAGAAACTATGTTTGAAATTCAGAGAGGGGCTAACTTTATGTATACAATAGAACAATATAAGTTTAATAATTAACGTGAAAGTTATGTAGCGATAGAGTATAAAACATGATCATTTCAGATGTATGGTCAGAATCAGATTTGGGTTGATTGTACCCTGATTCCCAGAGCTTTTAATAAAAAGCATTGCATATAATCCCCTGTGATTATGTGTTTTTGAACACCTACATTTTGGCGACCCAGGTGGGCCCCTTGTGAGTGCTGCAGAGCGAGTTTGCGACTCGATCACGCTCCAGCCGGCACCAAGAGATTCTCGGGGAGCCCATCGGCCGTGACCGCTTCCGCCACTCACAAACGTCTCCGGGAGAAAGGTAAGGCGCTTTTTACTTTGGTTTGGTTTTGGATGCCTACCAAATAAGACACAGTGAAAGCTACGCTTGGTTGGGCTAAAGGAATTCCTGTTGGTACAAGCCTAGGCACCGTTCCGTAAGACAATCGCGAAAGTGTTGCGGGATCGACATTTATGGTGTATTTGAAATGGAGAAACTTAAAGGGATTTTGGGCAGTAGCATCCCATCCCGCAAAATTCTTCTTTGGGGTGCTTATTAGCATATTGGAAACAAGGTAACTTTGGGGAAGAATTACGTAAAACTAAGTTGATTGATTATTGTAATTCATGGTGGCCAGAATATGCCTTGGAGAATGGCGAGAAATGGCCAAAATACAGTACTCTGCAATATAACACAATTTCTCGGTTAATGTCCTTTTGTAAACAAGAAGGAAAATGGGATGAAGTCCCATTTGTTGATCTGTTTTTCTGCTTACAGGGAAAGCCAGAATGGCAGGATGAATGTGGATTATTAGTGGTTAAAACATCTGCAAAGTGTGGGGTTTGTGAGGAATGTTGTTTAGAACACTTGGCGTTAAGAGAAAGCTTGAGTAGGGAAAATTATACAGATATTTATTGACAAGTAGCTCCAATAGGAACAAGAGAACCTAACCCTATCCCACCTGTTTAATCTGTCCCTATCCCACTACCTGCTCCTCACCCACCTAGTCCTGAACCTGTCTCGTCTAGTACACCTTTCCCTCTTTATCCCCCTCTCCCATCATCACCTGATCCCTCTTCCTTGGAAGATGAGCAAAACCTAACTGTGATAGAAAGGAGAAAGAGGTATGCGAGTGAAAAAGATAGAAATGGTAATGAATCAGTGACCCCAATAGCCCATAGAACCCGGGGTCGGGCAAAGCTTGCTCCAGTTGTGCATAGAAAAGGCATAAGCAAACGAAAACGGACTGTGATTGCCCCCTTGTGACAAGGTGTCTGAGTGGAAGGGCCAGTATTTGTAAAAGTGCCTTTTTCCCCGGCAGACTTAGTTATTTGGAAACAGTCAGCAGGAACTTATAGAGAAAATCCTGATAAAATGGCACACATAGTAAAAATGGTTATGAAAACTCAAAATCCTGACTGGGATGACATAGAAGTAATATTAGATACTCTGATGGATTCTACTGAAAAAGAAATGGTACTTAAGGCACCCAAAGAGAGGGCAAGAGAAGATATTAGAAATGTGCTGGTAACAGGTAATTTAGATGTGAATTTCCCAATTGAGGATCCAAATTGGGACCCTAATTTATTTGGTGGTATGAGGAAATTACGGAAATATCATGAGTGGATCCAAATAGGAGTTCAGAACGCTGTGCCCAATACTACAAATTGGTCGAAACTATACGAGGTTCAACAGGAAAAGAAGGAATCTCCCACTGCGTTTTTGGAGAGGCTTAAGGAGGTAGCAAGGAAATATACAGGCCTCCAAATGGATCCAGAGCAAGCAAAGGTTCAGCTCGCTCTCATAATCTTGGGCCAATCACAGGATGACATTTGTAGAAAATTGCAAAAATTAGAAGGGGAAGAATTAAGGAATTTGGATAAGTTACTTGAGGTTGCTGGGAAGGTATATAACAATTGGGAAAAAGAAGCTAGTAAAAAGCAGCAGCAGAATCTTTTGGCAGTAATACAGCAGAAAGGGAACCCAAATTTCAGGGGGTGTAACAGGAATGGTCGGCGAAGGAGACCAGTTACCCAGGGGTTAAGCCTGAATCAATGTGCGTATTGTAAGCAGAAGGGGCATTGGAAGTGAAATTGTCCAAGCTTGAATAACCAGTTTGACCAGGGCAATCAGTTCCAGCAGCCTACCAAGGAGATGGTCCTGGGGGAGTATACCAGCTGACTAGATGTAGAAGCAGTAGAACAAGTTAAGGAACCTTTTATTAATATACAGTTAGGGCATAAAGAGGTCAGATTTCTAATAGATACGGGAGCTACTTCTTCTGTATTGAATGATTTGCAAGGACAAACTGGGGACAAGGAAACTACAATAGTCGGCGCTACAGGCAAAGAGGAAAAACAGCCTTTCTGCAACCCCTAGATTTGTGTTTTGGAAACAAGGTTATAACACACAAATTTTTATATGTACCCGAGTGTCCAATTCCGCTTTTAGGGAGAGATTTGCTAGCGAAACTTGATGTGGTAATAACCTTTGGAAATGGAGAGCTTATAATGAAAATAACTGAATCAAAGATGGGACAGATATTAATGATCAAAGAAAAACCTGTCCCCTCTATCCCTAGGGAGGTAGAAGATGCAGTGATTCCCTCTGTATGGGAGACAGATATACCAGGGAAATCTAAATTGGCACAACCAGTGCATGTAGAGTTAAAAGAAGGGGCAAGGGCTATACAAGTCAAATAATATCCCATAAAACCAGAAGCACGGCAAGGAACAGTAAAGATTATTGAGAAATTATTGAAATACCGAATTTTAGAAGAATGTGAATCAGAATTTAATACACCAATATTTCCAGTAAAGAAGCCAAATGGTGAATATAGATTAGTGCAGGATTTGAGAGCAATAAATAAAATAACAAAGGACATTTATCCAGTCGTAACAAATCCTTATACATTGCTAACATCCGTAAAGGAGATATATACATGGTTTACCATAATTGATTTAAAAGATGCCTTTTTCTGCATCCCCCTTGACAAAGAAAGCAGGAAACTGTTTGAGTGGGAAAACCCAAGGAACGGAAGAAAGACCAAGCCCACCTGGACACGACTCCCACAAGCATACAAAACCAGTCCCACCCTATTCGGAAATCAACTGGCAAAGGAACTGGAGATTTGGACCGAAAATGGGCAAGTACCAAGAGACCAATACTTATTGTTGCAGTATGTTGATGATATTCTAATAGCTACAGAAGAAAGAGCAACCTGTATAAAGGTAACCATTGAGATTTTAAATTCACTGGGAATGGGAGGCTATAAAGTATCCAGAGGAAAGGCACAAATCACACAACAGACTGTGATTTACCTGGGATGTGAAATTTCACAAGGGCAACGAAAATTAGGTACTAACCGTATCCAAGCTATTTGTGCTATTCCAGAGCCCCAGAATTTACATGAGCTGCGAGTCTTCCTTGGGATGGCAGGATGGTGTTGCTTGTGGATCATGGACTATGGACTGATTGCAAAATCCCTGTATGAAGCTCAGAAGACGCAGCCATTCACCTGGGGCAAACCACAGAAAGAAGCCTTCCTAAAATTAAAGGAAGCACTGACAACTGCTCCAGCACTAGGGTTACCTGATCTGTCTAAAGATTTTCAGCTGTTTGTACATGAAAGGCTGCGCCTAGCACTAGGAGTCCAGACCCAACGTCTGGGAAGCTGGAAAAGGCCGGTGGGCTACTTTTCCAAACAACTCGACAACATAACTGCCAGGTGGCCCCCATGTCTGCAGGCAGTCGCAGCTACTGTGATCCTGATACAAGAAGCCAGGAAACTTACTATGGGAAGGCACATAGATGTCTATGTACCTCACATGGTAACCACTGTCTTAGAACAAAAGAGGGGCCATTGGCAATCTCCCAGCAGGATGATGAAATTCCAGGTAGTCCTGACTGAGCAGGATGATTTGAAATTAAAAACAACTAACCTTTTAATCCAGCTTTGTTCCTAGGTACCACAACTGAAGAAGGCCCATTAGAACACGACTGTGTAGAAGTAATAGAGTACACCCATTCAACAAGAGAAGAGCTGAAATACGTCCCACTAGAGCAGCTGGAGTGGGAGCTGTTTACAGATGGGAGCAGCTTCGTGGAAAACGGAACCAGATACGCTGGATATGCGGTAACAACAGTCAATACAGTAGTGGAGGCAAAGGCATTACCATCAAATACATCTGCCCAGAAGGCAGAACTGGTTGCTTTGACCAGAGCACTAGAATTAAGTGAAAGGGAAAAAGGTAAATATCTGGACTGACTCAAAATATGCTTTTGGAGTGGTGCATGTACACGGAGCACTGTGGAAAGAAAGAGGACTGTCATCTTCTCGGGGTACGCACATTAAACATCAGGATGCAGTCCTGCAATTGATAAAGGCAATACAAAAACCTGAACAAGTGGCAATCATATACTGCAAAGCACACCAACCAGGAAACTCCAAAATCTGTGAGGGAAATCAAAAGGCAGACTGGGCAGCCCAACAGGTTGCTCGAGAGGTACAAACAACAATGGCATTGATACCTTTGAAGCTTAATGTATCCCAATTCAATTTGCCTCCAAAACCAAAATATTCAGTAGAAGATGAGAGACTGGCATGTTTGCTAAATGCACAAAAGAATTCAAGGGTTGGTATGTGACTGCACAAGGACAAATAGTGATTCCCCTCTTGATAATGAGAGAAATTCTACAAATTAAACATAACAAATGTCACTGGGGAGCAGAGGCATTGGTAAAATTGCTAAAGCAGATTTCAATTTCAGTACGGATGTTAACAACGGCAAAATCAGTAATGTCAAAATGTGATATCTGCTTGAAAAACAAGCCGGTGGCCAGGCGACAGGCACAGCTAGGAAGAATTCGGGTAGGAATAGAGCCAGGAGACTATTGGCAGGTAGATTTTATAGAACTACCAAGGACTCGAGGATACAAATACCTGCTAGTGGGGGTTGGCACATTCTCTGGGTGGTCAGAAGCCCTTCCCTGTCGCACGAACCAAGCCAAGGAAACAGTTAAGTGGTTACTACAGGAGATTATTCCCAGATTCGGGGTACCCCTAGAGGTATCATCAAATAGGGGACCCCATTTCATAGCTACAGTAGTAAGAGAGGTAAATAGATTGCTGGGGAAAAATTGGGATCTCCACACACACGTGGAGACCCCAGTCAAGTGGACAGGTAGAGAGGATGAATCAGACACTAAAAAGACAAATCAGTAAAATATGCCAAGAAGCCAAATTGCAGTGGCCCCAGGCTTTGCCAACAGCACTGTGGAGGATTCGGAAAAAGCCTAGGAGTGGGATGACAGTCAGTCCTTATGAGATATTGTATGGGAAACCATATGAATCTCCTGAGCCTAACCCTAATGTACACATCACAGGAAAGCAGGAAGTGTATAATTATGTTCTGTCTCTTGGGAAAACTTTAGCTCGGCTCCGGAGTATCCTCGTGTGGAATAGACCACTGACTCTTGAGAACCCAGTCCATAACATACATCCAGGAGACGAGGTGTACATCAAGAACTGGAATGAGGAACCGCTGAAAGAAAAGTGGAGTGGACCCCATCAGGTACTTCTGACCACCTTTACAGCAGTCAAAGTAGCCAGCGTGGACCCCTGGATTCACTATACCCGAGTGAAGAAAGTCCATCCTGGATCACAGACTGTATAAACTCTGGAATGACCAAAGGCTGCAGATAAGATGTGTTTAATTGCTTTCAGAATGCTATCAGTAATTGAGCTAACATAATAGTTATTAATATCTTTGGGATGTGGAATGCAAAATGATCAACTAATCACTCCTCATTCTACAATGAAGAGAGAGGTACAAACAGAAACACAGGTGATAAAGGTTTCTAATGCAGTTTGCGCTGAGAATGTAATGATTGGATTAGTCAAAGATTTTGCCAAAATGAAAAACACCAGCCGAATAACTGCCTGTCTGCCAATACCAAAGGCAGCAGGAGACCCAGTAAATTGGGGAATCATAACATCAAAACCACCTGAAATACAAAAGAACAAAACAATTACCTGTAAACAGGTACCCGAATCGAGGCAAAATACAGAAACCACTCTGGTATGGAAATGTGAGGCCAAGGATAGGAAAGATCAGATAGAGCCTTGGGACAGTGCGTGGTCTGTGAGTATTCTTCAAAGATTCCAATATATGGCAAACACCCCTTGGTGTATTAAGTGGGAAGGCCCTGAGAATGAAACAGATCCAGCAATAACAAACACCGACACTAGTAGCAGAACGAGGGCAGACAAAGTAAGTTGGTGGGCATGTAATAAAACTTACGACTGCACTTCAGATGATGTAGAGATAAAACAGATGCCACCCCTGGCAATAGCCCTACAAATTGGTTGTGCTTGCAGAGGGATCAAACATAAACAAGGCAGAGTGAATTATAGAGTAATTATAGGGTATTCCAGGGTTACAGTCTGACGTCCAGGACAATTTGTATGGGCAGCAAGTGATGGTACCTGGACAACATATCTGCCTGTAGACGGGAAAGTAAAGGAGATTACTTTAGGCCTCCCAACCTTATGTCCAATTTGGAAAAAGTCCCCATTTAATGGAAAACGTGAATATCTGCAGATAAGAGCAAGACGAGAAGTTCTAGACAATGAAAATCCAGATGACATTTGGCAAGAACCCTCTAGTGGAGTGAAATTTGGATGGGCCCTAGAGTCATTGCTTGGTCCTAGAGCAAACTATCAGAGTAGAGAGATGCTATACAAACTTACAGGTCAGGTAGGTAGACTGGCAACAGTCACCCGGGAAGGATTTAAAGAATTAAATATACAATTACAAGCCACCACAAAAATGACTTTACAAAATCGATTAGCGCTAGATATGTTACTCCTGGAAGAGCATGGAGTATGTGGATTCTTAAAGGGACAAGTGATCATTGCTGCGTTCATATCCCAAATGTAACTGCAGATGTAGAATATGATCTCAATCAGTTAAAACAAATAGAGCATGAAGCACAAGAAGAGCAAAAGGATTTGGTTACAAGCTGGTTAGGAGAAATCTTTAAAGGATTAGGGTGGAATGTGAGTTCATGAATTAAAATCTATCATTGAGAGTGTGAAAATCTTACTAATTGTATTCTTAGCAATTTGGTTAGTTGACAGCATCTTAAAGGGAGGGATACAGAAGAAAACGTCCTGGAACCAGAGGATAAAAAAGGCACTAACACGAGGTTCACGCCCACCATCTTCTGGTTCTCCAGTTCGTAACAGCATCCACGACAACGTTTACATCAACCCTGGATTTGATGTACCAAGTACGAACTGAGGAATAAAGGACTGTATCAAGTGAAAACATTTACACCTAGAGTGAAGTGAAAATGCTTTCAAAGGGAGGAGAATGATAGTGGAGCCCTGGAAAAAGTTAAAGATAGAATCTAAAATATTAGGCTTTGTGCTTTCCCAGATCAACTGCACCTGTGTAAGCAGCATGATGAATTATATAATTGGTAAATGTGATGATGATTTAGTAATTAAATGTAATTATTATATAACCATAAGAAGAATATTGAGAAACTATGCTGGAAATTCAGAGAAAGGCTTAATTCATGTATACAATAGAACAATATAAGTTTAATAATTAACATGAAAGTTATATAAAGACAGAGTATAAAACATGATCCTTTCGGATGTCTGGTCGGAATCAGATTTGGGTTCAATATACCCCAATTCCCAGAGCTCTTTAATAAAAAGCACCGCATATAATCCCTACGTGATTAAGTGTTTTCAATGCTAACATTGCCAGTAGTTGCTCCAGTTGCTCCGGCCATCAGCCCCTGCAGGAAGAAGCACAGCCCCCAATGCACGTGGCACAGAAGCCCCCCGGGGGCACAGGTCTCTGGGGCAGGAGACGGGCACCAGCGCTGCCAGGGCTCAGGGGGTGGCAGCTCTGCTTGGGCAGGGACTCTGTCCCAGCTGCTGATGGCAGCGCTGCCCGGGCCCCAGGGCTCAGAGCAGCATTGGTGCCCGGGCCCACACGTTCCTTGTGCGAGTCACACCCACGAGTTTAGGATGGCCAGGGGCCGGGACGTGTCCCAAGGAGGCCGTGCCAGCTTCCCTGGAAGGCCCCGTGCCCTTCCCAGCGTGGCTGGGTCGGCAGCCTTGGGGGCTCCCTCTGCTGCCCTGAGCCCGCAGAGCAGGGCAGCGTTTGCTGATGCTCTGAGCCCTTCCTAAAGATCCTGTGGGGCTGCCTTAGACACCTGGGGCCAGGCATTCCTTCCAGCCTGGGCCACTTTGGCTGGGCTGGGGGCGGCCCCAGGGCAGGCGGCAGTGTGTGCAAGGGCCCTTTGTGACACGGTGCAGCACGGTCACTGTGACATGGAACCGGGTGTCCAAGGGCCCTTTGTGACACGTGGTGACAAAGAAGCTGGCGGTGACAGGAGCAGGCCACAGTGCTCGGAGCACGCGACGGGACAGGACGGGACAGAGCGGTGCCGTGAGGAGACCCCGCACAGCGCGCTCCTTCGAGTCCCACCCGGAGCTTTTCCGAGGCATTATTCCTGCAGCTGAGCTTGAGGCCAGACCACAGGACGCGCTGCCCTGTGATCTCCCCGAGGTTTTCCTTCTCCAGGACCCATCAAGGCCAAACCACAGTCCTTGACAGGAGTCTCCTGTCCTTGTGGCAGGAGCCCTTGAGAGCAAGTGCAGGATTTGCTGTCCTGCAGCCTTCTTGAGGCTTCCCTCTTGAAGGTGCCTTCCAGGTACAACTGCACGGCTCGGTGACCTGGAGGTTTTGCAAGGCATCTCTCCTGCAAGTTGCCATCAATCCAGTCAGAGATATGGAGCAGAGACCGCCGAGAGTGCCCAAGCTGGCCTGGGTGGAAGAGGAGGAGGAAGAAGGCCCTGGAGCTGCTCCAGCACTGGAGACCGAGGAGGTGGTGCCATTCCAGCTACCACAGGAGGGTGAGTGGCAGAGCTGGGCATCAGGAATGGTGCCTGCAGCCGGCTTGACCCCATGCCATGCCATGCCACGCCATGCCATGCCATGCCATGCCGTGCCATGCCATGCCATGCCATGCCATGCCATGCCATGCCATGCCATGCCATGCCATCCCCTGGGGACATACCCAAGGACAGGACAGAAGAGGGGCCAGGCAGACACCCCGCAGTGGCCCTGCTGAATCCCCTGGGCCATCACGGGGGTCTCCCTGCCTGGGCAGCGCAGGGCTGGGCTGTCTTCTCCGGCCTCTCCTGCAGCCCCTCAGCTCTGGCTGCGCTCGCTCTTTGCCAGATGCAGCCCTGGAGCGCACACAAGAGCAGGAATCCAGTCATTGCCGCTTCCACAGTACAGTGCAGGTACCTGCAGCCACCCCCACCTGGGCTGGGCCTGCTGTCCCTGCTCAGCCCAGCACCGTGTGTGCAGCACTCCATGCAACACCCCCGGCTTCCTGCCCTTCTCCTACAGCTTGTCTGCAAATTCATGAAGAATATTCAGGAGGAAGAGACCATCGCCAGGGAAACTGGGCTCAGACCATACTCACCCACCTTACAAACCAAGTCCAGCGCTGGCCTCCTATCTATGATTGTAGAGGAAAATTTTTACTTTTGAAACCAAGTAAGCAGCCTGTGGCCAAGGTTTGATCCCCCCAGGAATTGCTTGGCCTCCCAGGCCACGCATGCTGGTTGCTGTGAGCATTTGGGGCCACATAGAAGTGCGCTGGGAAGGGAAGCACTTCTCTGGGGAAGCTGTGAAAATTGCTCCCTCTGGCAGCTTTCCAAGTCTCCTGGTGCCTTCTCCACGTGCCCGCCATGGTGAGGTTCATCCACCAGTGGATCATGGCCAATGATTGTGACGAGCACAGGCTGGACAATGCCCTGCTGGATCTCGCTGAAGCACAGCCACATGACGCAGTGATGACGCTCCTGCGTGTGGCCCCGTCCTGTGACAGGTATGGGACCCACCTGCCCACAGGGCTCAGGCCTCCCCAGCCCATCGCCCTGTATACATCCTGGCCCAGGTGTGTGACCAACAGAGACTTCCAGGGCCCTCTGGGTGCTGCCTTTCCCAGCCCTGGCACGTCAACCCCTGAGCCTGCTGCCATGCTCCCTCCCTGCCCCTCAGGGCTCTGTCCCCACAGGGCTGGGCTGCCTGGCTGCTGCTGGCCAGGGCCAGTGGGCAGAGGCAGAACTGGCAGCCAGCTCAGCTCCCCCTGCGGCTGTGTCTGAGACGCCCCTGAGACACAGCTCTGACCCCACAGAGCTGCCATGACCATGTGGAAGACCATCATGGCCTCAGCCAGGACTGCGGAGCTGGAACTGCTGATCCTCCTGGATGTGCTGGAGAGCTGGCCAGAGCACAGCACGTGCACCTCCGATAGGAATGAAACGGGTGTCTTTGCCCTGGCTCTGAGTTTCTGCAATTGGCCTTTGCTGGCCCCAAGGCCGCCTCTCCAGCAGCTCTCCATCCTCCTTCTCCCACTGCATCTCCCTGCCTCAGGCGCTGGCCTGAAACCTGGCCCAGGGGCAGCTTCAGGCCCACCAGGCCCTGTGGTCCCCCAGCCTCTCTCCGGGCCTCTCCCTGCCACGCTCGCGCCCTGCCACACAAACACCTCGGCACTGAGCGCTGTCTCAGGGCCTTTGTCCTTTGCAGGCAACGGTGGTGATGTGGAAGATCCTCCAGGAGCTCCCTGTCCCATGCATGTTAAAGGTGTATTTCCCCCGCCTGTTTGTGCATCTGCTATTCCAAGTGTTTCTAAGCACAGAAGAGATGCCAGAGGAGGTCAATACACTCTGGAAGCGATGCCAGGAAGAGCACGGCCTTGCCACCAGCCCCAACAGGTGCTCCATCCCACTCCTCCTGTCCCTGCCACATGGCCTGGGAAGGAGCCAGTGGTGCCAGTGTGACCTGGGCTTTGCTGTGCTCACAGGTTTGCAGTGCAGACCCTGAAGTCCCTGCTCTGCCAAAAGCAGTACAATGATGTGGTGGTGGCAATGGATCGCAGGTCTGGCTGGGACACGCTGCTCTCTGTTGACACCCGCCACTTTGCTGTGGGTTTGTTGGCCAGGTGAGACCCCCTTCTCCCCACTGCCTCTGACATTTTTGCTCTGTGCCCAGAGTGACCCACACAGTGCCCGCGGTCATGGGCCAGAGGGCCTTGTCACTGAGGGACGGCCAAGGGAACTGGAAAAATCTGGGAGAGGAGGGTGGCCAAAAGAGCGGCCTCTGAAGTAGCCCAAGTGCGCTTGCAGGCTGCTGGAGAAAGACCTGACCTGTGTGAGTCACTCCTGGGACAGGTTTTATTCTCCTGGCTCACAGTCTTGCTGACTTTTTCTCCTGCCAGGGAGATGTCCTGCGTCTCCATACCCTCCTGTTCCCGGATCTTTCGCTACTTGCTCCGGCTGCTCAGAACACGGGAGCCATGCTGGGATCTGCCTGCCCTGGCATTCCTTGTGGAGGTGAGCCTCAAGGCCAGCGCTGCCTGGCTGAGCTGCCTCCCAGCTCTCTGCCCTCTCACAGCCACAGCTGCCAGGACGGTGCCCGTGCCCTGTGCTGCTGCCTGGGCCCAGCCCTGTGAGCTTCTGGGCTTCTGCCGGCCGGCTCCCTGTCACTGCCCTGTGCCTTTCAGGTCCTCGAGTGCCTGGACTTGAGGGAATGCAGTGACATTGTTCTGCAGATCATGGCACAGAACCTGCAGAGCGAGGACAGGGAGAGGCGTCGCTTGGCACTCAGAGGCCTCGTAGTGCTGGGCAAGAATCCCTTGATGGTGAGAACTGGGCAGTGGCTGAAGCCGTGCAGGCAGCGTGGGGCTGAGCAACGCAGTCGCTTGGCCTTGCCTGGGCTTCGGGCACTGGGGCAGCTGCTCCCAGCTCTCCTGCCTCCCGCTCCAGCTGCCCCAGTGCTTCGGGACAGGCCTTAGGCCTCTGGGCCCCGTGGCAGCAGGGCGGCCTTTCACAAAGTCGTGTTCCACACAGGCTGAAAAAATGCGGAGCCTGACTGAAAGTCTTGTGGAGCTCCTAGAGGAAAATGAAAGCGACATGATCAGAATGACCATTCTACTTCTGAGATATTTGCTGCTGGATAATGGTGCCCCGATACCCACCCCCATTGCCCTGGAGCTGGCTGAGGAGCTCCTGCCACTCTTTGACCATGTAAGGCTCTGTGCCCACAGCCAGTGGCTGCTGCCCGGACACTTGGTGCCCTGTGGAGATGCAGGCCCGTGCTCTGGGGGGCCTGAAGCAGCTGATGCTGAGGTTATTTGCCCTTCTTCTCATACAGGATGATATCCAGGTTCAGCTGAGCTCCATGTGTGTCTTCCAAGAGATGCTGGACTTATTAACAGAAGATGGAAGAAAGGCCCTGAAGTCCCACGTGAGCCAGAGCCTGGTCCCACTCTACTTCCACTGCTATGATGAGAATCAGATGATTGCTGAGGTGAGGATTTGTGGCCAGCTGCAGTCCCCCTGGGAGGGTGCTGGGCTGCCTCCTGTGCTGGTACCTTGCAGGCTGCAGACTGCTCCAGGTTATGACACTGGTTCTCAGGTCTTTACCCTGGGTTGTGCGGACATCTGCACATGTTTGCTGTTCCCCAGGCTTCCGCGGAAATGCTGCTTTGCGCGGCCAAATTCCTGAAGAGGAGGGGCCTTGTCAAAATGGTGAAGGATAAGAAGCTGTGCATGTTCGTAGACAGCCTGGTAAGGAGGGCCGGGAATCTCCAGGCTCAGCCTGGAGAAGGCCCCTGAGAGCGGTGCTCAGTGTGCGGGCCCGACAGCTGTACCCCTGCCGGTTGCTGCAGCCAGAGGCCGTGCAGGCTCTTCTCCAGGCTCCCGTGGGCCCGAGTCGGGTGCCCATGGAGCCCCAGCCTGGCGGGGGTGCGAGCCAGCACCGCGGCTCCCCGGGCAGCAGGCAGCCCTCTGCCCCTGCCCTCGGGAGCCCTTGGCCAGCGGCTGCTGTGCGGGCAGGGGAGGCCAGGGGTGGGCGCAGGCAGCGTCCAGCCCAGGTGCTGAGCCCGCGCCAACCCTTCCCTCCTGCTGCTCTCTGCAGCTGGCGCACGACAGGAGTAGAGCGGCCGAGCACCTGCGCTGGGCCCGGCGCTACCTGCGCAGCCCACAGGAGCCCCTGCGAGAGGTGGCCATCAGGTTCATGGGTGAGCCACCAGCCCGGGATCCCTCCCCAGCCCGGCCCGCCACAGCTCGGCCCCAGCCCCGCCTGCTGCCCCGGCAGCGCCAGCCGGGCCCGGCGCCGTGGAGCCCCGCCCAGCCTGGGCGGTGCTGCTGCCGCCCTCTGGCAGCCGTGCCCTGGGGCGGCAGCGTGCGGCAGGGGCCGGGCTGAGCCCTGCCGGGCCAGCAGCCCGTGTAGCCACAGCGCCGGCAGCGCCGCTGGCAGGGAGCTGTGCCGCTGGGGCCGTGACAGGCTCTGTGTTCACAGGCATGGCCGGGCGGCACCTGAGGGGGCAGCAGCACGAGCTGCAGCTGATCTGCACTGGTGAGTGAGGGCAGCGGGCTGGCAGTGGGGGCTGCCAGGGGGAGATCTGCAAGCCCTGCCCCGGCTGCAGAGGGCTCTGCTCCCTTGGGCAGAGCACACTGACATTTCAGGGCCGCGTGGGCCATTAGTGGCCAGCAGCTCTGGGCTGATCCCCTTGCTCCCTGCTCCCTCCTGGCCATGGCAGCAGCCAGCTGGGATGGCCCTTGCAGGGGTCTCTCCTCGGCTTCCCGCAGCTCCGGGATCTGACCTTGGCTCTCTTCCTCTCTCTTGCAGCCCTTGAACGCCTGATGAAAGACATGAGCAGTCCCTTGTCAGAGCTGGCATTTCAAACCCTGCATGTCCTCCGAGCAACACAGCATGGCCGATATTCCATCTTCCAGAGGCTGCACGATCAGCTGCGCAATGCATGGATCACTCGACCTCGTCTGTCAGGGCTTGGGTGGCTGCACTGCTGGAGCTCTGTAGAGACCTGATCCAGGAGGCCCTCTTTGCTGGGGTAACGTGAGCCAGCAGGGATTTTCATTTTCTTTATAATGTTTCTTTTCTTCCTTTGCGTTTTTTATCGTTTGTAAATATAGAATGTCTTTTAATATACAGGCTCTAAGGTGATTTCTTTGCTGCCCAGGGTCCGTAGGGCATGGGGGAAGAAGGGAAAAGGGTGCTTGTATTTAGCCAGCTGCCCAGTCGTGCAGTGCCGCAGGGAAAATGGCCAGAAGCCCCTTGGCCTTTGGTGGTTCTGCTGAAGCCTTTGTGCTGCCAACAGAGCAGCTGGGCAGGGGCCGGAACTGCGGGGATCGCTGCCAGAGCAGTGCCTGGAGATGGCCACAAGCCCTGTGCCAGGCAGGAAGCACCAGCCGTGTCCTCCTGCCCGTGTGCTGCTGGCTGCCTTGCTGAGTGCTCCCAGGTGCCTCTGGACGGGGCTGCTCTGGAGCTGCTGTGGGGCTGCTCTGGAGCTGCTGTGGGGCTGCGGCACTGCTGCCGGCAAGCTTGGCCGGGCTGGGGTAGCCCCTGAGGGGTTGGGGCGCTGGCAAGCCCTGAGCAATGGGCTGTCAGAGGCCATAGGCAGCCTCCTGGCAGCCCCCTTGATCCTGACAGCAGGCTGCTCTGGTGCTTCCTCACTGGGTGGTTGGAGGGATCCCCTGGAATCATGTGTGGAACCCTGGTCCCAGCCTATCAGGGCTGTGAGGCCAGGAGTTGTGAGGCTGGGCGTGTACCCTCCCTGTGCTCCAGACTGGAGACCCCGGCTCCTCAGCCTTAGGCATTGAGCACCACTGCCTGCTTGCCTTGTCTTACTCCTGTCACTGTGGGGGAGGCCGAGCTTTGTGGCTTTAGGCCCCATTGGGCCAGAAGAGCAGCAGCTTTGAGCCCAGAGGGGCCACAGAAAGGCCCTCTAGACAAAGGGCATTCCTGGCATTCCCAGGGCAGGGACACATGAGAGTGTGGCTGGCACCTTCAGGGTACCATGCTGCCCTTTCCACTGGGCCACCTCCCTGTGTGCTGGGCGGGCTCTTTGCTTTGCTGTCTTCGGCCTGTTGCTGTCGTGCTGCTTTGGCTGCCTGCAGAGAGGGGGAGCCCTATAAGGAGGGTGAAAGGCCCTGTCTCCAACTTCACAAGGGGGAAATGGAGCTCTCCCGGCCGTCAGCCCACCCTGTAAGCAGGGCCAGAGCCTTTTCCCCAGCTCTGATAGATTTCTGCCTGCGGCTGGCCCCTGGCAACCGTGAGCCAAGTCACTCGCTCTGAGTCACCTACAGAGTGGCTGATGCCTCTTGATATGCCGATGGGACGTGAGGGTCACTGAGGGAAAGTTGGGTGTCCCAATGCTGAGGGCACAGGGGACCAATGAGCAGACTTGAGGCTTCCCCAGCAGGTTGCAGGTGCCTTCTGTGTCACTGAAGGGAAGGCAGATGTCCTGTGTGTGGCTGAGGTGCCATCATGGTCTCTGAATGGCGTGCAGATGCCCTGCATGCCACTGAGGCCAGTGAGAGTCCCTGAGGGGAGGCGGTTGTCAGTCGTGTCCCTCAGGGTATGGCGGCATCACTGAGGGAACGGGAGCATCACTTGAGGGAGACACGGGCACGCCGCGTGTGGCTGAGCGCACATGCCGCTGGCTGAAGGGACGCCAGGGCCGCTGAGGGGCCGTGGGCTCGCCCTGAGGGACACGGCAGGGCCGGGCCCGTCCCCGCTGTGCCGCTGCCGCCCGCTCCCCTCAGCCGCGGGTGGAAACTCGAACCCGCTGGGGCCGCCCCGCGGGGCCGGGCGCCGGGTGGCCTTCCAGAAGCCCTGGGGGAGCTGCCCCAGGGCTGCCCGGCGCTCAGACACACCGAGGAGCATGGGGCAGCGCTGGCTCAGCGCCTGGGAGTGTTTCAGTTTGCCAGGGCTGAAGCTGCAGTAGCTTAGAGGGACAGAACTTCCTAACACAGGAATATTGGAATTTCCTGGTGTCACCTGTAGGGCACAGAATGAACGTTTGGGCCTTCAGGTTGAGGTAATCACTGGACTGTGTGAGTAATGAAATCCGAGGTGATATGTCGAGTACATGTAGTGGATATTTGAGCAGGAAGATCTGAGGTGATCTCCAGGAGAATAAATTACTTTTGAGTCAAAGTCTGAGTAATTTCCAGAGGGCACATAGAGATCGTTTTGTGAAAAAACCTGAGGTAAATGTTAGGGCAAAGCCAGAATATTTGGGGGTGAATTCTCAGGTTCTCGGCCTTCCCACTCCCTCATGCCATGCCCCAGCAGGGGAGCTTTGCCCTCCCTGTGCCCAGCCAGCCAAGCCTGGGCACCTCAGGGGTGCCCCCACCCTCCTGCTGAGGCCCGGCCTCGAGGGCTTCTGCCGCAGGCCTGGGAGACGCTCTGGGCAAGCGCCAGAGCAGCCGGGTGCCAGGGACAAGGCGGCTGCCTGGGGGCTGCTTGTGCCCTCTGACACCCAATTCCTCAGGGCTTCCCAGCACCCGGCTCCTCAGGGGCCTCCTGGTGTTCTGCCAATTGACAGAGGTGGTTTAAAGGACACAGCAGTGGAAATAATGTTCTTCTTTTATTATGAATATGAAGGAACCACAATGGAAGATGATACATTCAATAAAAAATGTGCTTTTGGTTTTAGTGACAAGCAATAAGAAGCAAGATAATACACCTGAATCAGTAGTATAAGAGAGAAAGGGGAACGATTCAGAAAGGTGCATCACCAATTGCCTAAATTGTTTATCATCCTGCAGATCTGCACTTGCTGGCAAGTCCCATTTTACACCAAGAACCTGGAGAACCATTTTCCTTCTTGTGAAAATCCTAGGTTATCTGTTCACACAGAGATGAGGTCTCCAAATTTGCCCAAAAAATAGACCCAGCTTTTATCGCCTAGAAAGAGCAAGTCCAAGGACTTGGTGATATTTTTAGCCCAGAAACACCTGCAGCTGATGGCACACTTCACAATCAGCAAGGGACACAAAGGTCTGGCCAAAGCCCAGACCTCTGCTGGGAGGGTTTCCCCTCAAATACCCTTCAAACAAACCTCCATGCAAGTCAGTTGGGAAAATTTCTTCAAATGATCCATTCCTGGCACCTAACTCCACAGGGTTATGTGAAAATTTCTAAATCAGCTGATTTGGAGTCAAAGAGCCAGCACTAAGAGTCCTTGTCATCTATTTCCAGCTAAATCACACTTAGGGGGATTTGAAGGAGTTTGGAACGAGTGAGAGACCAGACCTCTGAGCTTTTTAGATGATGCCATTGCTTTTTCTTATCTTCTACATAGATAGGAAAAATGAGTTTGGCTCACAGCTCCACCACAAGGCTCAGAAGGTCACAAGACTTCGATTTACAAAACCTGTTAAAGGATTTATTGGCCAATAAAACATTGCCAACAAGGGTATGTATATTTCTGACCCAATCCTTCAATATTTCATCTTATGGACTCATGCTACAGTGTAAGCTTTCTTAGGAAATCATGTCCTGACACACAAACCTACAGCGCTGCAGTCAAACTTGGTGTTTACTGATTCAACTACTTTTATTTTTTCTATATTTTTAAACTGTAAATTGCTAAACTTTCCTCCACGTAGCTTAAGGTTTCTCTGCTTTATGCTAGAAATCTGCATTCTCACTTCTAGCACCTGATTTTGGAAGCCCTTTCCAAGGTCTCAGTTGAAATCCTGCGTTTACCTCTAGGCCTTGGCTAACAGGCCCAAAGATCTGAGAAGCCCCTGCATTTCAGTTTACAACCACACTGATGCTGTTCGTTCAAGAGTGCCCAGGATCCATCTTGCAAGTCAACTCTGTCAGGATCAGGGCGGCTGCCAGGGGGCTGCTTGTGGCCCCTGACAGCCCATTGCTCAGGGCTTGCCAGCGCCCCAGCCCCTCAGGGGCTGCCCCAGCCCGGCCAAGCTGCCCAGCAGCAGCACCGCAGCCCCACAGCAGCTCCAGAGCAGCCCCATCCAGAGGCGCCTGGGAGCCCTCAGCAAGGCAGCCGGCAGCACACGGGCAGGAGGACACGGCTGGCGCTTCCTGCCTGGCACAGGGCTTGTGGCCATCTCCAGGCTCCGCTCTGAGAGGGATCCCCGCAGCTCCGGCCCCTGCCCAGCCGCTCTGTGGGCAGCACAAAGGCTTCAGCAGAACCACCAAAGGCCAAGGGGCTTCTGGCCATTTCCCCTGCAGCACTGCATGCCTGGGCAGCTGGCTAAATGCAAGCACCCTTTTCATCCTCCTCCCCTAAGCCCTGCCGATCCTCGCAAAGAAAAGATCCTGGGAGTCTGTCTACTATACATATTTTTATTTACATACAATAGAAAAATTAAACTATGAACACAAAAATCTTGAATGAAAAGAAAATCCCTGCTGGCTCAAGTGGCCCCAGCAGACAAGACTCTTCCAGAACAACTTTACACAGAGTTCCAGCAGAACAGCAAGGCTCTGTGGCACAGGCGAGGCCGTTTCTTCCATGCGCTGCAGAACTCATCTCGCAGCTTACGCCACGTGGAGTAGGGAGCCCTCTGTACAGCCCGCAGAACGAACCCAGCTTCAGCTGACAGATTTCTGATGGCAGGACTGCTGTCACATGCCATTTCTTCCAGGGCTGCAAGAGAGAGGTACAGAGCCATGATCATATCCCGCATCTGCGGGAAGCCGAGGAGAGACCCCTGCAAGGGCCATCCCAGCCAGCTGTTGCCATGGCCAGGAGGGAGCAGGGAGCAAGGGGATCAGCCCGAAGCTGCTGGCTACAAACCCCCATGTGGCCCTGAAATGTCAGTGTGCTCTGCCCACGGGAGCAGAGCCCTCCGCAGCCAGGCCAGGGCTTGCAACTCCCCCTGGCAGCCCCCGCTGTCTGCCCGCTGCCCTCACTCACCAGTGCAGATCAGCTGCAGCTCTTGCTGCTGCCCCCTCAGGTGCCGCCCGGCCATGCCTGTGAACACAGAGCCTGTCACGGCCCCAGCGGCACAGCTCCCTGCCAGCGGCGCTGCCGGCGCTGTGGCTACACGGGCTGCTGGCCCGGCAGGGCTCAGCCCGGCCCTTGCCGCACGCTGCCGCCCCAGGGCACGGCTGCCAGAGGGCGGCAGCAGCAACGCCCAGGCCAGGCGGGGCTCCACGGCGCCGGGCCCGGCTGGCGGGGCGGGGCAGCAGGCGGGGCTGGGGCCGAGCTGCGGCGGGCCGGGCCGGGGAGGGGAAGGGCAGCGCGGGCTCGTGGCTCACCCATGAACCTGATGGCCGCCTCTCGCAGGGGCTCCTGTGGGCTCCGCAGGTAGCGCAGGGCCTGGTGCAGGTGCTCGGCCGCTCTGCTCCTGTCCTCTGCCAGCTGGAGAGAGCGGCAGGAGGGAAGGGTTGGCGCGGGCTCAGCCCCTGGGCCGGGCGCTGCCTGCGCCCAGCCCCGGCCTCCCCTGCCCGCACAGCCCTGAGGCACAGCCAGCAGCCGCTGGCCAAGGGCTCCCGAGGGCAGGGGGCAGAAGGCCGGCTGTTGCCCGGGGAGCCGCGGTGCCAGCCTGCAGCCCCACCGGGCCGAGGCTCCATGGGCATCCGGCTGGGGCCCACGGGAGCCTGGAGAAGAGCCCGCGCAGCCTCTGTCTGCAGCAGCGGACAGGGGCACAGCTGCCAACCCACACACTGAGCACCACCCTCAGGGGCCTTCTCTGGGCTGAGGCTGGGGATTTGCAGCGGCTCTTACCAGGCCCTCGCCGAACCTCCATGTCTGATCCACCTGGAGCATTTGTTCAATATCCCTCCTTTTCAGGAATCTGGCTGCAGAATGCAGCGTTTCCCGAGAGGCCTGGAGAGCACCACAGAGGCACAGATGGCCCCACAGGCCAGGGCACAGGAGCATCCCAGTATCACAGCCAGGATGAGGCTGCAGCCCACAAGGTGCCAGGGCAGGAGGCAGCCCAGCCCCCTCCCAGGGGCAGCAGCTGGCCACAAGTGCTTACCCCAGCAACAATCTGATTCCCATCGTGGCAGTGGAAGGAGAGTGGGACCAGGCTCTGGCACACGTGGGACTTGAGGGCCTTTCTTCCATCTTCTGTTACTAACTCCAGCATCTCTTGGAAGACACACATGGAGCTCAGCTGAACCTGGATATCATCCTGAATGAAAGAAAAGGCAAAAGACCTCAGCATCAGCTGCTTCAGGCCCCCAGAGCACAGGCCTTCATCTCCACAGGGCACCAAGTGTCCGGGCAGCAGCCAGTGGCTCTGGCTGTGGGCACAGAGCCTTACATGGTCAAAAAGTGGCAGGAGCGCTTCAGCCAGCTGCAGGGCGATGGGGGTGGGTATTGGGGCACCATTATCCAGCAGCAAATATCTGAGTAAAAGAATGGTCATCCTGATCACATTGCTTTCATTTTCCTGCAGGAGCTCCACAAGCCTTTCAGTCAGGCTCTGCATTTTTTCAGCCTGTGTGGAACACAAGTTTGTGAAAGGCCACCCTGCTGCCACAGGGCCCAGAGGCCTAAGGCCTGTCCCGAAGCACTGGGGCAGCTGGAGCGGGAGGCAGGAGAGCTGGGAGCAGCTGCCCCAGTGCCCGAAGCCCAGGCAAGGCCAAGCGACTGCGTTGCCCAGCCCCACGCTGCCTGCACGGCTCCAGCCACTGCCCCCTTCTCACCATCAAGGCATTCTTGCCCAGCACTCTGAAGCCTCTGAGTGCCAAATGACGCCTCTCCCTCTGCTCACTCTGCAAGTTCTCTGATAGGATGTCCAGAACACTGTCACTGCATTCCTTCAAGCCGAGGCACTCGAGGACCTGAAAGGCACAGGGCTGTGACAGGGAGCCGGCCGGCAGGAGCCCAGAGCCGTGCCGGGCTGGGCCCAGGCAGCAGCACAGGGCACGGACACCCTCCTAGGAGCTGTGGCTGTGAGAGGGCAGAGAGCTGGGAGACAGCTCAGGGAGGTAGTGCACCTGGAGAAGGCATGAGGGGACTTGGAAAGCTGTCAGATGGAGCAAAGTTTCCAGCTTCCCCAGAAAAGTGCTTCCCTTCCCAGTGCACTGCCATGGCCTCAAAGGCACCCAGGGACCAGCAGGCGTGGCTCGGGAAGCCATGTGATTCATGGGGGAATTGAAGCCTGGCCACAAGCTGCTTACTTGTTCTGGCCTGAAAACACCCTTCTCCACGAGCAAATGCAGCAGGGTGCCACTGCATTTGTGTCTTAAGTTTGAGGAGCTGATCTTAAGTTTGAGGAGCTGAGAGTTTGCTCTGAACCCAGTGCCCATAGTGCTGGTGTCTTCCTACTGAAAGCTCTTGGCGAATTTGCAAACGAGATGTAGGAAGGGGCAGGAAGCCGGGGAGGTTGCATGGAGTGCTGCACACACGGGGCTGGGCTGAGCAGGGACAGCAGGCCCAGCCCAGGTGGGGGTGGCTGCAGGTACCTGCGCTGTGCTGCAGAAGCGGCCACGGCTGGATTCCTGCTCTTGTGTGCGCTCCAGGGCTGCATCTGGCAAAGAGCGAGCGCAGCCAGAGCTGAGGGGCTGTGGCAGAGGCCGGAGAATACAGCCCAGCCCTGTGCCGCCCAGGCAGGGAGAGCCCTGGCATGGTCCAGGGGATGGAGCACGGCCACTGCGGGGTTTCTGCCCGGCCCCTCTGCCGTCCTGTCCTTGGGCATGTCCCCAGGGGATTGCATGCCATGCCATGCCATGCCATGCCATGCCATGCCATGCCATGCCATGCCATGCCATGCCATGCCATGCCTTGCCATGGCGCCAACCTGGCTGCAGGCACCAGTCCTGCGGACGAGCTCTGCTACTCACCCTCATGCAGTGGATGGAATGGCACCACCTCCTCGGCCTCCACTGCTGGGGCAGCTCCAGGGCCTTCTTCCTCCTCCTCCACCGAGGCCAAGTTTGGAACTCTCGGCAGTCTCTGCTCCATATCTCTGATTGGATTTGTGGCCAATTGCAGGAGAGATGCCTTGGAAATGCTCCAAGTCACCAAGTCCTACAGTTGTCCCTGAGAGCCACCTTCAAGACAGAAGCCGCAGGAAGGCTGCAGGATAGCAAGTTTTGCACTCGGTCTCAAGGGCTCCTGCCACAAGGACAGGAGTCTTCTGTCAAGTATTGTGGTTTGCAGTCGAGGGCGCCTGCGGCAGGGATGGGAGATGCTTCCGAAGAATTCTGAGTCACCAAGTCCCGCTGTCTGGCCTTGCAGGCTCCTGCAAAAGAGAACGTTGGCAAGGCCACAGATCAGCAAGGCCCGCAGTCTTTCCACGAGGTCACCTTTGGGAGTAACACCTCAGATAAGCTCCGGGTAGGACACGAATGAGCGCGCTGTGCGGGGGCTCCTCACGGCACTGCTCTGTCCCGTCCTGTCCCGTCGCGTGCTCCAAGCACTGTGGCCTGCTCCTGTCACTGCCAGCTCCTTTGTCACCATGTGTCACAAAGGGCCCTTGGACACCCAGTTCCATGTCACAGTGACCGTGCTGCAGCGTGTCAGCAAGGGCATTTGCACACACTGCCACCTGCCCTGGGGCCGCCCCCAGCCCAGCCAAAGTGGCCCAGGCTGGAAGGAATGCCTGGCCCTAGGTGTCTAAGGCAGCCCCACAGGATCTTTAGGAAGGGCTCAGAGCATCAGCAAATGCTGCCCTGCTCTGCGGGCTCAGGGCAGCAGAAGGAGCCCCCAGGGCTGCCGACACAGCCGCGCTGGGAAGGGCACGGGGCCTTCCAGGGAAGCTGGCACGGCCTCCTTAGGACACGTCCCGGCCCGTGGCCATCCTAAACCCACGGGTGTGACTCGCACAAGGAACGTGTGGGCCCAGGCACCAATGCTGCTCTGAGGCCTGGGGCCCGGGCAGCGCTGACATCAGCAGCTGGGGCAGAATCCCTGCCCAAGCAGAGCTGCCACCCCCCGAGCCCTGGCAGCGCTGGTGCCCGTCTCCTGCCCCAGAGACCTGTGCCCCCGGGGGCTTCTGTGCCAGAAGGAGCCAAAGCCCACGTGCATTAGGGGCTGTGCTCCTTCCTTTAGGGGCTGATGGAAGAAGCACCTGGAGCAACTGCTGACACACTTGGTCTCTGTCAGATGATGTTGCTCCTTCCTGAAATGAATTTTTCTCATGGAAGGCATTGGCAGTAGCACCAGAGCACCATCCATTGCTGAGTTTCCCAGGGCAATTAGATTGCAAAGTAACAGTATGAAATTTCCTTGCACTTTTCTGACTCTCTTTCCCACATTCTGTGAAAAACGGAATCTGCCCAGCCTCTGCTATTCTCGGCTTAAGTTGCTGCATGTCTTGCTCTGGCAGCTCATGTCCAAACAAAACTGTGTCCCTGTTGAGCACAGCAACGAGCAGCCACAAAGTGTCAAGTTCCCCAGTGAACATCAAGGCAGACACGTGGAAGTGCAGAGGATAAGGATAACTTTGGGAGGAGAAGCTGTTCTGTGATGATGGTGCCCACACCCTGAAGAGCAGCCAAGAGAAACGCTGGAAGCAGAGAGGCACAGTTTTGGGCAGCAAAATAAAAAAAGATATGAAGCCATTATCTAGAATGCAAAGGAGTACTGCTGTTGGTTTTATTCGCTCTCATTTCTGTTTTAGGAACTTCTTCTTCTCTGAGGCCTTTGGGATCTTTGTCCCTCCACGGGGAGGGAGCCGGGCAGTTTTTAGTGGCAGCGCACACACGAGTGGGTGCCCATGGGTGCGGACCCCTAGTGCCCCCCATTTCCCCCCACTGTCACAGCACATTCCCGTAGATGGCACCGGGTTCCTGTGGTTGCCCCTGGGGTCCCTGCAGCTCCGTGTAGGTCACCTGGGGATCCTGGAGGGTGGTGGCACGGGAGGATGCTGCGAGAGACACAGGCTGTGGGATCTGGGTGCAGTGACACTCGTGGGTGAAGTGTCCCTCTGAATGTGTCCCCCGCTTCGTACTCACCCCCTGCCCTCTTGGTGACCACGACGTGGGTGTACAGCACCTCCCCCTCCTCTGGGGGGGCCGGGAGATCTGGAGGGGCCCTGAGGGAATAAAGGGGGTGTGTGGGAGGGAATGGGATATCTTGGGGTTGGGGTAAAATGGGAGAGTATTGTGTGAGTCCCTCACTCACCTTTCCTGGTACTTCCTGTCAGCTGCAAAGGAAAGAAGGGAGGGGTGACTGTAGGGTCCCCAAGGCCCTGACCCCTCTCAGGATTCCTGAACTCTGACAGGACGCTCAATTTCCCACAAGATGCCCAAGCATCCCTGAGGTCCCTGAATCCATGAACCTCTTTAGTGCCCCTGACGAACTCAGCCTCAAGAACCCAAAGCCTAGCAGGGACAGAGACACTCTCAAACACCACCAGGGCCCCTGAAAGAACCCCCAACATCCCTGCAGGACCTTCCAGTGTCTCCCCAGACTCTACAGCACCACCAGACAAAGTCACAATTCTGCGGCTGTGGGCACCGCCCTATCGCTCCCCAACTCTGGGGGCCTCTACAGCTCCCTGAGACCCCCGTTCCCCCATTGTCACCCACCCACACGGTGCCACTGGTGCCAGGCAACAATGACACCCAGGAGCAGGAGCAGGAACAGAAGGGCCCCACCAATGCCTGCGGCCACTGCAAGAAACAGAGGGGGACACATCAAGGTCACTCATCATCCCGGGGGTCCTGCACTCCCTGGTGACCCTCTGTGTCGCCACCTGTGTCCCTGTTTGTCCCTGTGTCCCGCGGTGTCACCTCCAGGGCCATCTCTGGGCTGAGTGCCCGGAATATGCGGTGCCCGTCCTGTCCCAGCTGGTTGGTGGCCACACACTGGTAGATGCCCGAATGTCCCACATCGATGTCCCTGAGCTCCAGGAGGGGACCCTGGGCCACCTCCTGCCCGTTGTGCAGCCAGGTGAAGGTGACAGGGGCTGAGCCCATCTGCACCGAGCAGCGCAGGGTCATGTTGTCACCTGCACGCACCTGGTGTGACAGGGGACTGAGGGTGATGGTGGCATTGGCCACGGGCACTGTGGGGACACAGACAGGGCTGACACCAGCCAAGGTGGGATGGGGGTGCCGTGGGTGGGGTCACTCCCAGCCCGAGGGTCCTGCTCACCCAGGACGGTGATATTCAGGGGGTCACTCTCGGCCATGTTGTCCCCGTCACTGACCCGGCACTGGTACTGGCCGCTGTCATTGTCTCCAAGATGGCGCAGATGCAGGCAAGGGCTGGTGCCCAGCAGTGCCCCCGAGCCCTCCCTGAGCCACGAGAAGGACAGGGGACCTGTCCCCGCGGCCACTGCGCAGCTCAGCACCAGGCTGTCCCTGAGTGCCACCTGTCCCCCTGGGGGCTGTGCTGACACGGACACCCTGGTGGGTGGGACCCCTGTGGATGGACACAGGAGGGATTGGGGACCCAGAAGGGATGGGGGACATGGGAAGGTAAAGAGGGGGATTGGAGGGGAGTGGAGAGGATCTAAGTGAGCAGAAGGGGACCTGGGAGGCATGTTGGGACCTGGGGACAATGGCAAGACCCCGTGGAAATAGGGAAAGACCCAGGCAGGGATGGGGAAAGGGGGAGAGGCTGATGAGACTCAGGGAATGATTTGAGGTTTAGAGATGGACACGTGGACCCAGGGAAGGAAGGGAGACCAGAAGGTGGAGCAGGGACCTTGGAAATGTTGAGGAATCCAGGGAGGGCTGGGGAGGACATAGAGAGGGATGAGGGATCTGCATGGGGGAACTGGGCAGTCCCGGGGGAAACCAAGAGGGACTTGGGAAATTTGGGGTGACCCAGGCCAGAGTAAAGGGAGGGATGAAGGATTCAGGCAGTGGTGGGGAAACCCTTGGAGGATGTCGGGCTTCAATCCTTGCACTCACTGTGCACTGTCACTGTCACCAGATTGGACTCTCTCCATAGTGACAACACCCGGCCCTTGCAGCGGTACTGGCCGCTGTTGTGCAGCTGCAGGGGGGACAGGGACAGCTCGGTCCCATCGTGGAGCCCCCCCAGTTCCTTCCCATCATGGTAGAAGGACACCCTGGTGACCGGATTGTTTCGCCAGCCCCGGCAGCGCAGTGTCACTGTGTCCCCCTCCAGCAGCGCCCTTGTCGGCACCTGAAGGACCAGCTCGTCTGGGGGACAGAGGAGTCCTATTACACTTTATGGCACTGAGTCCCCCGCATTGGGTCACAAGCAGCACACCAGGGGTCCCCAGTTCCAACACGTGGTTCCTCCCGTCCTGGGATGCTCTGGGATATCCCCAGAGCAGGAGATGGCTCCTGGTCACACAGGAGGTGACCCATTGATTGGAGCCCACCCAGAGCTCTTGGGATCCCTGCAGGTACCAGCCTGGGGGCACCCACACCCCCCTCACCATATAAGACTGTCATGGAGAGGCTGAGCCCAGTTCTGGGTCTGTCACATGTGTAGGTGCCACTCTCAGTGACAGTAAAGTGGTCTGGTCCCTTTGGCCCCCAGCGCTGCCTGTCCTTGTACCAGATGGTGGCACCGGCCGTCCCCGAGCCCTGGCAGGTCAGTGTCACCCGGTCCCACAGCACCGCCGGCTTCCAGGGGGGCTCCACCAGGAGCTGGGTGGTCTGGGCACCTGTGGGTGACAGGGGACACCAGCCTGCCAGGACCAGCGTGAGGCTGGCGACAGCGGGGTGGGGCCATGGCATCCCCCGAGGACTCACCAGCGAGGCGAAGGGTCTGGGCTGGAAGGGAAAAGGGACAGGGCTGGGTGGGGGTAGCACCATGGGAACAGTGGCACAGCAGTACAGAGTGTGGAGGCTGTCCCTAACTGTCCCCATGGGGACAGCAGTTCTTCTGGGAAAGTGTGTCTGGGTGGTCCCCAAAAGATTTTGAGAGGCAGGGGTACATGTCTGTGTCACAGCCACCCAAACACTATATTCCTGTGGCACAGATACCTTGGGAACAGGAACTGGTCCCCTTCTGTCCCTGCATCCCAGTTCCCTTGTCCCTACCCCCAGAGCTACCTGAGCCCAAAGGTGCCAGTCCCCACGTTCCTGTCCCCACATCCCCATCCCCAAATTCCTGACCCCTGTTCCTTTCCCCAAAGCCACCCCCACAACCCTTTTCCCACCCAGGTCCACTGTGGGTAACACGGACTGGCTCTGCTGCTATTGGAGATCTCAGGGGACCCCACAGCCCCCCTGTGCCCCCTCCCCTCCCCATCCCTGGGGTGTCAGGCCCAGGCCCGGGGCACTCACCCCACAGGAGCAGCACCACCTTCCCGGCCATCCCGGTGTCCCCAGCCATGTGCACTGGCTGTCACTTGCTGCTGTGGCCACCGCTCCCCTGGCTGGTGGCTCTTCGGATGAAGGGGAAGGAAGTGAGGTCACATCCGTCCCCACGTGTAGGTGGCCCTCGGTGGGGGCAGGGTGGCCACAAGTTGGGCACAGGCTGGGGGCATTCTGGGATAGTCTGGAGACATGGTGGGTGATGGTGTTGCCAGGAGTGGGGGGCTCAGGGAACATGGGGAATGATGGGTGCCCAGGAGAATGGGGGTCCAGGGGAATTGGGGTCTCCATGCCTGGGGGATTCAGGGATGGGGGTGCTGTGGGAACATGGTCCCCAGAGATTTGGGGTCATGGCATGTGGGTGCCAGGGTTGGGGGTGCAGAGGGAAAAAGAGGACTCTTGGGAATAGGGGTTCTGGGGGAAGAAGCAGCCCATGGGATGGGATCAAGGCAATGGTGGTGCTGGGCAGTGGTGGTCCTGGGATGTGGTTCCCCAGGGAAGACAGAAACCAAGGTAATGGGGGTTCCATGTTTGGGTTGCCAGGGGAATGGGGGTTCCAGGGATGGGCAGTAGCTGGATGGGCACAGTGGTCACAACTCCTTCATGGGGTGCTTCAGATTTTGGGGTGACCCAGGGCCCAGCACAGCTCCCCAGTGCTTATTGCCAGGGAGGCACCCCTGGGTTGTCCTGGGAGGCTCTGTGTCTCTGTCCCAGATACCTCTGTGCTTTTGCCTATGCCCTCCAATTTCCTGGCTCAGCCATCCCAGGGAGCACCTGAGCAGGTAACAGTGGTGTGGATCCCAGAAAGAGGAAAATGAGGGGGTAGGGGGTGCAGGCAGTGGCTGGGGGGCTGGGAGGGGAGGAGAATGGGTCCCTCTGGCTGGGACCTCAAACACTTTCATTTTCTCTTTCCTGCAGCAGAAAGAAGAGGTCATTGGTTCAGTTTAGAGAATCTTTTTAGCAGTTGTTGTCTCATTAAGTCACTCTCAAAAAAAAACAAACACATCCTGAACAAACTGGACGTTTCTGTTACCTTTAGGAGCCCATTGGTGCAGCCCACAGCAGCATTTGCTTGTGGATAACACAGAGTGGGGAATCTCCCTGAGTGTCCAACAGCTCCATGGGATTGTTCCCTGCCTGCTGGGCAGCAGCCCAGCCCTGAAGGAAGCCTTTTCTTGGGCCACATTTAGGAACTCTCTCCATTTTGCTCAATCCCACCCTGAAACTTGACTGACTTCCCATGGAAGAAGGGGAGAAGCTCTGTCCATCCCTGGGACAGTGCACAGGAATCTGTGGAAATGCCCGTGTGTGCCTCAGAGTCTGATTCCCTGGTAAATCCACTCCAGCCTGCCCTGAATTCCCCTGCCTGGGCACTCCCTGCTTCACTCTGACACCCCTGTTCCCCAGCCCCTCGTGTGCAGCCCCTGCTCAATATTTCCACACTTTTCCCTCTCTTCTGGTGTGCACATCCAGGACCCAAACATTCTTTCCATGAATGTTCCTAAGGGCTGACAGGTATTGTTCAAGAAGGAGGGTCCAGGTCAGGATGTTGAGCAGATTGTTGTGGGATTTGGAGTAGTTTTGTGGTTTTCTCAGACCCTTGGGCAAAGGCACAAAATGATCAATTGCTGCATTTCCAGACAGGTTCCCTCACAGCTGCCCTTGCAGGGGGTGTTTCCAGTCAGCCCTGTTCTGAAAACCATGAAAGGCCCTCTCAGAGTCACTGCTTGAGCTCCCTTTGTGGTTTGTGCTTCTTGCAGAGCTGAGCAAACCACAGCCAGGCCTGTTTCCACCCACAGAATTCTCACCTCTGCAGCAGCTCTAAAGCTGCCAGAATCAAAGCCAGGGTGGCAGGGGGGACCCTCAGGTGCTGGCTGCCCCCTGGGGCTGGCCAGAGCAGGGCTGGGCAATGGCCATCCCTGTGCAGTGGGGCTGGGCCATGGCTGGGCCCCACCCTTGCCTTG